>NC_083233.1:47101372-47416606 GCF_032191835.1 Heteronotia binoei
GAAGGAGCCGCAGAGTCTCTCCTGGCCATGGGAGCGGGAGGGGGGGGAGCCGTTGCTGAATACCTTCCAGATTTTAACTTTCGCTCCCCACCGCTTCCATCTTTCTTCCTCAAATGCCTCCCCCCGCAGAATGATCCGTGTTTTTTTGAAAGTGTAGTTGTCTCCACGATAGCGTTTGCCTGGTGCGACGGGGACAGATGAGATGGCCCAGCCAAATGGGTGGAAGATGGTTTGCTGGGAGGGAGAAGGGGGGACATGCAACACAAAACCGAACCTCCGTGTAGGTGTTAAATGCTTTCCATGCAGGGGCATAGTGGGGGGGGGGGGGGGGGGTTTGATGCCTTCCAGTGCTTTCCTAGGGGTGGATTGGACCCAGCTGTCTTGCCCGCCCTCTCCTTTAATGCTCCCCAACTTTTTTCAAGGCCCCCCAATAAAGAAATCCTAGCTACCGGCCTGCCTAGCCTTGTTGTGAGGATATAGGTATGAATTCCTGTGAGCAACAATGAATGAATCTATAAAGTTAGACCGCGTGCTATCTTTCTGAAGGATTTTAATCCCAGCACATTCTCTTAGGAATTAAAAAAAAAAAAGAGTTGGAGGCTTAGAATCCTTTTCAGAAGCAGGTGGACCAGGCAATACAAGAAGGCTCTACAACTGCAGCCCATCCACTCGCGCTTACAGCTGGCCTTCCCTGGGCCGCTGAATCCCTGCCTCGACGTGCCTCCATCCAGCAGCTTCCCGTCTGTCGCTCAGCCTCCCAGATAAAGCCAGCCGGCCAGCCTTCCGCAGCTGCTCTTCCTTGCCTTCCTTCCAGCTACATGGCCTCACCACGGGCGCAGCTCTTCTGCTGCGCGCCGTCCAGGGTGGATCCGCTGCGCGCTTTCCAGCCGCTCCTTTGGGACTGGCTGTGCTTGGGCAGCGCCGCGCTGGGCCTGGTCGGGGCGGCTGGGCTGAAAGCGCTCTGCAGCAGGCACCCACGGCCTTCCTCCTGCCGCCCTTCTGACGGCTCACCTATCGCTGCGCGGACCCTCTGGGCAGCTACCCTCGCCAGCAATTGCCTCGGCACTGCGGGTGAGCGGCTGAAGACTAACGAGCGAGAGGCCGTTTCCGGGGCTTCGGGCGCTCAGGCGCAAATTTCCCGTGGGGCGGCAGATCCAAATTAAAGGCACAAGCCTGCCCCACCCTCTGCGCCAGTTAGAAGAGGTGCCGCTTCCAAACAGGCTTGAGCTTTAAGGGGAGCTGCTAGTTTACGAAGAACAAATGAACTAGAGCTGTCCCTGCTGCGTCTTGAGCCTGCGGAAGGGAGCTGTGATCTTAAACTGTGACGCTCAGAAGCGGACGAGGGTATCCAAAACTAGCACCGGGCCGAGCCCTAACCACGTGGCTCTCCCTTTAGGAATCCTGGCCCGCTCGGTGCTGTGGCTGGCAGTGCCTCCTGGACCAGGGATGGCCTCTCTGCTGTGCGTCGGGATCTCGGTAAGGGGTACGGGGGGAGGGGCTTGGAGGAGGGGAGGCCTCATCTCTTGCGTGGGCGCCCCCCTCCCCCGAGGTTTCTCTTCGAGAAAATGGTAACAACCGCGGCTTGTTTTAGAAAGAGTGCTCGCACTGAATGCCGGGTAAATGCTGGCCGCGATGGCGGGGGGGGGGGGGGGCCGTAATCTCTTCTCGACGATTTCTGTCCCAACAGACCTGGGTGCAGTACTGGTTTGCCTTCCACTTCTGGGCCTTCTTCTGCTACTCCCTGGAGGCTTTTCTGCTGCTGCGGAACCCGACAGGCCGCAGGTAAGAAACTTGGAATTTTCACTATGTGGATTTGTAGAAGTTGGTGAGGAGCAACCAGGAGTTTGCCTCAGGCTGGAAATGCCACTTCTTGCAGGAGATTTGTGGCAGGCCACGGCCGCCAGAATCACTTTGTTAGTATTAATTCCCATGACTTGAGAGCTGGAGTTAGGGGGATAAAAGACCTATAGCCCACCTTCATGCTGGGCCTAATTGTTTGCCACCATGATGTATGGTTAGGTTAGGGCTACTGGCTCAGGTGGCTTTAGAAAGAAGTTGGATACATTTCTGAGGGCCTCCATGCTCAGGGGCAGTTTAGCTTTGACTACCATATGACTGACCTGGGTAGCCTAGACTAGTCTGATTTCAGACATTAAGCAGGGTCAGTCTTGACTGGTGTTTGGATGAGAGACCTCCATGGAATACTGGGGTCATGATGCGGCAGCAGGCAATGGCAAGCCATTTGAACATCTCTTGCCTTGAAAACCGCACCAGCGTGTCATAAGACAGTTGTGACTTGGCAGCACTTTCAACCACTACCAACATACTCTGAGGAGAAATGACAAGGCTGGGCTGTTACATTTCTGTACATGTCTGTTTCTACACGGATGTTTTGCTTGGCCTCCTGGCCGCAGTGCTGTTGCCAAGAGCGTGTAGATGGTGGTGTCCGCTTGTTGTCCTGATGTCTTGTCTCTGGCTTTGGTGTGTGACATTTCCCATATTTGATTTGATAGATCTTTTTGAAAAGGTTGCACACATTGAAAAGCTGCACATGCTTTGGACACATTGTGTATGGAAAGGTATGCAGATTTTCAGGTTCTGCCCATGTATGTGACAATTTTCTTATCTCAGCCCCTATTGTTGCCATGCACATAGCCTAGACTTTTTCAAAGTATTTTGAATTGGTAATACATAGATCACTATAGTGTTACTTTATAGTGACCTATTGCAATACTGTACCAGTCCTCAGTTTACATTTTTATAAAGGTCTCTAGCCCAGGGGTGGTCAAAGTTGCTTAACGGAAGGGCCACATAGAATAAACATCAGATGTTTGAGAGCGGAAGGAAGGAAGGAAAATGTATGGGGGAGGGAGAAGTGGGAAGAAAACAACTTTAAATGCATTCTTCAAGCTGCTGATTTAAAGAGAAATGCCTTCTCCAACCTGTCTGATGGGACACTGGGGGCTTTGAGAGCCACTCAATATGCGTGAAAGACCCACATGTGGCCCTGAGCCACAGTTTGGTCACCCCTACTCTAGCCCTTCTGGTTGTGCAGTTATAAAGGGAAAGACTTGAGCTGCATATTTCTTCTTATAATTCTGCAATTAAAACAGCTAAACATTTACTTTTTAAAAATGAAAGCTGGGAACTAGGATATTGCTGAAATGGATCATTACAACATTCTGATACTATAGTGCTCTGGCTATTACTAATTTTTTTCTAATGAAGGGATCTTGACTTTTGGAAGCTTACACCTTCTGGTTGGTCTTTATGGTGCTGCTACTGCCAATCTGATTTTTTTAAAAAGCTGGCAGAAGCCCCCTGGTGGTGACAGACAGGATGGCGGTAGCAAGGAAAGTGCAGGGAAAGGTGTGTTGCCACCATGAATGCCGCCATGTTTGCAACAGCAATGAAAGGTACATTGGGGAATCATCTGTGTGCAGAAGCAGCCCTTCTTCCAGAATTCCCTGAGGCATCGGTTGCCACTGTTGGAAATAGCAGGGGGGTCAGGCTTAGTGGTACAATATCTGCTTTGCATGCAGAAGATCTAAAATTTAGACCTCAGTAAGGATCAGGTAATAAGAGCCCCGTGGCGCAGTGGTAACACTGCAGTACTGCAGTCCTAAACTCTGCTCATGACCTGAGTTCGATCCCAGTGGAAGCTGGGTTCAGATAGCTGGCTCAAGGTTGACTCAGCCTTCAGTCCTTCCGAGGTTGGTAAAATGAGTACCCAGCTTGCTGGGGGGAAGTGTAGATGACTGGAGAAGGCAATGGCAAACCACCCCGTAAAAAAGTCTGCCATGAAAATGTTGTGAAAACACTGTCACCCCAGAGTCGGAAATGACGTGCTTGTACAGGGGACTATCTTTTACCTTTTTTTAAGGATCAGGTAACAGGGTGTGTGAAAGACCTCAGCGTGAAATATGCCAGTGGTCTGAATGGGTATAAGGCATCTGCATGGGTTGATGTGTATTCAGCAGGCTACTAGACTAGCTGGGTCCCTGCTCTGACATTTTTGGTCTTTTCTTACAATCTTACCAAGGTCCTTGAAAATCTACTATCTGTTTTGCTGGGGTGTGCCAGCCACTCACTGTCTTCCAGGTATTCAACTGCTGATGTCTCCTGCAGATGCTTGGTAAGTGTTTCTCTCCCCCATCACCGTCTCCCAAAAGTTGACAAACAGATTTCACAAAGGTTGGTGTGGTGCAACAGGAGATTATAAGCAGGCAGTAATTAACAAAATGTAACTGGAAAGAGAAGGTACTTGGTCACTCTAAGACCAAACCAAAGATAAAACTTATTGACCCAAATGTCTAATTTTTGCCAAAATAGGTTGCACTAAGTTGAGAAGAAACTGGGTTGACCCTCTGCAAGAGGGCTGAGGAAAAGATGTAAATGTATGTGTCCTGTTTCTTGCCAACAGATAGTAGACATGTCTGTGGACTGTGCTACTACTTTTATGATTGAATTTTCCTCCATACAAGTAAGTCTCCCTGTGCTTTTTAGGTAGAAGTTTCCTAGCCTGTCTCCCAGACAAGCTGGTTTTCTATACATAAGACTTATTTGGAACAGAGGAATATTCAACTTGCCTGAAGTGCATAAACAAGTTTGCCACTACTTCTGCTTTTTATGGTGGTTTACAAACCTTCTTTTGATTGGTGCTGATTAAATGTGAAAGAGTAAAGTAGGAACACAAGTTAGATTAGGATTTTAGTGTTGTGCTCTATGAGTGTGTACGACTCAAGCTAGAGGCGCAACATTTAGCCCAATGAAAACTCATGAAATTTTATTCCAGCATAAACTGTTGTGCACTTTTGTGCCTGCTTCTTCACATACAATGAATGCACCCTTGGTAAGTAGGCAGACATGTTGGAGAGCCAGTTTGGTGTAGTGGTTAAGTGTGCAGACTCTTATCTGGGAGAACTGGGTTTGATTCCCCACTCCTCCACTTGCGCCTGCTATCATAGCCTTGGGTCAGCCATAGCTCTGGCAGAGGTTGTCCTTGAAAGGGCAGCTGCTGTGAGAGCCCTGTCAGCCCCACCCACCTGACAGGGTGTCTGTTGTGGGGGAAGAAGGTAAAGGAGATTGTGAGCTGCTCTGAGACTCTTCATAGTGGAGGGTGGGATATAAATCCAATATCATCTTCTCTGTGAGATAAGATGCTGGACTAGATGGCCCGTGGGTCTGATCTGACAGAGCTCTTCTTACGTTCCTGTGTTATGCAGGAGGAATGAAAAGCTGAGTCAATAGGCCATGAAAGTACAGAGTTAAATATTATGATGTAAAATTCAAAGCCCAGCAAGAAAGATGAACAGATTACTTATTGGTTATGAAAATCTAGTTACCCACCTGTAATGGGTGGGGAATTCCAGGACTGGCAAAGATAGTTAACACCTGTGTGTGTGTTAACTTCCACATAAAATGTTTGCATAGGGAGGATTCATTTGTTGCCCAGCTGCCTGATACTATGCCAATGAGTGAGTGTTCTCTTTCCCCGCATTTGAACTCTAAAGACCCCTTAGCCAGCTTCCTGAAGGCCCTGGCCAGATTTGGTTGCTACCTGAAGTCTCCCATGCTGCAGTGCCTGCTTCTTCACCTTTCAGGGTCCAAACATTGTAACGCTACAAGATGACCCTCCTCCGCAGCTGGAGTTGAGCTCTCTACACTTGGCTCTGAAGCTTTCTTCTCTCAAAGATATGGGTACATCTCCAAAGCTGAGAGCTGCCATTCTTTCAGCTTTCTTTGTAGGCTCTGTGGGAGAAAGGACCCTTCTGGAGCACACTCTGTGATAGTTAAACGGCCTGTCTCTTTCCATTACAAGTGTCTTGTGGCCTGCTGGGCCAAAACCCAGTCTTATAATAAATGCAAGCTTGTGCAAATTGCAAATCCCACATAACCTGTTTTCTTTTTTTTAACTGTCTGCTCAACTCCTATTATCCCAGCTACGGTTCCCCTCACCCACTGGCACAAGTCCTGGAAGTCCTCCGTTATGCTGCTACCTACATTGCCCTCACCTTGGTGTTTCTGGGAAGTCCTGTGCTTTTTTCCAGGACACTCCAGGCAGGTAAGCCACACTTTGTGCCACTATTCCTGCTGCCATCACACATGCTGCTTCTGAAACTCCAGGGTGGCTGGCAGGTTTGCTGCCTTCTAATCAAAGTTCAGCGTGAACCTGTAAAGTTGGAGGGTGATGGGAATAGAGGCAGCTGGATGGTGAGAACAGGGTGGCTTGTTGAGAAATTGGCTACTATTTTGATCAGCCAATAAGAAACATTTTCTGAAAGTTCCAGCTCTTCTGCATAACAGTTATCAGGAGTGTGATGCATGTCATGCTAGTGTTACCCTTCTGTTAGTTTTGTGAAAGACAAGATATAAATGCATGAGACAGCAGATAAATAAAGGAATAGCATTCAGTCTAGGACCAAGCCCCACTTCTGCTGGGTGGCTGACTTCAGCTCTGAACTCCAGTTTAGAGAAAGTGTGTCTACAATCACTGCTGCCAAAAATTTTCCTAGCGGTGTAATTAATCATGGATTTTGCTAAGTGTTTCTGTGCCACTTTTCTCTGACTTCAAAGCAGCGTACAAGGAAATATAATTTAGGCAAACAAAAATATATGATATAATTCCAGGTCCACTTGGCCCAGAGCCGTCAAGCTGAAAAGAATGGGTTAAAACTGGTCTGACATGTGCCTCTGTCTACCATCCAGGCATGTGTGTGTGAGGGGTGTGTGTGTGTGTGTAAAGTGTCATCAAGTTGCAGCCAACTTACGATGGCTCCCGCAAGGGGCTTTCAATACAAGTCAGAAGCAAAGGTGGTTTGCTCTGCAGGGTTTTTCTTAGTAGTCTCCTATTCAAGTACTAACCCAGCTTTGCTTCCAAGATATGACAAGATTGGGTTATACCATGCAGCCTTTGTCCTGATCCAGGCTTAAATACCTTTCATGGGAAGGGAAACTGAAGTTCAGCCCAGATCTTACTCAGCTAGTGGAGACATTCCAAGATCCCCCTCCCCTGGTAGACTTGCCGTTGCTCCTCTGGAACTGTGTGTTTGATCAATAACGGAAAAGCAATGCAAGTGGTGTTTATCTACTTATGCCCTTCCTTATTTTCAATTCCAGACTACTTACAACAACTAGTGGAAACATTTTTAAAACTGTAGTGAAATATCTGCAAAGATACAAACAAAAGAAGGGCACCAAACAAGCTTCTACATTCCAGATCCCCCCGTCCAGATACAGATAAACAAATGCACCTCTCCTCAAACAAAAATATTGCCACTTTTTTTGTAAAGAATGTTAATACTGGACTAAGCAACCAGCTGCAGCGGCTTGAAGCTGCTGCAGAGATAGGACTAATAGCAGAATGCCTCTGTCAGGTATTAGAAGGCAGACAGGTTTGCAATGTAGAGGATCCTGTCCCTGGTTATTTCCTTGCCACTGGTATCTATCTGATTTATAGAGCAGGCCTGGGGATAATTTTGGATTGTTAGGAAAGGGAAAGTGGTTGAACTGGCTGCTGTTAATAGCATCTTGCTCCGTATGCCAAATTGGTCATCTTTTTAAAAAGGATTACTTGGACATGGTGACTTTGCACAAAAGGAACTGAAAAGAAGCTGTGCTCTTTATCCTTCAACATGTGAAAGGGAGCATCCATGGGTTGTGCACCTGAGGACTGCCAAAATAGTAATGTTCCTTCATTTCCTGCTTCCTGGCAATATGCAAAGTTGCATGGAGTTTTCTTTTGAAGAGTTCAAAAGAGTTTTTCTTTTTGCCATTTTTCTCTCAGGTGTTTCCAAAGGAGATGTATGCATTTTAAGTTGTGTTGGTCTTTGCATCAGTGGGCTATCCCTTGAAATAACTATAACTGCTTTGATGTTCCTGTCTCACAGTACCTGGTTTGCTGCGGAGGGGTACAGGGATGTACACAGCCAGTGAATGGAGCCAGGAGCTGCAGCTTCGCCGGAAATTTTTTGGCATCTCGATGGCCTTCTTTTCCTGGTATAAAAGGACCCTTCTGATCTTGTCTCCAATAATCAAAAGCTTTCCAGATGTTTTAAACAGAAAAAGTACAGTGGTTGACAGTTGTGGTGAGGAAATCAGATGTTACTTCTGTCTATTTGTTCTTGGGAAATATATTCACCCTGCTTTTCAATTAAAAATACCCCAGAGTTGGTTACAATAAAATCAAGAACCTAAGTAGTCAGAGCAACAAACTCTCAGCAGTATGTATGTATATATATATTTTTAAAACCCAAACGACATCTTCCTTCAAGGATAGTGTCTTTCGAAAATCAAACTCCTATATGAGGAGTGCATGTTTGTGATTCCTTTCACCCTCCAAGTCAGCTGATCCAGGTATAGGGCAGCATCAAGATCCTCCCCAGCCCCATTCCTCATGCCTACGTTGTTGTTTCAAAGGTGGGGGGGAGGAGGAGTCCTCATTTATTTAAAAAGTTCCCACTGCCTTGCCAAATCCTTTAGGTCAGGTGTGTCAAACTCATTTGTTATGAGGGCTGGATCTGACATAAATGAGACCTTGTTGGGCCGTGCCATGTATGTCATAAAATGTAATGCCAGGTAGCAAAGATATAAACTTTATAAAAGACATAGAGGCCCTGTTCAGATGCACAGTATAATCAGATGTCGCTGCTGTTTCCTTCCGGATTTAAAGTGGCTGACCAGACAGCAACATCTGCCTCCCGGTATTAACTCTTGGTAGCTCCCCCCCCCCCCCCCCCAGTCCTTCTCAGAACTGGATTATTTTGTTACCTGCTCCATTGCGGTGTTTTTTGAGTTCTCCGGTTTCACCTTGTAGTTTTCTCTGTCTGGATAGTTCTGCTGTGATATTAACCAACTTCCAGATGTCTGAAGGCTGTCCCAGAGCAAAAGGAGCCTCACACATCCAGTTTACGGTCGCTATTTTTTTACTACTTAGCGACGTGTGCATAACCACATAATGTTTTAACCTATGCGCATGTGCATAGTGCACGCATGCACATAATAGTGGAGGGAGGGGAAAATAACTGCATGGTGCCGTGTGGACGGCAGAAGACGGTTTCACCACGGAGTGATTCAAATTGCAGTATGGCAGTCTGATCGATAATATCTGGAACAAAGATATTCGGAACAGAACCGGGTCAGTTTAACACGGACTCAACACGCTGTGTGAACAGGGCCAATCAAACACAAAGATTTTATGAAAGCTTAAAATAAAATGTGCTTTAAACATTAGCATTTGTTGGTCTTAAAGGTGCTTTCTTTGTATCTCTCCCATGGGATCCAGAGGACTGGGCAAAGGAAGCTCTGGCTCTTTCCTTCCTTCCCAGTGGGACCAGGAGTGGGGGGAGCCTCAGCCAACAGAAGGAAAACAGGCTTGGTTCAGTAGCTTTGCTGTACAATTGAAAGAACCTGACAAAGCAAGCTATTCCATCCCCCCTTCCTCCCCAATGGAGAAGCCCCAGCAAATGGAGAAAATAGAGGCTTTGCTCTGTAGCTCCTGTGCAATTGAGCAAGCCTTCCAAAGCAAGCTGCAATGCAGAAGGAAGCAAGAGAGAAGGCGAAGGAAGCAGATGGCAGCCAATTGCTCAGGGGCCTGATGGGAGCCCTCTGAGGGCCTGGTTCAGCCCCCCGGGCCGCATGTTTGACAACCCTGCTTTAGGTAGTTAAAATCTATAACCACTTGTCAGCCAAGTGCATTTCTCTCCCTCTCCATTAACTGGGCATTTTATTGAATTTTTAAAGGATTGTTTTCCCCCCAAATACCCAGTCCAGTCTGCCATTTAGTTGTCTGCTAGAGGCCTCGTGCAAAACTTGTATGCAAGCTCTTGCTGTATTCTGTGATCCCCACACTGCCACTCACCATCGAGGCTGTACTCAGCTGTTGCACCAAATAGCTGTAGAAAAGCCAAACTCCTTGTATTTGTTTGACCTTATAAGAATCTAAGGAAGATCAAAAACTTGGGAAAAATATACCATGGGAAACTAGGGTTGCCAATTCCCAGGTGGGTGTGTCCTTAATCCCAGGTGGGGGCAGGAGATCCCCCAGTTTGGAGACCCTCCCCCCACTTCAGGGTTATAAGAAAACGGAGTGGGGAGGGAAATGTCTGCTGGGCAATCCATTATTTCCTATGGAGATCAATTCCCATAGGGTATAATGATGAATTGATCCGTGGGTATCTGAGGCTTGGGAAGGGGGCTGTTTTTTTTTAAGTATAGGCACCACATTTTCAACATAGCATCCAGTGCCTCTTCTCAAAACACCCTCCAAGTTTCAAAAAGATTGGACCAGGGGGTCGAATTCTGTGAGCCCCAAAAGATGGTGCCTCAACTTTCCTTATTTCCAATGGAGGGAAGGCATTCAAAAGGTGTGCAGTCCCTTTAAATGTGATGGCCAGAACTCCCTTTGGAGCTCAGTTATGCTTGTCATCACAACCGTGCTCCTGGCTCCACCCCCAAAGTCCCCAGATATTTCTTGAATTGGACCTGGCAACCCTATGAGAAACAAGTGGTGGTGGGGGGGGGGGGTTGCAACAATCCAGGCAGCTGGCTTGCTGTTTTCTATCCATACATGGGGACAGCTTTCCTTAAAGGTGTTTGGTGGGAGTAAAACACTTGTATGTTGTGTTTTAAATCATCTGGGAAATTCCTGAGTTCCTGCCCTGACTGCTGCCTTGTGGTGGATAATGGGAAGAAATGGGACACTGGAGGAGCAAATGTTCCCCCTGCTGGTGACCTTGTGTCTGCGCATGATGACAACCAGTTGATAAAATGGGGGGGGGTGTCTATTTCTAGTGGCTCAGATCAAGCAGGGGCGGAGGAGAAGCCTGTGGGTCTCAGTGCTACCTGCTTTCCTGTCTCCTTTCAGCTGGACAGCAAACATACTGCATGAGATGCTTTTACTGCTGCAGTCAGGATCCACATGGAGACAGGAGACCTGGTGCTTGCTGTGCATAGCTGCTCTTACCTGCTGGATTGCCATGGTGGGTTAGAGGCATGCAGGGCAATGGGACTCAGCTGGGCTGCACTGGCAGTGGGTGCTTGATGGAGTGGAGAAAACAGCTTGTTCTCCAAGCAGCAGAACTGCATGCTGACTGTTTGAGCTCTTGTGGTGGTGGTGGTGTTCCCTGTCAGGGAACAGATTTTCTCTGGATCAGGGTAGCCAATAACTCTTCAGTGGCTCACTACCAAGGTTCTGAATACTTAAGAGCAATTGGTGTCAGTAACCGCAACAATGACGCAGAGTGTTTCTAGTACAGCCTCTGTGGATCTTTGGATACTTGAGACAAGAATGAAAATTGGCCTAAATGGGGCAAAGAAAAATGATTTTGCAGGTGCATCTTCTGAACCCTCACCCACCCACCCCCACAGCCTAAAGGACTCTTCTCCCTCCTCCTCTGAGTCAGCGTTGAACCCCCAAGGTTAGGTCTTCATAGGTTCTCCTTCCCATCAAGAAGAAGATGATATTGGATTTATATCCCGCCCTCCACTCCAAAGAGTCTCAGAGCAGCTCACAATCTCCTTTACCTTCCTCCCCCACAACAGACACCCTGTGAGGTGGGTGGGGCTGGAGAGGGCTCTCACAGCAGCTGCCCTTTCAAGGACAACCTCTGCCAGAGCTATCAAGCAGCTGTAGAATCACAGGGCTGAAAACTGACCACTGTCTGCCTTGAGAGAGTATCCTCCAAAGAGTAACCCCATCTGGGTAGTTTACAACTGCAACACACCATACAGAGGGGGTTGGGGTGAGCCAGCTGTGCTGCATCAGGATGTCTTTGTGCATAGATTACTCAGGCAAGCAAGCCAAGCAACTTTCTATGGGAAGGGAAAGAGTAGGAAGACCTGCCTCTTTCTAAGCTGTTTGTGCTCCCCTTGCTCATTTGGTCTCTTTTCTCCAGGCTATTCTGAACCCACTGAGTGGGTTCCTGCTCATGCTGGCATTCTCCGCCAGGAGGAGCAGCTCATGTGCCAGAAGGATGATGCTTCCCTGGAGATCCTCAAGTGAAATCACCAAGAACAGCGACTCACTCTCAAAAGCCACCTCTGACTCTGCATTTGACTTTCTTATGGACACAGGCACTACAAAGGCGTCCAGTCTCTTGGCTTCCTTAGACACCAGCGCTTCCATGGGTGAAGAGACAAGAATTAGGCCACCTTTGAGGATCTTCTGCAAGGCAGAGGATCCACAGAAAGATCCCACTGACTAGGCCTGGAGAGGGGACGATTCTGAGTTCCAGGGTTGGGTGGGTATGCAGAGTCTGGCTTAGTGAGTGCCAAGGGCATTTTCCTGCAGAAATTAAATTTTTCATCAGTGAGACTTGTTTTATTGGGTAGAGGCTGGAGAGCAGACTTTGGCTGGTGCATTTTGGCAAAGTGGGTGTTGCAGTGATGCTCAAGCCTAGCTAGACCTTTGGACTTCCCACATCTTACACAACTCTTGCACGCTCAGGTGCTTTCTTTTCCCACAGACTTTGTTTTTGCAGTGGCTGGAAATGGCTCTATTTAACCTGCAAAGGGGATGAGATGCAGGAACAGGCAAGTCCCAGTAGAGTCCCCTGGGCTGGAGCCACACAGGGTAAATGAAGGCTGCTGTGTGCCCCTTCCCCACCTGGCATCTTGTTTTTCTCTATGTGGCTGGCCAGTGGATCATCTGTTGAATGGGGGTACTATCCTTTTAAAAGAGGGGGGAACATCTTGAAATTAAACATCTGTAAGTAATTTAGTAATTTACAGGAACAGAGTGGGGGAACAATTGCCCCATAGCATTAACAGGCACCCCATTGATATCTAGGCACAGGGAGCAAATCGAGGGGGGGGGGGATTGACCATTTAAATATCTTCTATAAGGGAAGCTCTGAGCTGCTTTCAGGAGAGCAGGCTAGAAATTAAATGAAATAATAAATAATACTTGAAAGGGAGGGATGCTCTTTGGACTGGACGTACTGGCTTTGCCTGCTTCTTGTACTGCTCACCAGCAGGTGGCATCAGTGCCTCTGGTTAGAGACTGGGCTGGGCTGAGACTGGGGAGGAAATGTATGGGTAAAGAATGCTTAGTCCACATGCATACCCACTCCTCCATTGCAAAATCATGACTGGAAATGAGGCAAGGAGTTATATCTTAAAGATTTCCTCTTAGGATGTCAGACTTGACCCCACTTGGAGTCATCTGTGTCCCCTTGTAACTCATTCTCCTGTGTGTGGCTCCCCTTAACATCTGGTAGGTTGGGGGCAAACCATAACCAGGCTCCTTTCACCAGGTTGGGCCTTTCTGACTGCAGCTCTGAGCACAAGGGGGCAGGTGTGGCAGGACCTCTTGACTTTGTGCAAGTGTGTGCACAGTAATGCTGCCTATTTTGGAGATAAGTTTCCTCAATTGCATCAGGTTTCCCTTAAGCAGTGAGGAAACCCTAAATTCACCTATAGCCTGGATTAAGAGCCGGGGAAGCAAAGCAACAGAAAATGACTAAGCCAGGAAGCATCTCTGAAAAGGTCCCAGATAAAGAGAGGAGTTCATAAGAAAAAAACACTTTCTTCTAAGTCATGATGAAGATAACATTTATGCCTTACAGGTGTGTCCTATTCCTGGCAGGTTTATTTCCTCATTTAATGGCTCACCGGAAGCCGTTCTCTTTTGTGACGTTGGAGTGGGGAGGGCTAGTGTCATTAAAGTGAGCTAGTGTCATTAAAGTTGTGAGCTCCTGCATAAATTATTGTGCTCTGGGGTCATCCTTCTTGAGCTAAGAGAAAAATGTGTGAGCTGGAGGCTAAAAATCTGAGCTTGCTCACACTAACTCAGCTTAGAGGGAACATTGCTCCTGGTCATTCTTTTCATCAGTGGGTTCATTTAGTGGCAGCTGGGGGCGGGGGGGGGAGAATGAGGTGATCTGCTGTCCTTCATGTGGATGGATGGATGACCTTGCTATAATTGTTTCCAAAAAGGTTTTATCTGGGTTCTGGCTGGAATCTCTTCCCTTTTCAAAGACTGAGAAGTCCTTGCAAATGTGCAGTAGTGACTGAGTTCCCCCCAGAATATATGCAGAGTGTCTTTTCATGCACTCAGCAGCTGCTCCAGGCAGTGCACAGGATCATGCAGATTCTGCCCTTGGAGTAGGAATTGAGAAAGAAAGCCTATATTGCATCAGGAAAGTGATGAAGGAACCTAAGAGGATGCTGGTATGGCTAACGAAGTCCATGAACTTATAAAAGGCAAGAAGGCTTCCTTTAAAAACTAGGGAAATGTTAAAAGGACTCCAACGCAAATCAATGCAACTTAAAAATAATTTAAAGAGCACATGGCCTGACATTTCTTAAAAGTCAGCACCAAGGAGGTGTTCAGAAAGTGGGAAAGGCATTGTTAAGCACAAGAGGGAGAATACTAGAGAAGTTTAAATTAATTTCCATTTAGCTTCACTGGTGAAGACATTGATCAGATAACTGTGACTGAACCAGGGGTGGTGCCTGACAAAACAGAAGTGAGAAGTGACATTTAGTTCTAGGGCTAAATAAATTGAAAATTAACATCATCAGGTCCAGATAACACAAACCTTTCAGAAACTCAAAATGTAATTGCTGCTGTTACAAAAATGCACAACTTTCCAAAACGGTGGGCTTCTTTACTGGAAAACTGGGATATAGTTAATACACCACCATTTTAAAAAGGGGATCCAGGAAATTATAGGCCAGTTAATGCAGCCTTTGTCCCAGGTAAATTGGTTAACATAGCAGGAACTGGTTTCTGTAAAAGGAAGTCCCGCTGCATCCCTCTTTCTTCACCGTTTGACCTCACCTTTCTCCAAGCCACTCAGGATGGCATATACAGTTCCCTTCCATTGTATCCCCTATAGAGTAGGTCAAGCAGAGAGACTGTTTTGCATTTCACAGATAAGTGGGAATTCAGTCCCAGGCCTCATTCTTCCATCCTAGTTTAACCACTACACTGGCTACTGTCAATTAGTTATTAAGCGTTCTTTGAGAATGTTACCAGGCACGTGTGCAGGGTACTCTCCCATCCAAGTACTTGCCAGGGTCAGCCCTGCTTAGCCTCTGAGATCTGATGAGATTGGGCTAGACTTAAAAAAAAAATTGACAAAGCTTCTGGCTAAAAAAACCTCTTGGGAAAACATAACTGTCTTGGGGTAAGAGGATGGGTCCCTTTCACAGATGAGGGGCTTAAAATCAGGAAACAGAAAGCAGGAGCAAATGATGAGTTCTTGTAATGAAAGGAAGCAAGCAGTGGAGCCTCCCTTGAGATCTGTATTGGGGACCTGTGCTGTTGAACTTATCAGTGACCTGGGATTGGTGACAGAGCTGTGAGGTTGTTGGTGGCGTCCTCTTACTCAGGAAGGTAAACACACACACGTACAAAGCTCCCTTTGACTTGATGGACCAAGGGTCTGATTCAGCATGAGCTGTCAATTCAGACTGGCAGCAGCTCTCCAGGGTCTCAGGTCATATCACCTACTGCCAGATCCTTTAACTGGAGATGTTGGGGATTGAACCTGAGATCTTCTACATGCCAGGTAGATGGTCTACCACTGAGCCACAGCTACTCCCTGGAAATACAAATACTGAAGAGCACAGAAATGATCTCTCAAAAGTATGGTTATAGACTTCCTATCTCAAAAAGGCCCTTGTGCTCAAAAAGGTGGAGAAACAGACAACGCAAATTAACAGGAAATATGAAGTGATACACTGGTGGGGGATCCAATATCACATGTACTGTGAAGGAGTCTGAACTGGCTGACCAGGAAAGAGATCTTGGGGTTGTGGCCTTTGACTCACTGTGTAGCAGTGGTGTAAAAAAGGTAAATTCCATGCTATGAGCCTAATCTCAGCTTTTTTTAAAAAGCAGGTGTAAGGCTGCAAAGGTAAGCATGAAGGGTTGCAACCTCTGCATGAGGAAATTAGTGTAACTTCACACAGAGAATGCATATTGCAAAATCCCTCTTTTGAGCTCTTTTGATTCTAATATGCACTCTCTTCCTGAGTGTGCCTTGCTCTGATTTGGGGATTTCAGACAGGTTTTACTAGTGGGTTCTTTCTATCCCACCCCACCCCACCCCCGCCCCCCATTTCCAGCCTTGCCTTCTTGCTCCTTTTTGCACCTCCTGCTGGACTTGTGGCCTGCAGTGAGTGTGTCCACCACTTTGTGCAGGTCTTGCAAGGTTGCTTTGTGCTGCTGGGTGTTTTGATTGCTCTTACACTTTCTCCCAGTGCCTCGGTGAGTACAGAGTGAGCTGTGCCAAAGCGATAACTGGGTTGGCAGCACCCACCCCAGCATGCCCTACCCGTTCTCTGCAGGGCGGAGTGAAGCATGTCAAAGAACCACTTTTGTCTCCTGTGCAACTGGAGTCGCTAGATGGGTGGAGGGTGCTATGTAGAGTGTTAAGAGGAGAGGCTTGCTGATACTGCCTGCAGGGCATGTCCAATAGCTGGTGCACTTCCACCCCTCAAAGGGATTGAGGAATCTGTGCAATCCCTGAGGAACCTCTTCTCTCTTGGAAGGGAAGAAATTTTTCCACGCAGGTCCATTCAGAACCATCACTGATTATCTCGGAGCAGGAGGAGGCAGGTTTACTCCCCAGTGGTCTCCCAAGCAGCAGCAATTGGGGTGCAGTCCATTGGAGCTCTGAAAAGGCCTTATGCCTTTGGGTCATAGCAAAAGCTGCATGTGCATCCATAGTTCTGGATGGGAGCTGTGACCGGCTGGGGTCTTTCTGTAAGAGATGCATCCATAGCTGACTGGAAACCCAACTCTTTGGAGCAGATCTGTTATCAGTCCTATATATGTGACTGGAAGCCAAGGGGAAAGCACTCTGCACATGCTCAGGCAACATTCCCTAGTCATGTTTTTAATGCCCTAGAAGAATCCTTTGATTTCAGAGCAGGGTCTTGGAATAAGCACTGATGCTGCGGAAGGGTAGCTGGCCAATGGAAACCTGGCATTTGTTTTTGCCATTCTTTGTACTGGGTTCCAGCTGCTGGGCTCAGTAACTGGAGGCCCTGAGAAGGATGTGAAGCAGTAGCTGACCAGCTGGGGGGAGTGGCGGCAGCGTCATTTGGTGGGCCATGCCTTGGTTGTGTGTTTGGGAGGGATGTGGTGCAAAGCCACTGCTGCAGCAGTGGCGTCTGTGGGTCTTGTGATCTCTGGGTTGCTTCACAGCTGTTTGTGTCACTCTGCTGATGGGACCTTGGAATAGGACGTCCGAGTACACGAGTTAATGTTTATAAGACACAGTTGACTTTTGGCAAGAGGCTTTGGAGACTTCCCAGTCTTGCTTGCTTCAGGGGTGATTTGTGGAATTCTGATTAGGGGGCACAAAAAATCCTCAGAAATTCTCCTATTTGGGGCTGGCACTACTCAGAGAGGAGAGGGCACATCATGCTGCAATCGCAAATGACCATAGGCTAGGCTGAGCACTGGGAAAGGGAGAAGCATCGACTGCTAGAGACAGGCAATTAGCCCCGAGGTTGCCCTCTGCCTCCAGGGGTGGCTGTAGGCTGAGCTGCCGGTTCTTAACCCACACCCAGGTGCTACGTTCCTGAAGTGTTTGTATCGGCAAGAGGTGGCGAAGAAGCTGGGGGGCGGGTGGGCAAATCGAACTCTCCTCTCTTTGGATCGCAGAAACGGGGAGGGACCAGCCCAGGTATAAAGGTCCCTGCCTCGCTGGCTGCGTCTTCGAAAAGAGGAGGGTGAACTGGTGGTTTCTTGCTGTATCGGCGCTTCTCGTACAGGTGAGCGTGAAGGGAGAGGAGGCGATCAGCCAGGCAGGCTCGACTGGGATTCTGCTGTCTGGGAACGTGGCGAGTTTAAAGACATGACCGGGGCGGGGCGGAGAGCGGTGCTTCTTGTAAATTCCAAAATCTTCCGCTCTGCAAAATCCCTCGCTGCTTTGGGCAACGAATTCGAGCGGCGAGCGGCTTGCAACTTGCAATCCGATATTTTTTCTTAGTAAAGAACAAGTTTCAAACTGGTAGCTGAAATGTCCATTTGGAATAGATTTTCTTTTCGCTCACTTCGGCTCTACAAATTCAAAGCCAAGTGGCGAGGGGCAGGGAGAGCGATTCGCTCCGGCTACTCCAGTGGGGCGCTGCGCTTGGCCTGGGGCTTCTACCCAGATTTTAACAAGCGGAGACTTTCCGCTTCCCTCCTTCTTCAAAAGAGAAAACAAATTCCAGTTGCTTGAACACCTGAGGTAGGGAAAGGGTGGGCAGGATTTACAGCGCTAAGGTCTTTGAGGAGCTCTTCATATTGGATAAATGATTAAATATCAGAAATCTATGGAATAGAGGTTTAAATGGCAGAATCCCCCCCTCCCCCCGTTCCTGGGTGTGAATTTGGCTTGCCTAGGACAGAAACTGAGCAGCTGAAGGGAGAGCTCCTCTTTCCTTAAAAACCCATACACACTCTTGCTGAGACTTCACTCAAATTAGGCCTCAAAATATGGCGGCTGGAGGTAGGGTTGCCAAGTCCAATTCAAGAAATATCTGGGGACTTTGGGGATAAAGCCAGTAGCAAGGTTGTGACAAGCATAACTGAACTCCAAAGAGAGTTCTGGCCATCACATTTAAAGGGACTGCACACCTTTTAAAATGCCTTCCCTCCACTGGAAATAATGATGGATAGGGGCACCTTCTTTTGGGGCTCATAGAATTGGACCCCCTGGTCCAATCTTTTTGGAAGGGTGTTTTGAGGAGAGGCATCAGATGCTATGCTGAAATTTGGTGCCTCTACCTAAAAAAAAAACAGCCCCACCCCAAGCCTCAGGTACCCACAGATCAATTCACATTGTACCCTATGGGAATTGGTCTCAATAGGGAATAATGGAGTGCCCATCAGACATTTCCCTCCCCCCACTTTCTGATGACCCTGAAGCGGTGGGAGGACCTCCAAACTGGGAAATCCCCTGCCCCCACCTGTGGATTGGCAACTGTAACCACAGGCCCTGCTGTGGCTCCACATGCCCTAGCAGCTCTGGCTGTTTTTCCCAGTGTATCCTAAAAGCCTTTAATGGGAGCCCTTGTGGGGCTTCTAAGGAGCTGCTTACTGGTAACTGACTCTTCCTCCTGGACTTCTGCCACTTTACCAAGACTTGTTGATGGCACTACTGAGCAGAGCTCATTCAAGAACCAGCTCCCGGAAGAAACGCGGGCCCTGCGGGACTTTGAGCAGTTCCGCAGGGCCTGCAAGACCATCCTTTTTATGATGGCCTGCATTGATTAAAGAGAGAGACTGCTAAGGAAAATAAAAAACTTACCATTGGTTTAATAGCACCAGGATGTCAATTTTATTAATTTTACTAATTTTATTAATTTTAGAATTTTAATTAATTTGTTAAATTAGTTATTGCTTCGAACATTATTGTACTCAATGTATTAATTTAATGTTGTTAGCCGCCCTGAGCCTGCTTCGGCGGGGAGGGCGGGATACAAATAAAATGATGATGATGATGAAGAGCCAGTATGGTAGAAGAGTGCCAAACTAGCATCTGGAAGGACTTAGGTTTGAAACACCACTCGGAAGCTTGCTGGGTGATCTTGGACCAGACACATTCTCAACCCAGTCTACCTCACAGGGTTGCTGTGAGGATGAAATGGAAGAGAGGAGGAGGATATGAGATGCTTTGAGTCCTTATTAAGGAGAAAGGTGGGGTGTAAATGAATGTATTAATTAAATAAAATTTTGTGTTGCTTTCGGCAACTTATCTTATGCTGTTGCTGGCTGAGTCCATTGCTGTGGTGTTGCTGCAGCGGGCATGGTTCAGGTCCTCGCACCACTTGAGCAGGCCTAAGCTTGCTAGTCAATGACTAGGAGCCAGTGAAGCCTTTGCTTCTGCATCAGTGCCCTCCTTCGCTTGGGTGGCTTGGCTGGAGAACCATTTCTGCTACCATATTTGATGTCAGGCTGTGCCACTCCACACCCACTAAGTCTTCTCCCACTAAGCAAACTTTGATATCGGGGAGGCGGGGGCTGCAGTGGTTTTGGTTCATTGTGGCATGGTCATTAACTATCTCGGTTTGTACACCACACCCACCAGCTGCTTCCACCTCTGTTTGCAGGACAGCTGGGCAGAGGCCCACAGTCATCATCATCTGTTGAGCCAGACCTCAAAGCAGCAGTCATCTAGAACAGAAGGGCGGCCATACACTGCTGAGGGCTGGGCCATATCTTGCATCAGATATGGCAGGGGTGGCCAACGGTAGCTCTCCGGATGTTTTTTGCCTACAACTCCCATCAGCCCCAGCCAGCATGGCCAATGGCTGGGGCTGATGGGAGTTGTAGACAAAAAACATCTGGAAAGCTACCGTTGGCCACCCCTGGGATATGGAATCCATGCTCCAGGTATTGGCTTTACAGCTAAATGGTGGTTGGGCAGGGTGTGTAATTTGGGGAGTCATGGGGAGCTGATCCTTCATTTCCTAGATAGAATGATTTCTTTCACCCGGCTGCTATTAGGCACAATGCGGGGTGGGGAGAGGAAGACAGGCATAATACCTGGACCAGGCTTTGTAAGAGAAATGGGAGTGCAAAATCCAGAACAACAGGCAAATGTTCCCTCAGAAGATAGGTATGGTATAATTGCTGTCTCCTTCCCCCCCACAGCTGCTTCTTTCTGGGGGCAGGATTTCTATCTGGGAAATAGAACAGGGGGTGAAGAGTTAAATGTCCCTGCAATGGTTCTGCTCCCAATTGCTATCCCTGTTTGCTTGAAAGAAACCACGCATCCAGTGTCCCTTGTTTTCTTCACATGCTGAGTGGCCTCTTCCTTACTTCTGGAAAGAAAGGGAGGTCTGGCCAGAGACCAATAGGACAGGGTCGTTGTGGACCTTTGCTCTCAAGCCCAAGGGCCTTTGGGCTGGCTGTGTTTGAACTGGCTTAATGGTTACCTTTCTGGTCAGCTTTCTGCCTGCCCTTTTTGTCCTCAGGGTGAGTGGCAGATTCACCAGTTCTTTGTGCAATCCTTTTGGGGCCCCATCCAGGTACTGGCTGTGGGAGCTGTCCTCTGCTACCAGCCCTTCCTCTGCTCTGCCCCAAAAGGTTTCAGCCCATGACTCACCCAGCCTCCACGTCTTTTGGTAACTTAGAGTTGCCTGGAACTGGCTGGTCCCAATGGGTGCTCCTGGTTCTTCTCCCTGTGCCTTGGCAGGATATTCTCAGAAGGGGGCCTTTGTCTCATAATAAGTTTTCAGTTTGCTCATTTCTCCCAATGTGAGTTTCTGTGGCCAGTACCTCCAGCCTTCTGTTCCCTTGGGCAGCCCTGTACTTGGAGTTGGTTCCACACGGAAGGATGGAGTGTGTGTGTGTGTACATGTAGGAGGAAGGATGCACTGGAGCAGGGTCAGCCTGGACACAAAGAACTGAGGGTCCCATTGTGCTCTGTCAGGCTTGGCACCAGCTTCCGGCACTGACTCTGCTCTGGACCCCGGAAAGAGATGCAAGTTGTTGGCCTTTCCATGGAAAAACACGTTCCAGCTGCTGCTCAGCAGCGTCATGGCAAGGCAACTGACGCTGTATTAAACGCTCTAACTCCCAGCCCTGTAAAGGCCAGTTGACTCTTAACTCTTCTTTCCCACCCCCCGGTTGCTGCTGTGTTTCCCCAAGGCATGTCTGGGGCATCAGCCCAAGCCTGGCCTGCCAAGAGCTCAAGATCACCAGCCACCCCCTTCTACAATGGCCTCTAGACACTCTTCCCCAAAAAGGCACAAAAGGGAGAGAGACCACTGTGTGGGGTCCTCCTCACCCCTGGTGGAGCCTGGAACCAGGTGTTGGTGCAGGCTATGACAGCCTGGAATGCCACACACAGACACTTTGTTTGGCAAGGGTGGGCGGAAGTCCGGGCAGTGGACCTGAATTCTAAAGCGCGTTGTTTGGGAACCAATAAAGGCCTCATTGTATGCAAAGTAGTTTATAAAGCAGCATATGACTCCCCGGTGCTGAGCAGCGGCAAAGAGCGGGCACAGTCGGCCGGGCAACATGAGCCTGTATAGAGGGAGCCTGCAGCTGCTTTAGGAACAATCCATTTCCCCACTGCAAGGTAATGTCTGGGCTGTGGGACCTTGTCTGACCTCACTCAGACTGCCAGCCTTGGAGCTCTTGGTGAGTGGATAAGGCTCAGCAGGTGGCAGTCTAAAATGGGGGTGAGGTAGGGGAGCCCCTGCTGGAATCCTGTGTTTGATGGAAGTGGTGGCCTGTGTAAGCTCTGTGTGTGTGTGTGTGTGTGTGTGTGTGTATGCATGACTTCTGTCTGGAGAGCTTTTAGCTTTGGGCCTGATTCTGCAGTTGCAAGAGCTGTGCTGACCCAGCTGCTGGGATGTACAACCTCTCAGAAGCTGGGAAATCTGTTTAGGAATAACAACTATGGTACTTGGAAGGTGCATGTGCATGTGCAGGGTGAAAAGGGCTGCCTGAGGCCATTGAATGAGTTTATGGCGGGGTGAAGCTTCCTGTCTCACAGTTCAACATATTGGTCATTATACTGTGACAGCCACGCTAAGTGAAGAATTACAATGCTTTGCTCAGCAGCCGGCTTTTCTTGAATGTTTAGGGCAGGTGACCATCATTCTTTTGCAACTTTGCTGTGCCTTTGCCCAGAGGAGAAACCCTCCCGGCAGGGAAAGTGCAAGACTGGCCGTCTCACTCCCCAGAGTGAAGGGCCATTCAGAAGTGAGGGAGGACTCTGGCTGGCCTCTGCTGCAGTAGAGCAGGCATGTTTCAGATTCACTGCTGCCAAATAGATCCTGTCCTCTGGGAGACTCTGGCTTAGATGCAGGGGCTGATCCAGAGTCCCTGAAAAGCTTCCAGCCCAAGGCCTCAGCAGCCACCTCAGCGCCACTTTGTCCACTGTGGAATGCAGGGCCTCTCGTCAAACGTCCTGCTCTTCCGCACTGCACGTGCCTCTCATAGCAACAGTAGGAGGTGGTAAGAAAGGCGAGTGGGAGGTAGAGGAGATGTCCCTGAAGCTGCATTGCTTTGCATTGAATGGAACAGTGGCAGACTGCCAAAGGCAGCTAACTATAGGTTTTGGAACCAGCCTTTCAGTTTACTGCCTGGTGGATCTAAATAAAATTTGGGGCAGAAAGAATGGTCAGATTGGTGCTCAACCAGACCTGAGACCTGTAAGATCTCCCACTGTATTGTTTTACCCCTAAAGAACAGCCCTTATTAAGACTTTTATTTCCTCATGGGTCAAGGTGGCTTTTTTTGCTGTGAAGTCGCAGCTTTCAAGGCAAGAGAAGTTCAGAGGTGGTTTGCTATTGCCTGATTCAGTAGAGTGACCTTTCGTAGTCTCCCATCCAAATACTGACCAGGGCCAATCCTGCTTAGCTTCTAAGAATTGACAAGATTGGAATACCCTGGTCTATTCAGGGCAGGGTAGCTTATATGTACTAATTAAAACCTCAAACAACACTAAAATCTCCCATCCTCCCCTACTTGAAGAAAAAGAAAACCCAGAAAAATTTAACAATTTGCAATAAAATGCATACAAATGACACTCCATTAAAAGCTCTCGTGACTACAACAGCCTTAGTACCACCCAAATGCTCTCAAGAATAAGGACCCCCTTCCTTCCTCAGGGAGTCAGGGACTCTATCCCATAATGTGGGAGCAGCTACAGAAAAAGCACAGGCCCTGTTACTGGAACTAAAGTAGCCTGGGGAAGGGAAGAATTATTTCTGCTGAGTAAATATGTGAACATATGAAGCTGCCTTATATTGAATCAGACCCTTGGTCCATCAGAATCAGTATCATCTACTCAGACTGGCAGTGGCTTTCCAGGGTCTCAAGCTGAGGTTTTTCACACCTATTTGCCTGGACCCGTTTTAGTTGGAGATGCCGGGGATTGAACCTGGAACCGTCTGCTTACCAAGCAGATGCTCTACCACTGAGCCACTGTCCCTCCCCTAAAAAAAAAATGTTAATGCTGTCCCTCCCATGGTGCTGCAGTCTGAATTATAATCAACCACCACCACCCCACCAGCCATTCTAAGGTTGGATCATGTACAATATAACCAGTGTTCCCTCTAAGCTGAGTTAGCGTGAGCTAGCTCACAGGTTTTTAGCCTCTAGCCCACACACGTTTGTCTTAGCTAAGGAAGGATGACCCCAGAGCACTCTAATTTATGCAGCAGTTCACAACTTTAATGCCAGTAGCTCACAAAGTAGAATTTTTGCTCACAAGACTCTTGCAGCTTAGAGGGAACATTGAACATAACTGAACCTCTGGTTCATGTGGGGAGCTGTTCTTTGTAGGGAGCCATTTGCAGTGATTCTGTCAGATCCGTTGTTTGGTTTCATCAAGCTGCTATGCCATTCTGGCTGCAGCCGGACGATGCATTGGCAAAACCATTGTTTATGTGTTAAGGATGACTCAGTATGAGTAGACATACCCCACATTCTTGCAGTCATCTTAATTGCAGCTCTACATTTCCTTGCACAATACCTCACCCCAAAATATTTTTTTTCAAAATATAAGCTGGGCAGGTAAAAACAGTTCCCAACGTGAAGCTGCTTTATAGTGAGCCAGACAACTGACCATATACTGATAGAGCATAGATCTATCAAGATCAGCATTATCTACTTGAGCTGGCAGCAGCTGTCTATGATCCACTTAACTAGATGTGCTGGGGATTGAATCTGGGACCCTCTGCATGCAAAGCAGCTGTTCTACCCCAAAGTTATGGCCCCTTAAAAAAAATCACAAAAGTTGGCTTGTGTCAAAACCAATGCAAAAAACATGGTTGTATGAGTTGGGAAAACATCACAGCTAATATATGGCAGTATTATTAAGGGCCTAGGAAAAAAGAAAGTTTCAAACAGGACAAAAAACAGGCACAGAAACTAGCATGAATGCTGATTCCAGGTTTAGAACTTGGCATATTGGTGTGGGAGGAGGGAAACAGGCAATTTTGGAAGATACTCCTTTTGAAGCCAAGTGCTCCTACTGTCTTTGTGCTATTAGCAGCATGTGACCCTGCCCCCTCTCCTGGCATGACTGCTCTGACCAGACCAGACTTTGTCTTCTCTTTGCAGGAGTGAGGAAGAATGAAGTGGGAAGGCTTCTATTCCCTTGTGATTGGTGTGAACCGCCACTCCACAGCCGTTGGCCGCATCTGGCTCTCTGTAGTGTTCATCTTCCGCATCATGGTGCTGGTGGTAGCTGCTGAGAGTGTCTGGGGAGATGAGCAAGCCTCTTTCACCTGCAACACGCTACAGCCTGGTTGCAAGAACGTCTGCTATGACCACTACTTCCCCATCTCCCACATCCGCCTGTGGGCCCTGCAGCTCATCCTGGTGACAACTCCGGCTTTGCTTGTGGCCATGCATGTGGCATACCAGCAGCACCAGGAGAAGAAGTTGTTAGTGATGACAGGCCATGGAGATCCCAAGCACCTGGAAGAGGTCAAGAAACACAAGATGCGCATTTCAGGGTCCCTATGGTGGACTTACGTTTGCAGCGTGGCCTTCCGCATCATCTTTGAAGGAACCTTCATGTACATCTTTTATGTCATTTATCCTGGGTATCAGATGGTCCGTTTGGTCAAATGCAACGATTACCCCTGCCCCAACTATGTTGACTGCTTTGTCTCGCGGCCCACGGAGAAGACAATTTTCACTGTTTTCATGCTGACCACCTCTGGTATTTGTATTGTCCTCAACTTGGTTGAACTGGTGTACCTGTTGGTGCGGGCATGTGCCCGCCGCAGCCACCAAAACCCTAACCCATCTTCAGGGAAGGGCTCCTTCCTGGGACACAAGCTGTCTGAGTACAAGCAGAATGAAATCAACCAACTGCTGACGGAACAAGACAGCTCCCTCAAGGACATTCTCCGTCGCAATTCAGGGGTACAAGAAAAAACTGACCGCTGTTCAGCCTGCTAAGGGTATTGGGACCATGGAGGTGGTGATTGGTTGCAGCAGACCAAGACTGGGAAGAAAATGTGGGACGTCTGTGAGTTGCTGTGGGTGGGAGCTGGCAGGGTCTTTCTTATGAAGTTTCCTTGCAGTGCCTTAGGCCCTTCTACCAGCCTTCATTTCCATCACTGGCCCTGATTATTCTTTTAGCTCCCTGCTGTCAGCCTGCCAGCTGCCTAGAAGCACAATCTTCCATGGATTTGATAAGAATTGTATAGTTGCAGAACTTTCCAGCTGCAGAATATTTGCAAGGAGATTTTAACTTAACCTCTGTAGCCCATGCTGCCTGGGGAGAATAGGGCAGGCATGTTGACTTCCAACCAGAGCTTCCAAAGAAACCTTTCTTCCTTGTGTCCCACATCACCTTGTGCTCATCCTAATCTTCTCCAAAAGGAAAAGAGGGGGAGGAATCAGAATAATCTTACATTGCATATAATTTTGCTTTGTAAATTCAGGAAGCAAAATTTAGATTTCCACACTGTACATTTTGGAATTTCACAGAACAGAAATAAATCACAAGGATTCCTGCCATCTTTCTACAGGGCTATGGATCAGCTACTTCAGTCTCTGTTTATAGTCTGACACAGGGCTTTTTTGGTAGAAAAAGCCCAGCAGGAACTCATTTGCATATTAGGCTACACTCCCTGATAACACCATTGTTTCACATAGGGCTTTTTTGTAAAAAAAAAAAAAGCCTGCTAGAACTGCGTTCCTGCTAAAAAAAAAAAAAGCCCTAGCCTGGCACCTAATGTCCATCTTTTATGTCCTGGATCTGGGCTGGCATAGCACAAGCACCAAAAGAAGATGTCTCTGTGGAATCTTTTCCCACCAGCAGGGCTCCTGTGTCTCTCCCCAGCAGGGTAGGGAGAAATTCAAGAAGAGCCATTTGCCTTGGTAGCAATGACAGAAAGGAACCCCTCTTGAATTTCTGCCATTGGTGCAGGTGTAAAAACAGGGGCCAATCCTATGTCTTGGTTGCTGCTCTCATTCGGCAAGGGAAGGGTGGGGAGGTTGCCAAGTTGGGGGCGGGAGCAAACAGCTCTTCTCTCAAGTTACACATCCCTGTACCGAAGCAGTCAGTATTAAAGGCTGATTTTACAATTCTGCCTTCAGTCATTTGTCTTTAGGGCTCTTGTCTGTAACTTAAAATACCAAGAGATAAAGACTTGTGGTAAGTGGGACAAGCTTATACTCCCAGTGGGAGACTGAAGTAGAGAGAATAAGCAGGTGGGCACACATGCATCCTCCGTCTGAAGCTTGGGAAGGAGCGCTGCTGTCTGGGAGGGACAGCATGTGCTCATACTACCCCCCTGGGACTTTCATTACACTGTCACATCCATATGTAGTTGCAGGCTAGCAGCTGCTGGTCCCACTCACATATTGTAAGCAGCAGTGGCTATTCTTTTCCTTGGCAATGTGGCTAGGAATCTGCAAGAATTACAGGGCAAATCTTGTGCGCTAGTAGGCTAGGAAGGCCTAACAGCTGGCAAAGCTTTGGGCATTTGCAAAATAGCCATTTTTCTGCAATTGAGGTAAAAAGGAGGCATCCAGCCCTCCTACGTGGAAAAAGTGGTGCTGCATGAAGACTGAGACAAGTATTTGGGTTTAAAAAAAAAGTGTATACAGCCCTCTCCAAAAGCCCTTTAGTGTTCAAATCATTAGAACATGAACGAATGAAGCAGAGACAGTAACATGCTGATCCAGCAAACTCCTTTCCACATCACCCCTCCAAGGAGCATAATTGCGCCCCCCTCTTCCGTTCTAGCTTTGGGTGAATTCACACAGGCATGTTACACCTCAACGGCTGCAACACTCTGGTATTTTGCACGTGTGAACCATATCACACACTCCAAACACCACAGGCACCTTGAACACGGGATGTTTCAAACACAGGCAGTTCACACATTCAGCTACAAGTCAAGAGAGCAAATCTCCCTTCATGGACTCCTTGGTCAAACTTGCCACAATTCAAATTTCTCTGGAGGGAGGGAGAATGCTCCCAGCTGACTATGAAAATCAGGCTTTCAGTCTGAAGAATGTTTTCCTGTGGTAAAGCTGCTTTCCTGTGGTAAAGAATGTTTTCAGAATAAAGCTTCTTAGGGTTGCACCTTCAGATAGGATATAGGGAAGCAGAGCCAGTACTAGAGAGCAGTGGGGCCTGAGTGGACATGCTCTGCCTGTACTCAACAATCCAAATTTTACATTTTTCTGTCAGAGAGCACACTAAAAGGGTGAAAAAAAATCATTCTGTACCTTTGGGGAGCTTTTTGACATGACTCAGAAAAGTGGCTGCCAGCTCGAGTTGCCTGATTGGCTAGTGCTCGGGACATCACTAACACACAGCAGGAATCTCTGACCGCACTCCCAAGCAGCTGTTTTTGCAAATGATTTTAATTGTTCACATTTTCACTATGGAAGAATGCCATATGCATCCATAGAACCACTCCAAAAACAACAGCCATGTAATATCTTTAGATTAGGGCCAATTAAAGTAACAGAAGTGCACAAACCTTTTGAGTTTCCCAGGAGCCTTCATCAGGCTGGATGAAAGCCCCCATCTGCACTTTGTATGTATCACATGGAGGTATTTATTAGAGGTAATAAAATGGTATTGCACAACTTATGTTTTTTGAATTTTGTTAGTCTTTACCATCCATACATGTGCCACTTTTTAAGGCTAGCACACCTGAAGCAAGACTGATGGGGTACCAGCACTCAAATTGCTGGTATGCATGCAAGTAGGACAAGTTACAGTGTCAGGTTCACACAGCAGGTGGATAAGAATCCCATGTGGCCATTGTTAAAACATTTTGACTGTGTTTGCTTCAAGCAGTCTCTAACTTCTGCAGGCCCAATAGCTATGCAAGGGCACAGGAAACACCTCCCCTTGGAACAACAAAAAGGCCAGAGTTCACAGTTCCTGCTACTGCCACTCACCACAAGCCACTCACCTACCTCTGCTAATGGCCCAAAAGAGGGATCACAGAGGAGAGTGGCTGGCAGCATGGTCACTGAACTGGAGGGGTGGCCAAACTGTGGCTCTTTCACACATATTGAGTGGCTCTTGAAGCCTCCACTGCCACGTCAGCCGGATTGGAGAAGGCATTCCTCTCTTTAAATCACTTTTCCAAGCCAAGCCAGACAGCCGCTTGGAGAATGCATTTAAAGTTGCTTTCTTTCCACCTCTCCTCCATCTATTTGCCTTCCTTCCTTCCTTCATGTCTTGTGGCTCTCAGATGTTTATTCTATGTGGCTCTTACTAGAGGAAGTGCAACCTCACAATGTCATGCTCCTCTAGGTTAAGAGGAAGGACTCAGCAGTAAAGGAGAGCTGACCGCCATGGCTTCCATGCTGGACCAGCCAGAGCAAGGAGATGACCCTCCAACAGCACACATGCAGCCAGAGGCAGGTCATTCCAAGGTCCTGCGAGCTGGAGAGCACTTACCTAAATATAACCCCTGTACCATGTACACTCACCCTGCAGGAGGGGTTATAATTAGCAAAGTGCCCAGGCCGAAAATAAAGGCAGAGAAGGTTGCCCCCAACCCCCAGTGGCTACTGTGCCGGTCAGTCATGGCAAGAGCCAATAAGCAACAAAGCTCTGATGGCAACAAAGCCTCCTGCCTTGAACAGAGACTCAAGAGCTCAGTTCTCCGGCAGTGGTACCAACGAACAGGAACAACTGGTCAGGCACTTGTGGGTGCTTGCTTTGAGCTTCCTTTGAGGGGGCCCCCCAATGCTCTTTGGACATGAGATGCTTGAGAGGATCACAACTGCTTGATTGCTGGTGCTTCTGAAGCTGGAAGTGGTGAGTTTTGCTGCAGTTGCTGCAGGGATTTTCTTGTCCTTGCCTCAATGGCCCTGGTCTTCAGCTGCATTCCTGCAGTAATTTCAGTTTTTGTATAGGACAGTGGCAAGATGGTCCCTGTATGTTCCCCTTAGGTGCAGGTAATGCAATTTGGTCATGCTGCAGGGGCAACAGAGCTAAATACAGGAAAGAGGTGGAGCTGCTACTCCTGGGTCAGTAACTGGTTAACCAGGCCTGGGGCCTCAGTTACTTTTGGTCAGGTTAAACTCAGGCTTTGAGAGACACAATGGGGACAACCAGAGAACAAAGACAGAATGAGCCAGGTCAGCTGGCTCAGCACAGGTAGATCCTGCCCCTCCTGGCACCTTGCTCCCTTTGTGTTAACAGAAGGTGCTTCAATGCCTCTAATGGCATACGCTCATCCCTCTCTTTCAGGGCAAACAAATCCGGTGCCCATGGGGGACTGGCACCTGCTTGGAAGGTTGCTGGAGAGTGTGCAAGAGCACTCCACAGTGGTGGGCAAAGTCTGGCTGACGGTGCTCTTCATCTTCCGCATTCTCGTCCTGGGTGCTGCTGCAGAGAAGGTGTGGGGGGACGAGCAGACCAACTTCTCCTGTGACACCAAGCAGCCTGGCTGCCAGAGTGTCTGCTATGACCAGACTTTCCCTATCTCCCACATCCGGTTCTGGGTGCTGCAGATCATCTTTGTCTCCACACCCAGTCTCATCTACCTGGGCCACATCCTGCACCTGGTGCGCATGGAACAAAATGAACAAGAAGGCCAGGAAACTCAGGGTAGCTCCTTTACAGGACAGCCTAATCCCACCAAGGTCTCCATTCGGGATACTCAAGGTAGGATCCGCCTCCAAGGGGCCATTCTGAGGACATACATTTGCAACATCATCTTCAAGACCCTCTTTGAGGTGGGCTTCATCTTGGGCCAGTACGTCCTGTATGGGTTTGAGCTGAAACCTCTCTACACCTGCAACCGCTGGCCCTGCCCCAACACAGTCAATTGCTACATCTCCCGCCCCACTGAGAAGACGATCTTCATCCTCTTCATGCTGGCTGTGGCCTGCCTCTCACTCCTGCTCAACATAGTAGAGATGTACCACGTGGCCTTCACCAAATGCAGGGTGAGGCAGTCAGCCAGACACAGTGCAGGTGCAGAAGAGGCTATGGGTCCTGACCCCCACAGACACGGCAGCCCCACTCCACCACACAGTATCTCTTTGCAGGCTGGTGACAAGGCCGCTAAGGGGGAGAGCCCTGGAGCAGGAATGGTGAATGACAGCCCCGCTTGGGTTGCAAGCCAGACACAAGACAGCAAGTACAGCAAGACCGGCAGCAAATGGAAGCCCAGCGATCTAGCTGTTTAGCCCACCGGATGCTGTGCTAGAAGACAGCGAGACAGTGCAATGGACATAATCAGCCTAGAGCCCAAACCCCTGAGCCTTTCCCCATTGCCTGACTAGAGAAAAAGAGATGCAGAAGCCAGGACCCTTGAAGAAGTGAAGTGGAGGGGTGGAGGGAGAAGAGCCCTGTCATTGCTTCAGTCTGTCCACACCCCTTTCAAGGCAGGAAGCAGTAACTGAGTAGAGGGACAAGAGTAGAGACTGCAGTGGTGGTCTCCCCAACTCAAAGGAATTTTCTGGGCTGGTCTCATAGCTAAGCGCAGAACCTCAGAACTAATGGTCTGCCTGGTACACTCCATAACCCCCCCCCCCTTTTTAAGAGCATGTGGCAAGAGCCATCCCTTCTGTCCCTTGGAAGGAAGAGGCAAAGCCAGCAGGGGAGAGTGCTAGGCATGTGGTTCATGCCTGGGTCTAGGATGAGGTCTGCAGAGCCTTTTGCCACCTAGTGGTCAGGAACAGACAGGGACACCCAAGCAGCAAGAGAAAACTTCTCCATGGGCTCCAAAGTTGCAAACAGGGAAGCAAAAGAAGGATAGTTATGACAGAGACTGAACTTGCCTCTCATCTGCACGAGTCTATCAGATCATTGGTCTATCAAGGGACAGTAATCTGAAAAGCGGGGTCTCATTTTCAGGTCTTTCACATTACCAAATCCTTTTTTCTAACTGCACATGCCAAGTCTCAAACCCAGGGCCTTCTGCATGCAAAGCAGATGCTCTAGCACTGAGCCATGGCCCTTCCCCTTGCCCTTGGATGTTGACTGGTTCACAGGCTCCGATGCTGTGAGAAAGGGAGCCAATCAGCACTCCCTCATCAGCAGAAGCTGCAGGCTGTCCTTACTGCCGAAAGAGAGGCGAAGACAGCTTGCAGGTTTTGTGCCTTTATTTGAAATGAATGGTTTCCAGAGAGACACGGGGCAGGTCCTAACACCCCGGTATCACTACAATGAGACCTGCAATTGGCTCACTCGTGACAAGGATACAGACAGGGGCTGGGCCAGAACAATATATACAGGCTCGACAGACGGCACCACCACCAGCCATAGCTCAGAGCTCAACGCAACACACACACAAACGGGGAAGAAGAGGGGATGCCGGGCAGCCACCGCCCCCCCATGGGGTGGTGAGGCAAGCTACGCTTCGAGGAAGCGGGGCAGGAGACTGTCCAGATGTCATTTAGGGCCTGCTCCCCCAGCATACACACAGAGTATCCAGCTGTTGGGAGGGGAAGGGGGAGGGCTGACACCCACAGGAGAGAAGAAAGCCCCAAGCAAGAGAATGTGCACACAAGGAGCCGATGCCCCCTCTCCCCTAGTCAGGGAAAGGCTCATGCCCACAGAGCTGCTCCCCTCCAAGGGCCTAACACCAGCCAGGATGCTCTCCATGTTCTCCTCAGCCCCAAAGAACAATCCATTAAGCTCCCCCCTCCCAGCCTGGTGCTGCAGAAGAAGACCCTGGCCAGGGGAGAAGGAGCAGGCAAGCAGGCACTCTTAGGCAGCATGGGAAGAAGAGGGGAAAGGGCAGGAGGCGCTGGCCCTTCAGGGGAGCAGGTTGTCACTAGCATGGAGTGGGGCGTGTTGAAGAGTCCTACATGCCTGTAACCCCCAGGCAGGGAAGGGGTAGCGAGTCACACCTCCCCATCCCCTGCCCTCTGGCTGGAGCAGCGCTGGGCCCCACAGTCTCCCTCCGGCCAGGCTGGCACCGGCTCAGTCCATATCGTCATCCAGACCGCCGCCCCCGCGGCTGTGCTCCTCATAGATCTCACGCACGGCCAGGATACGGTTCAGCATGCTCTCAAGCATGCTTTTGTCCATGGGGATGACCGAGTACCACAGCGGCGACTCAGCAATGCACGATCGCTCCGGCTGCAGGTAGAAGACGTCGTTGCGGTTTCGAAGGCTCTCGGGGCTGCGGCCAGAAAAAGAGAGACAAGAATACTCACCCGGGTGGAAAACAGAGAGGTGGCCATTGGCAGGAGCTTAGCCAAAGCCTTCAATTCTACAACACTTTTCTTTGTGACTCTGGAGCCTATGAAAGCAACTCCTAGTCAGGGAATGGATGCCACACGGCCATGCAGAAGCACAGAGGTCCCAACTCCCAACATTATCTGGACACACTTCTTAGTGTGCTTAGTGCTGCTCACGCTAAGCTGGTTTTCAAGCTGGATGCTTCCACACCCACAATGCCCTGCAAGTGGCCACTGTTACTTTTTGCGCCCTTCACAATCGATGCCCTTGTGGACATGTTATTTTTCTGCCCACGCCCACTTTGAGGGTGGTGAGCAGTGATGGCCATGGCACTGCCTCCAGCCTCCTTGCTCCACTTCCACTGACAACAACCTGCCTAAGGGCCCCAGTCAACAACATGGGGTTCCTGGCCACAGCCCCTCACCATTTGGAGAGATAGAACTCATAGAACTTGACTGGGCAACGCAGTGGGTTCATGCGATTCTCTCGCTGCTCTAAGACCGGCGCTTCTTCTTCTCGCTTCCGTTTGCCGAGGCCAGGATCTGCAAGGAGAGAGACAGCTGGGTCAGGGGCTGCCCCCACGGCCGATGGGCAGAAAAAGCACGCATGCAGAAAGCGCTCCCTACCTCGCCCCTTCCGGTGCCGTACAGGAGCATAGTAGCGGATGCTCACCACCTTGGTGGTGCCCCGTGCCGTGGTGCACTTGCGCGACTGTCGAACAACGTTGGTGAAGGAGAGTTGCATGTGCTCCTCGGCCGACTGCAGCCCAAAAAACTTGGTGTTGAAGAACATGAGAGTGTTGAGGAGCACAAATGGGGAGTAGACACCCAGCTGCTTGCACTCCCAGAGGTGCTCCTCTTCCACACGTGAGAAGACCGTGTCTGCAAACATACAGACCAAACCACCTCCATCAGAACACAGCTGGCCACAAGGCGAGAGAGCTCTGATGAACTGCACTGAACAGCCTGCAGAGCTGAACTACATTAGGAGGAGTCTGGCTAAGCCAGCAGCCTCTTCCAGGCCAGGGCACACCTTCCGTTTTGGATCTGATGCAATTAACCTGCCCCTACTACCAACAATTCACCTGTTTGGTCGTGGCTGTGTGCGCACAGGTGCATGGCCAGAAACAGGTAGGGAGAAGCCAGTGGGTCATTTCTCAACAGTCCAGGGAAAGGGGAACCCAACCTAAATGTTTTATCTTGGCTCTATGGCTCATGTAAAATTTGTATTTTCTATGCTGTATGCATATTCTAAGCAGAAGTTTAACAGCTCATCCTTAAGCCTTAGTGGTCACCCTATAAAAATGCAGATTACAAAGCCCTTCCTGGAGTTATTGTGAAAACAGCCTGAGACATTAACAGTGCCACTGATTTCAAGGGGTTTTAGAAGGGTGTAACTCTGCTGAGGGTGGGACTGTAGGACTGTAAAAGGAGCAGCGAGCGTACAGCACACAATGGTTAATCCTAAACAGGATCAGCTTTAGGTGTGGGTGTGAAATGAGGATGCTTGGAATAAAGGTTGATTTAGAGACTTCCACACAAGCTGGGGTGGAGGTGGGGGACCACAACCTTCTTTCTTGTGGACAGCTGACTGCCTGCTAACCCTTTCCCAGCATCAGGCTAGCTCTCTTTCCAAAGGTCCTCTGAGAATCCCAGAGTGCCAGAAGAGGAGAACAGGCTTATGCCCCATCAAATGACGTACTGTTGGGCAAGATCGTGGTGGGCTGCCAGCCGCTGAGCGTCTTGTTGAGCTCCTGCACGAAGGTCAGGTAGTAGAGGTCTGTGAAGATGTTCACCATGCGATTGTTCTCTAGCAGATACTGGTGGCGAGAGTGGGGGAGAAGTACAGAATCAAGCAGGGAATGCAAACTTAGTCCCAGACACACAGCTATAGCAAAAGTAATTGCAAATGTGGTAATTGCCAGACTTCCGACACATGGTGCTCCCAGTTACAGAGGAGCCCACTGGAAAAGCCACAAAAAAATCCCTTGCTTGATGCTGACATACACGACAAGGTCCTGTTGTTCCTTGGCAAGTGGGGGGCTGATGGGTGAGGGCCAGGGCCTTCCTACCTGCTGTATGCCAAGGCAGAGGTAATAGATGCTGTCGGGCTCATAGCGCTCGCCATTGGGCCGGGTGACTTCCTTGACGAACTGAGCTAAGCCGTAATTAAGCTCTGCAGCCGTGCAGGCCAGGATGTCCTCCTTGATTCGCATGGGCTTGGCTGCGAAAACAGCAAAAGGCAGCCTTAGGCTGGGAGGGAGAGACATCAGTTTCCTAGCATCCACCCACTACCTCTGACATTCCCATCTTATGCAACCACTGCCACCTTCAACCCATACTTACGGCCAAAGCGCAGCTCATCACCTTTGCTCGTTTCGCCTCCAGCGTACTTGGCTTGCACCCAGCTCTTCCAGGCATTCACACCATAGGAATAGTTCAGTGCCGTACAGCTGGGCTGGCTGCTCATGGAGTCCCGTGAACAGCTCTCAGAGAGAACCAGACGCTTCTGGCCCTACAGTGGGGACAGAAGGTAGTTTCAGGCAGGCCACTGGTCTATCAAAGTCAGTATAATCTATTCTAGCAGGATCTCAATATAATGCATTTCACACAAGCTACTGCTTGATCCTGGGGACTGAATCTTGGACCATTCTGTGTGCAAAGCTGGTGCTCTACCACTGAGCCACAACCCCTTCACATGCACTCTACCTGCCTTTTTTTTCATGAAGGCTGCAGCCAGAATCATCATCACTGAAGAGTGATTCTGGCATGCCCTGTCATCACAGGCACCTAGAAATTATCTCCTTGGGGCTAATCTTTAGCTTGGAGAAACCTTGATTAGGGGGTGACATGATAGAGGTTTACAAGATTATGCACGGGATAGAGAAGGTAGAGAAAGAGGTACTTTTCTCCCTTTCTCACAATGCAAGAATTTGTGGGCACTCAATGAAATTTCTGAGCAGTCAGGTTAGAACGGATAAAAGGAAGTACTTCTTCACCCAAAGGGTGAGTAGCACATGGAATTCACTGCCATAGGAGGTGGTGGAGGCTACAAGCATAGCCAGCTTCAAGAGGGGATTGGATAAACATATGGAGCAGAGGTCCATCAGTGGCTATTAGCCACAGTGTATTGTTGGAACTCTGTCTGGAGCAGTGATGCTCTGTTTTCTTGGTGCCTGGGAGGGGCAACAGTGGGAGGGCTTCTAGTGTCCTGGCCCCCACTGATGGACCTCCTGATGGCACCTGGGTGGTTTTTTGGCCACTGTGTGACACAGAGTGTTGGATTGAATGGGCCACTGGCCTGATCCAACATGGCTTCTCTAATATTCTTACGTTCTCTTCATCATTCATTTTAAGTTTACCATCTGCTGGCTGCTTCACGATCCTAGATTCAGTGGGTGATTTCACAGCACCACCTTGGACTCTCCAGTCCTTTACTAGCAAACTGCACCATAATATAATTTTAACACACTGCATGGGGGAGGGCTGCCTTTGAGAAGCATGTGGAGGCAGTAGTTTGTCCCAAATGCTAGACTGACGGTAGGGACAAGACACTGGGGACATTACTCCCACTGTGTTCAAGTTAAACTGGTCATTTATTTTGTGTCCCACTGCAGATGGCTGGTTGTAGCCTTTGAAGTTGTCCATGTTGGGAGGACCACAAGAGCTCAAAGACTGCCTCCTCCCACAAAGGTTCGCCCAGGCACCAAGGCCATAAGTAGAGGTCCTTCTCTGTACCCCCAGTTCAAAGTATAGTCAACAGCTACAAGAGAGAAGGGGAAATTCTCTAGACTTGTGCCACAGCTGCAGAATTCCCTAGCCTCCTTTGCCCTTCTACCATACACTTGAGGAGAGCCTTTGCTGGCTACCAAAGAGTATTTATGGATTGTTTTTAGGGGCAAGCTTTGGGTTTTTATGCAAGTGGTTTTAAATGAGGCTGAAAAAGAACAGATTCATGGTTTTTCCTGCAACTTCTTTGCATTGTTTTATTGTAATGTGGTGCCACTTTACACCAACCTAGAGAGTCCTTTCTGAATGGAACGGTGGGATATTAAATACCATCGTCCACTTTAGAGTCATAGCAAACAATGCTGTTTTCCCCAGTTGGTCCACCAGGTTGGGAGGACGGGCAAAACTCACCTTGCGGATGGCACGAGGCAAATCTTGGTCAGCAGAAACGTCCTCTGGACCCACAAGACCACAGTCAAAGAGGAAATCCACACTGGGATTAATGTCTAAGGGATCTGGTGGGGAACAAGGAAAGAGGGTCAGTGTTATAATAGGTTCCTCAGATGCATGTGGCCCTCAAGGCCTTGGCTTACAAGCTCTACTATACATACAGAGTGGAGTGAAGCACTTCCCATAATGCACCTATCCACTGCTCCTTCTTTCCCTGGTGGGCATTGACCCAGACCACACCAACTGGAAAGAGAGCAATTAAGTCAGCCACTGACCACTCTCCCTCCTTTTTGTGAGTTCTACAGGTCACAGCTACATGCCCATCTTCTGCAGAAGGCTTTAGAGGCAATGCCACCTACTCTTCCTAGGGTGGGAGCTGCTAGCCAGGGCTCATGAATTTCCCTCACTGTACCTCCTCCTCCTTCAGGAGAGGCCGGTGATTCACTTCTCAAGCCCAGTGGCCCCAGACTATTGTTACTCTTACTTTTGGGGAAGTCAGCTTCCAAATCCTGACCCGGCTCATCCAGCACATTTGCCATCTTCACCGCCATTGCCAACACATCATCTCTAGCTGGCCCAAACAGGTCACAGTCCTCCAAAAGGCCCTCAGCACTCTGGTTGCTCACCAGGTCTGTGAACACATAAATAGGTCAGGTGGGTGCCCCTTAATAGTGTCTATGGAAGCGTCCTCAAGGACAAGACAAAAGTTAGAGAGATACACCCCAGATGAATGGTTCCTGCCCCATCAAACCACAGAGCTACAAATGAATGAGAAGTTCCCCTGCAAGCATGGAAGAGACCATTTCTAATTCCTAAGGACCGGCATGAATGTATTACGACCAAGGGAGGAACATCTTTTACTGAGGTGCTTGCTGCTCTTGCCAACCATCTAATCCAGGGGTGTCAACCTCATTTGTTATGAGGGCCAGATCTGACATAAATGAGACCTTGTTGGACTGAGCCATATTGGGCTGGGCCATATGTGTACCTATTTAAGATTAGGTAGCAGAGATATAAACTTTTGGGGAAACTTCCTGGGCATGGGAAGGAAGTGAGATGGAGACAAGGGCAGCGGCGCTTCTTTAGCGGGTTGCTGTCCGCTGCTACAAAGGTTTTTCCCACTGAGATCGGCACGGGAAGGGGGGGTCAGCCCTAAGGAGCCGGGGAAGGCGGCGCTTCACTGCCCTTTCTTCTGCCTTACCGGAGAGTGGTGGTAGAGGCACGCAAGGAAAGATGGGGCTGCACAGCGCCATGGGGGGAGGGCGGGGAGGCTGCACGGCCGCCGGGGGGTGGGTGGCAGGGAGGCTGTGCGGTATCGTGGGCAGGGCCAAATTTGGTGCCCCCACCCTGCCAGCCCTGGGGCCGTGGTGGATGGGCTGGCCCTGGTGCCGGTCCCTGGCACCACAAAGGTCGGGGACCACTGTTATAAAGGACATAGACAAACACAATTAAAGATTAAAAAAAAAAACTTAAAATAAAACAGGCTTAAAACATTAGCATTCGTTGGTCTTAAAGGTGCTTTCTTTGCATTGATCCCATGGGATCAAGGGAACTGGGCAAAGGAAGTTCTGGCTCTTTCCTTCCTTTCCCAGGGGGCCAGGAGGGGGAGAAGCCTCAACCAATAGAAGGAAGAGAGGCTTGGCTCAGTAGCTTTGCTGCGCAAAGCAAACTCTCCCTCCCCAAAGGAGGAGCCTCAGCCAATGGAGAAAAGAGAGACTTTGCTCAGTAGCTCCTGTGTGATTGAGCAAGCCTTACAAAGCAAGCTGTTATGCAGAAGGAAGCAAGAGAGAGGGAGAAGGAAGTAGATGATACCCAATTGCTCAGGGGCTTGATAGGAGTCCTCTGAGGGCCTGATTTGGTTGATATGTTTGACACCCATGATCTAATTCTTCTTTTCAGGATCTTTATTCCTTTTTATTCTTGTGCTTTAAGTAAAATTATTTGAACACAGGAGTCTTGAAAGCAGATGGATGGACAGTAAATGGTTGATGCTGTAATCTAGTCTGAGAACTTTGAGTAACAGAGAATTCAAATGGAATTCTTCAGTTGAAAGTTGCAGTTAGGAGTGGCAGTGGAGAGTTGACAGTTAACAGTGAGAAAGCAAAGCAGACTGTGAGAGGATCAAGGAGGATCCTGAGTTAGGGAAGTGGGACACATAGCCCATCCCTATTGAAGAAGACTTATATCCCTCCCTTCACTACCTGAAGGAGTCTCAGAGCGGCTTACCACCTCCTTTCCCTTTCCCTTCCCCTCCCCACAACAGACACCCTGTGAAGTAGGTGGGGCTGAGAAATCTCTCTGAGAACTGCTCTCAAGCAGAAAAGCTCTGAGAGAGTTATGATTGACCCAACGTCATTCCAGCAGGTGCAGGTAGAGGAGTGGGGAATCAAGACCAGTTCTTCCAGATAAGAGTCTGCGCTCTTAACCACCACATCAAATTGCCTCTCAGACTTCTAGTGAAGGGGGGGGGGGGTGATCATCAGTATGCACATGACACCCCGCTATATCTGTTTATGAATGGCCGACTGGGCATCACCCCTGAAAACCTGGCAGAGGGTTTGGGAGCTGGCTCTCCAAACTGGCTCTCCTGTAGATATGTTGGTCCCAGACTGCACAGAGCTTTAAAAGTTTATATTATAACCCTGAACTTGATCCAGTATTCAACTGGTGGAGCACTGGTTGTATGTGTGTGAGGGATGAGCATGAACTGGGAAAATGGTAGTTCATGTTGGTTCATTGTTTGATTGCACAAAACATGAACTTAAATGAACCACCATTTTCCCAAACCAATTGTGGTTCATTTGGTTTGGGAGGTGCTAGAACAGCTCCTTCATGAGTTAGAGACACCAAACTCACAAGGAATCTTCAGTTTTTGTTTTTTTTAAAAAAAGGCATCTTCAGCAGGCTTTCCTCCACTTGCCCTCCAAGTTTGGCAAAAATTGGATTTGAGATATCCCAGTAATAACTCCCCAAAGCAGTTGCCCCTCAGGAAAGCAGATTATATGCCAGTATATTACCACACCCTGACTCAGCTACTTTCACTTTGCAACATGAAAAGAACAGAGTTAATTGTTTTGAGAACAGAAGAATTGTTTGCTTGCTGCATGGCTGATTTAGGTGAGGCTTTGAGGGACTCCTTTTCCCCTCACACAAGTCTGAGGAAAATAGCTCCTAGAAGATGGGGGTGATCCCTAGCCAATGGATAAGGAAGGAAACGAGCTTGTGTGAATGTTCCTGAATTCACCAATTTTAGAGTCTGTGAGACCAAGAAGCTTATGCTGATTTACGTAAGCAGAAACTGCCAAGAAATTTCTCTCTCCAAGTTTTAAAGACTGAATAACAGAAACAGCTACTTGTCTGCAACAAAGTATCTGATGTCTATTTCTATACAAAGTTACCTCACTCCTGTTGACTGTTCACCTCATAAATCCTAAACCTGATTCCTACCTGACCATTTCCCATCAAAGTGAAACAAAACAGTTTGTTAGTTTTAATTTACCATCAGCATTTTGTGTGCCATTATCAAACAAGGACAAAAGAAGGATTTTTGTCTCAGTTTTCTAGGCTGGGTCAGCATTTACCAATATACATTCAAATGACTGGGTGGGACAGCCAGAGAAAAACAAAGAAACGGATGCTCAGCTAAGAAAAAAATAAAGAGAAATGCTGTGAGGGAGAGAGATCATCATAGCAGAGTTCTCCAACAACATCTCAATCAAAGGAACATATACAGAACAAACACATGCAAAGCACAAAGGCTCTCTTTGGTACAAGGTTTTAAACATGTGGGTTGAACAGAGGCAATACTGCACAGAACTACTGCTCATTTTCTCCCTTTTGACTTCTGAAGGTAATAAAAGCTCAGGCAGTTGTGGCTATCAGCAAGACTGTCCCAGGACCTACCACAAAGGTCTGACGAGGCTTTGTCCAGCTCCTCTGCCTCTGCTATCATCTCAGCCATGGCCAGGATATCGGCTTCCAGGGGGTTGGATGGGATTTTCACCTTCAGTTCCTCTATAGTCTCCACAATCTTCTCCGTGCTCTCCAGTGTGGTGGGCAGGAACATTGGCACAGGCACCTTCAAATGAAGAAAAACACATCAAAGGGGCAGGGGACCAGTAAAGGATGGTCTGTATAGAGCAGGAAAAGGACAGGTTCACACTTACCGGGACAGGCATGGAGAAAGGCACAGGTATTTTCTGGCAGTACATGTTCATAGGCACAGGCACAAAGATCGGCACGGGGATGGGTAGCACAACCACCTGGGGCTTCCAGTCAGCCTCTGTCAGGATCAAATAGCAAGCCATTAGTCTTCCCTGAGGGGAGACTCCGTTCCCCACAAAGAATTTGGAAGGTCTTACAGCCATTTAGTCTCTAGGAAATGTAGTGAATCCATAGCTAGAGCATCCTTATCCAGTCTTTGCTTTAAAACCCCTGAGGGAGCAACATCTGCCCCCACTAGCAAAACTGTTTTACAAGCAGGAAGTTCCTCCAAATGTTCAGTCAAAACCTACACCCCTGTAGTTTACACCTAGACCCAGTCTTGCTATGTAGAGCAGGAGGGAACAAGTCTTTGTGACAGCCCTTCTACTATGTGACAGCCCTTCGGCTATCAGAACAGTGCGTTCTTTTTTTCTACAGTCTAAAACAGGGATGTCAAACTCATTTGTTATGTGAGCTGGATCTAACATAAATGGGACCTTATTGGGCCAGGCCTTGTGTGTCAAGAAATGTAGCAGACACAAACACAATTAAAGATTTTTTAAAAACTTAAAACAATAACACTCTTGCAATATTTTGTTTATTTAACAGTCTGATAACTGACATCTCTTGTTCTGAATGACTGCATCAAAAACTGGAGATAATATCTGTGCAGTAGTAATCTTGAGTATGCTGTTCAGATTTGTATCTGCAAACGTACTTTTTATTTGCTTGTGGCCCTGACAGGACCCCTCCAGGGGCCTGATGCACCCCTTGGGCCATATGTTTGACACCCCTGGTCTAAAAGCATATCCAGTTCCTTCAACCTTTTCTCACAGGACATGTTCTCCAAATCCCTGACCAGCTTTGTTGCCGTCTTCCAGTTGGGCTACATCCTCCTTAAGGTGCATTGCCCAGAACTTGATATGGTACTCCGGGTGGGGCTTGACTGTATTGCATTCATGGCTTTCCCAAGCAGAATGAATCCTTGCTCTTGAGAGTGGGAATGTGGTCAGACTGAATGTCTGATATTAAATCCTCCTACCCACCTCAACCTCTGAACTACTGTATGTCAATCCAATTAACTGTACTGCAAGCAGAGAGCAGAAGCAAAAGAAGGGGAGCTTGTGTGTACAAAAGGGCTCAAGAAAGCCAGCCTCTGCTGAAGGCTCAGCAGGACCACCACTCCCACAGAGCAGAGGTCAAAGCCCTTGGGAAGCCCAGCTGACCTCTCCTTGCCCTCCCTCACCTGTCTGACAGCCCTTGGACTTCATTTCTATCTTGCAGGACACCCCCCGGTTCTGCATAAGAGGCTTGCACATAGCAGCTTTGTTCTTCCGTGGTGTGACCAACTGAGATGGCAGTGGAGCAGCCGGTGTGGCCGGGGCAGAAGTGTTCTTTGCAGGTACCTGCAAAGACATGGATCCAGACAGAACAAGCATCAGCAGTTGGTGCTGAGAGAGATCCCAGCACCTTCTTCCACAAACCATGCTCCCATGGGCTAGGCCACAGCACTTGCAAACTGCAAATAAAGCAAGCAGGGCTCTTTCCTCCCACCAGCCTCCGAGCCTGGATTAAACCAACAGCAACCTCCCACTATGAAGCAGGCCAGCAGGCAGCTGCACCCTCTAAACCACCCACTCACCGTATTGGTCTCTACTTTTGCTGGGGTGGAAGAGGGCTGTTTTGGCTCAGGGGTTTGACCTGAAAGGAAACGTTTCAGAGATAAGGTGCTTTTTCACTGGTCGTGACCTGCCCAAGTCTGGAAGGCAGGAAACCCTACAGAACAGCTTTCACTTGCTAACAGGACAATGGGGCTATGACCATGGCCCTGACTTCTGAAGGGGGGTGGGGAGCTGTGTATGTGCCAGCCCATCCCCAGAGTTGATGCCTGACCTGTATTTGGGAAAAACCTAGGCAAGATGTTTAGCAGGGCTTGGGAGCAGATTCACAATCCTGATTTTGCAGTGTGGGGAAAACAGGCAAAAGGAGACCCTCCTGTCTAGTGAACCTCTTTTCATCCATCCTCAACATTTCAAGTGGGGAAGCCCACGGCTGCTCACCTTATCCTGGCTGGAAGTAGGGCCACAGAAAAAGAGAAGAAAACAAAACAAAAGATAACAGGGTGGTCTAAGTCAAGAAAGACGCAAGAGCTGAAGGCATCGGTGCCTCACCCAGTCACTGCCTTGAGCTCTCTCAGGGTGACCCCTTTTACACATTTGAAATATCTTCAGCCAGGATTGTGTCTACCCCTGCTGTTTTGCACAAGCTCAAAAAGAAAAAGAAAAGAAAGTATAAATTGTGAATTCAGTATTCTAAGAACAAAGCTATCCTTAAAAAAGAAAAGAGTTCCCAAACTTGTGCCTAACAAACTTTGTGTAATTTATACTGTAGTCACTGCATTCAGCTTTTTCACTACGGCAAAGATCTTGATTTCTGAGCACACCCAGTCCTGACCAGCTGAGAAGGTCTGAGGATGCCACACACAGACTGCCAATTGGGGCACAGAAGTTCTACTGGGGGAAAGGGGGGCACAGAAGAATGGTGTGGACCAATTCCCAACACAGTAAACAAGACTTCTGAACATGATAACCCAAACGATCCTGGTGCGTTGCCCATTTCCCAGCATGAGACACTGCATGGTACCCACCAGGCTCTCTGGCAGCATCTGGGCCATCAGCACCTGCCTCAGGTACTAGATGCCACCTCCAGCACAACAGTCCCTGTCCACTGCAGGAGCATCATCCCTCTCTCCTGGGTGCCTCTGGGTCTCCCATCCCAGAACTGACCTGGCCCAATACTGCTTAGCTTTTGATTCTGGGGAGAGGAACAGGAGGGGAAGAGCCGGCCCTGGCACTCCAGGCCAAGCCTGGCCCTCCACACAGAACTCTCCGCTGGAGAATGGAGCCACCCATAGCAGCCATATCGGAGCCTCCCTGTTAAGAACGGGAGTTACAGGCAGCGCTGGTACCGGCTCATCCTGGCTGGCTGGCCCTGTGTGTCATAGAACCAGAGAGGTTAGCAATGGAGGGAGGGAGAGGCGGGGGCAATCCTACGCGGTCCCATCCAACCCTCCCCCAGGGGCCAGTGCAGAATCAGTCCCTAGCAGCTCTAGCAGACCCCCTTGCAGTCAAGCTCCCTGCCGCTCTGGGCTAGCCAAAGCACTGGGCTACTCACTGTTCAGCAGGCTCTCAGGCCCTTTCTGTGTGTCTAAGTTAGGTTGATTCTGTTGGTTGTAAAAGCGCAGTAGACACTGCTGGTTGCAGAAGTGTTTGATTTGACCTCGCCAGTGGATGGTTTCCAACAGCTTCCCTTGGCGCTTGCAAGCATGGCACCGAGCTGCCTAAAATCCACAACAAGAGGGACAAAGAGACAGTCAGCCGCAAAGTCCTCTGCACAGCTCAGGACATGGTGTAGCATGGAATCTCCTGGACCCCTGTGAGTCTTTCTTTGCAAACATAGAGAAAACATTCTAGTTCTTCAGGAATGAGGAATTATAAAAGACAAAGCAGTTGCTGTTATAGCCCATCCCCGCCAAGACTGGAAAAGTGGATTCCAGTGGCTAACTCCCAGACTTCTCCTTTTTCTCCCTTCTCCATGACCCTTGGATTATTATTCACTCCACCTGGTCAGACCTAGCACCACCTCAACCAACTACTACCACTTCTGATCAAGGTGGAAAGCAAGTTTGGCTGTTCTGTGCATGTGTGACTTGCACAATTTAATCTGACTTCCAACAAGGCAGAGTTTGAAGTGCAAACTAAGGTCTCCATGAGGGAGACATGAGTCCCCGCCAGAGGGCTGTAATGCAGAGAGCTAGCAAGACAGCAGAGCCAGAGAGCACCCTCTACCCAACTGGCCCAGGCTGGAACAGAGCTGCCCATTGACTGACCTTGAAGTACCACAGCAGGTATTTGCTTTTGCAGTCTTCACTGCAAAAGTCCCAGGTGCTGCCCTCAAGCTGCTCGGTGACCGCCCGCTGGCATGTCTGGGAGCAGTAGGTGCAGGTGATGCAGCAGAGGCCCAGGTTCTTGGTGAAATCCTGTTTATAAAGAAGCACACACCCTGCGGAGAAACAACATGGGTGAAACCTTCCCAGGGGGGCACGGTGGGCCCCCTCGTCACAGCAGGGAACCCAAAGGTGAGCAGCTTTGAGGAACAAACAGCAGAGCACAGCAACGCAGAGGCAGCCTGAAAGCAAACAATCCTGCACTGGCCCCCAAGGTGGGACTAAAACCGGGAGGGACTCGCCATCGCTCACCTCTCTGGTTCTAAGCAGAGTTTACTCCAAAGGACCTTCGGCCCAAGCCCACCACATGCAAGGACCTGCAAGGCACAGCAAGGCCAGCTGGTGCTGGGGGCAGGCTGCAGCCGTGCAGGGTGGCCGGCACTCTCCGGGCAGCCAGGCCCCAGCAGGATAGCCCTCCACCCTCTTCTCATCCCTGATTCCCCTTTGCTGCCGGGCCCCTTCCTCCTCTCTGTCACAGGCCCGGCTCGTGCTCTCCCCAGGTACCTTCGCTGCAAAAGTTCTTCTCCACCCCCGAGAAGCGGATCTTTTCATGCAGCAGCTTCTCCTGCTTGCAGTGTTCACACTGGGACACCACCCCACGCAGCCGCTTGAAGTCCTCGCAGCAGTCTCTGCAGCAGAACTGGTAGACCTTGTCCTGCCAGGGTGGGGGTGGGGGAAGGGAGCATGCTCAGCCAACTGATTACACCAGGATGGGTCTCCAGCAGCAGAGAAGCAGGGCCCTGCTGAGCCAACTGGATTCCTTCAGTCTGAGGACCAGTGGCAGGCCTGGGCACCCATTTCCCCAAACGAAACCTGCCTGCCCCTTCTCCGCAGAGACAGAGAGCAGGTTTGAGGGGAAGCTACCTCCTGGACTTTCCAAACAGCTGCACAACCCAGGAACTTTTTCCTTCTTCCCACCCGGGCAATTCCTTTGCCTCCTGTCTGCAACCCCCTCACCTGCCAGTCCAGGATCTCGGGCTTCCCAGTGAAGAGGTTGTGGCAGGAATGGCAGGTCAAGTGGATCCCACCTTCTGGACTGGTGCGCTGCATTGTGAGGGAAGGGGAAGGGGAGAAAGATTCAGAAGGGGGCACAGGATCACCTAAGCCCACTGTGCCCAGCTTGGAGCTGCCTACCCAGCCTCCCATTTGCTCTCAGAGTGCCCAAGTTTCCAGACCCACACCCACCAAAGTGTTCTTGCTCCTCCTCCACAGCATACACATTTATTCCCACCAACCAGGCCCAGCTCTACCCTGACTCCCCACAGCACCCTCCAAGCCCTCCCCTCTCCCCACCACTGAGGGGTGACTGAATCCCATTCCATAAGGAGGGGAACAGTAATTGGCAGGCACCCCACACAGGTTCTTCCCAGGGGACGTCCAGCTGCTGCAGCTGCTCCTGGGAGGGAACAGGGTTTGGCCATGGACAATGGAAGTAAAAGACCAACAGTCTGCGAGTAGAATAAATTATGCAAATCACACAAATGTTATTTGACTGATTTATTGGACAGCAGACACAAATTCTCTTCGGCATCAGCAGAAGCAGAAACAGTTTATTTGAGACAACAACCCTCACGACAGATCAGACATCATCATATATAAATATATAATAAGCTAAGAATTAGCTAAGCGAGCCTCGCCCTCCCCAACCCATCTGTAGCCATTGGCTGAACTGCTGTGACGTCAGAGTGTTCACAAACATGGTAACTTCTGAGGGAGAAGATTTGGTTGTAGAATGTTGTTTGGGGTGGAATGAGGGTAGGGAACTTTACTCAGCTGCAGGAGGGGCTGAGTAAAAACAAGCAGATGGGGCAACTGGAAGAAAGAGCAGCAAAGGGCTAAGAAGACAGGAAAACCTGACACCGAGGAGTTAAAGGGTATGTGCTCTTAGTAACTAATAGTGCCAACAGACAAGAAGAGCTGAATTTTATACACAGGGCATGGAGCTCTGTCTTAAGTGCAAGAATGCAGATCAAGGCAATATGGGGCTGGGGTAACTCTGGGAGAGTGTGGGCAACTTTGAAGAGTGATACCGCCTCTTCCCTTCTCCATCTTCTTTAGCCTTAGAGTTTTAGCAGACACAACCTTCACCTTCCAAAGCTTTTATCAGCAAACAATAAGTGCTAGAAGCCTTTTTAAAAAGATTATGAAAGCAGAGACTTTCAGGAGTCTGATGGATGCACCAGATCGCAGCCATGCAGAAAACCCATGTTCCTGGGTTTGGTCCCATCACTGTGACGGTGGCAGAGCCTCCGTATGTACCTGGAATTTGGTCCAGCAGCTGGGGCTGCAGAACTGGTACACCACCTGCTCATTCTTGTTGTAGTAGCAGGGCTCAGACAGGCTCTTCCGGCAGAAGCTGCAAGGTCGAGGGGGTCCTGGGGAAAGGAAAGGCAGGAAGAGGGGCCAGGCTGATGAGGAAGGACATGTGGTACTCCTCCCCCAGGCTCGACATAAGACCCTAATCTAGCAAAGAAAGGAGGACCAGGATTGGTTCAAGACACACTACCGGAAACTCTGTTTGGAATTTCTCCCCACCCAAGTCAGGACTCCTGTCGACAATTCCCAGACAACAGCTCCTCAGTCCCTCTCAATCTAAGCCCCCTTGTGAGCAATCCTGCTAAGCCAGAATCACCCATCCAGAAGCATGGCTCCAACTGTTAACAAATGGAGCAAGTTGCTCCAGTAGAAGAGGTCCCAGCCTGACCCATGTGCTGTAGAGTGACCTTTCTAGCACAGGTGGCAATCCAGCTGCCTCCTGTTCTCCTTCCTCATGTTCAGGACACTCTTCCCCCACCACACAAATCTGCCACAGACTGCAGAACTGTTAGGGGATTCCACTACCTCTTACCTGTCAGGCCTGCTTGCTTGACTTTGTAGGATGTGGTGCAACAGATGGAACAGAAGAGGCCCATCTTGCCATTCCTGTCCTTGTGGGACAGCATGTCGAAGTTCTTGCAGAGCGTCTTACACCACATGCATGGATATACCCGGGTATTTTTCTGCAAAGAGAAAAAAGCAGAGTGGCTGCCAGGCCCCCTTTCCAGCCTATTTTGCTCTGAACCTGCAAAATATTCAACTCTACACAGGGACAAACTGTCAGCCAAGCCAAGGCATTCCTAAAACATTTTCCAGGAGAACACTAGTGCACTGTTAAAAGAAGAAAATGTGTAGACCTTCATGAGTCACAAGGGGGCAGGGGTTGGATTCTTTCTGAGCCTTTTCCTCTGGATTCCAAATGGAATGCTACATCACCCCAGAGTTGGAAACGACTGCACAAGGGACTACCTTTTTAATATAATGCAGCCTGTGTGGTTTTGCAGGTCCCAAGAACTCTTAGCAGCAGATGATATGATGAGATGACTGGGGCTTGTGGCTCACTGGCCAGTTCATCTGGGACCTGGCTCAGAGAGCCCTCTGCTTTCACCTTGAATCAGAGGCCAGAGCTGTGTGGAGGTGCCTCTCTGCCTCTGCCCAGCCTCACCTTCTTGTAGCTGTTGAGGCAGGTGGTGTTACAGAAGCGCTTCTGCTGTCCCTCGTGGAAGAGGTACTCCAACGGCATCCCCTTGTTGTAAAGGTAGAGACCACAGTTGTCGCAGCAGTTAGTTTTCAAGCCCTTGGTGGCACGGAACTTGGTGAAGCAAGCATCGCTGCAGATTCGGTGCACCACATTTCCGTTGCTGACCTCATGCTGAATCTGCAGATGAGACAGAATCATTCACAGGTAGAGGGGACATCAGCAAGGGTCTCCATCACCTGAAGGGTACCAAGTACTAGGCATGATAGCTGGTAGGTCAGGAGGGATGACAAGCTTTAATCCAAGTGGCAGGGCAGAGTAAGAGAAGGCCAGGTAACGGCTGAACGTTTGATAACCAGCATAAAAATCAAATCCCATGTTTGGAACTTAGCAGCTATGGCAGCAAGTTCTTCGAGCCTACTGTATTTCAAATCTCCGTTATCAGTAAAGCCCAGACAGCATTATGTACCCCAAATTGAACTATAATCAATTTAAAATTGAATGCAATCCAATTCTTAACAGCCCTACTTCCTTCCCATGTGGTATGTAAAACTCCATTCTAACCTACTCTTCTCTCCAGTCCTTGGATGCTCCTTTCTTTCCCGCTTGTTTGGAGGGCCTTGACAAAGTGGGATGCTGCCTACTGGTGCTCATGCAATCAACTCACCAACAGAGCCCCCAAATGCTACTGGACATGTTACTCCACAGCTACCATTTTGCAATCTGCCTGACAGAGTGTCCTTTTAATTCCAGCTTTAATTCCATTCCAGCTACCCAGTCCTCTTAACCACAGAACCTTTAACTGGAAATGCCAAGATTAAACCTGCAAACTTCTGCATGCACAGCATGGACTCTGCCACTGAGCAAAGCAATAGCAAGGTGATGGTCTTGAATTACAGGCAACAGCAGACTTATGCAGATTCCTGCTTTCCTACTGGCCAAGCCCTTCATTTCCTGACAACACCTCAGAAACTAGCCATGCTTACCTCTCCTGCTTTGTAGCACACACTGCAGCGGACAGTGTCTGAGGCTTCTGCTGTCTGTGGTGCTGGTCTCTGCTGCTGCGCTTCATACAGCGAGAGGCATACAGAAGTGCAGAACTCATGGAAAGAGCTGCCTGAGCCAACCTGGGCCACAACGGACTCCTTGGTGTTCCAAATCTCCCTGTGGACAGAATGGCATCAATCAGACAGAGGGCTAGCCACACCTTGGCCCAACCCAGCAAACCAAAGGCAACAAGGAGGCCAAAGACACCAGACAAATAGCAAGCAGGGGAGGCAGGGTATTTGCAGCAGATAGGGAACAAGGAGCCCAAGGGCAGCAAATGGCGGCAGGGGTGGGGAAGACAGCAATGGCACCCACTTTTTGCAGAAGGTGCAGTTCTTCTTGCTGAGTGGTCTCTTAGAAAAGGTGGTGAGGCAGGTGCTGGAGCAGAAAAGCTGAGGGAGCCCCTTGCGCTGATAGGCTGTCTGGCCCTTCTGCAGTGGCGTCCGGCAGTTGGCACAAGTCATCTTGGTCACTGTGGAGCGGGCAGCCCGCTGGGCCATTTGGTTGCGCAGAGACATGCGAGTGGTGCGCCGAGTGCGATGGGGAACAAAGTCCTCATCATTGGGGTCATCTACCATGGCATCTGAATCCTCATCAGAGACTGGGACTGCAGGAAGCAGGAGAGATGGGGGATCAGAATGGTCCTGGGGTATGGCGAGAAGGCAAAGAACACAGCTTCCTGCTAGAGCTAAGCAGGGCTGGCTCAGAAATCTCTTGGGAGGTCCCCCTGTGGTAACTTGCCTGGAGTCCCATGATAGAAGGAGCATGGGATAGCCATGAAATAAACAAGAATTAAATAAAAACACAATGGTGGGAAAGAGGCCTTAGAGGAGATCAGAACACCCATTAAAAAAACCCTGTCATTCTTCAGCCCTCCTGAAGCCTGAACCATCAGGAATCATCAATACCAACTTCCACATAAAGGCAGGCTTCACTTTACCTACCTTGGATAGATGCTTTACAACAAAGATCCCGCCTTTCCCTTCAGTATCATATATCAATACAACTGCATTGTACTTTTGTTCCACTTCAGGAGTCTGGAACTCTATAGATGGTTCCTTCCCCATCACTTAGCCTCACATCACCCCTGTGAAGTAGATTACGCTGAGAGACAATGGTTGAACCACGATCATCTATGATTTGAACTCAAAGCTCCCCAGTCCAACTATTTGTCTATTATACCATACTAGCTTTAGGTGACTCCTCTTCTGGTGAACCAATATTCAGACTCTGTGAGCTGCCTGTACCTGCTGAACATAAGACTACTGGCTGAGGGGCAACTTACTGCTCTCAGAGGAGTTTACTGTTTCAGGTCGGGATGCCTCTGACCTCCTGGCTCGCTCACTCCTCTTCTGCTCCTGGAAAACACCAATGAACCATCAGACTAGCCAAAGGCACCTAGCCTAGAGAAACCCTAAAACTGCAATTATTTACTGAGCACGCAGGGATACTAAGCACTGAACAAAAAAGGTAGATAAATCCAGCCCACAACTTCATGATCTAAACTATGGGGAGGAAAGGAAAAGGAAGAGGAGAAGCAGCGCAGATGGCTGGTGACACAGAAGCATGGCATATGGGAGGCCTGGTTTTTCTAGAAAGGCAGCATATGGGCAAGGAATTGAGGAAAGTGTTAAGAGTCTTAGTAGAGAGGCTAGCAATCACCTGTGTCTCCTCCTTCCTTACCTTTTCAACTGGCTGCTCACTTCCCTTTGCACCAGCACCTTCCCCTGCAAGAAAAGCACAAAAGAGACCCAAAAGCTGTCTGTGAGACTCCAAAAGAATTGTGGCCAGGGCTATGGCTAGTGACAATCATGACATGAAAGCATAAACAAAAATGGGGGGAAACTGCTGCAGTGCTGAAGCAAACGGCACAGAAATACTTGGGGGGAGTGGAAACTTCTTTACAACTTGTACTCAGGAAAGCTAGGTGGACTCTCCAGCTGTGGCTAGAGAAGCAGCAGTGGGAGAAAATAGTTGGTGAGGGAAAGGAGAACAGCTGGATCCTTAACACATTGCATGGCCATCAAAGGCAGGTCGGGACAGTGAACAAGAGAGCTGCAAAGTATTTTCCAAAAGGAAAGCAAGTGGCATCTTCCACCCCCATCTTCCTCCAGTTTGCCACCAGAGGAGAAGCAAGAAAGGAGAAGAGGGGCCATGCTCTACAGACTACCTCTGTTACTCATACCCACCTGGAAGGGATGGTGTCTGTGCTGCCTCTTGTGCTTTGGGCTTGGCAGCGTCTTTCTGAGAAGTGCCACATTCCTTCTCTGCTTCAGCTGGGCTCTCTCCCACCAGCTCAGGAGCTGGATCAGGCATACTGTTGAGCACTGACTCTTTCTCCTCTTCTGTGGATGCCTCCTCTTTCCGCAATGGGGAGCTTTTCCTTGGGGCTTTTAACCGGGCTTTCTTAGCCAGCCGCTGGCTTCCTGGTGAGCTGACAGGTGAGGCCATTAGTTCTTGTGAAGGTGGGGTGTTGCTCAATTCAACAACATCAGGAGATTCCATGGCATGGTTCTCAGGAACAGAAGCTGCACTCTCCAGACCCTCATCTTTTGGGCCTTCAGGGTCAGTTTTACACACACCTTCCTCTTTCCAAGCATCTGGCACCAGGGCCTCCGTCCCTGGTGCAGAAGGGTCCCCAGTCCCATCTTCTGGATCTACAGAACCACCTGCCTTATACAAGCTGTCCAGATCCTCTGACTTATTAGGAGCCACCAGCTCCTTCTCTTTTCTCAAGCCAGCTAAGATGCTAGGCTTCTCCAAGATAGCCAAATGATCAGATTTACCCATTCCCACACTATTGGGTTTACTTAGGTCTGACAAGCCATCTGCTTTCACTAAATCCAGGCCCAAGTCGCTGTCTGAGGTTGCTTGCTTGGAAGCTTCCCACTCCATCTCTTGGGGCTGAAGAGCTGAGGCTTGTGGGACAGAAGCTGTCTGGGAAGCCAGCAGATCCTCTCCAAACTCCATGTCTGCAGGCAGGTCACCTATTAGTGGCTTATCAGGCAGAGAAAGTGGCCCCAGGGAGCCAGGAAATTCATTGGGATCCATTCAGAAAGAGCCAGTGACTAGGAGACAGAAATAGGAAATAACATTAGCATGTTTAACTAATTCAAAGATTTACACCACCCGAGAAAATACAAACCTGGAGGAAATCACCTGCTAGAATTAGGGTGTCAAACTGAATCCTAATTAAATTCACAGATGAAGGTCAATCATAAAGTCTATTACTTTGAACCCAAACCAGAATGGAACTCCTAATCAAAGGCAGGCAGGAAAGGAGTTGGACATCATTTCTACCACCTGAAACCAGTTCCAAAGACGTAGCAATTCTGAGAGTGTTGGGAACCCTCCCCACTGTACCTCCATCCCAGATTGAACCAGGTTTTTAAATAATATTATTTGCATGGTACAATTTCAGAAAAGGCAGAGCTGGGGAAAAATATACAGCCACCAAGATACCAAGGCAGAGGAATGCTGAGACAAAAGAATATTTCCTTTTTCATCCTGAACATGCTATGAAGGTACATCAGATCTTTTAGCTTTGACTTATCACCCTCATAAAGGCAATGAACAGAGTGAACTCATCATGGGCACATAAGGTCCTTTGAAGATGCTTCCATTATTGGGTTCCACCACAATCCAGACAGCCAACTCAAAAGAGCACTTTAGTGACCCCTTTTCCACTCAGTTCAAGGGGCACTTACAACCACTGTTCCCAAAATGTGACATTTCCTTTCAAAGCCCATAGCGGGCCAAGCCAAAGCACCACCCAGAAGTGATGCAACGCACCCCTCCGCACTTCGGACAACTTTTTGATCACCAGGAACCTGATGGGTTGCCTATAACAGAAGATGATTTTAAAAATAATTTGGACTGCTTGTAAGTGAAGTTGTTAGCCCTGAGCCATTGAAAGCTAGAAAAAAACCCAAATGTGTAAATCTGAAATATGCCAGGTAGCTGTGGTCTCAAAGCATGTTCCTGATACAGCCTTTGGTCATTAACAAGCTGGTTCCTGAATTAACAAAGCACACAGAAGGCCCAAGTGGTTCTTAAGAGGTAACAAGAGAACCTGTTCAGCAAGCTACCTTTGCATATGATCAGAAAGACTACAGCTTTTTATTTCTTTGTGTCGTGTCAGTCTAATCTGAATAGTATTGTAGGGAAAGTGAGGCTAGAAGGACCACAAATTCAGGCCTTGGTTGAGATATAGGGGACACTTGCCCCATGTCATGCAGAATATGGACAATTATCATTATATAAATGGTTTGACTAAAGTTCATTTGGCATGAAGTTAATGGGGAACCACAGTTCCACAGTCTGTAAAATGGGAATAATGGTGTTTTCTCTCAGGGAGACAAGTGTAACAATGAATGGGTTACCTGATTTGCATTTCTGGTCAACCTCTGTCTTAGTGAACGTTTCCAAGTGAAGAATTCTGTTTGTACTTCCTTGGAGTATAATCATAGCACTGTCCTGTCCTGGGACAAGTAGGAATATGTAGAGATGGGTAGTATTCTCAACCAAACCTCCAAGTGCAGATCTGACCCTTGTGCTATGCAACAGCCCAGGCCTCTTGCCAGAGTCCAGTCCTGGGGACCACTTTCCCAAGACCACAGAACCTTTACTTCAATTGGATGCTGGAATGTCAAGCAGAGTTGAGGACTCACAAACATGTTTGCAGGATGTACAATGCCAGCAAAAGCTTACTTGTTTATGCTACCTGTACAAAGGAAAGCAGGTAGGAGTTGGCCCCCAGAGAATCTTTCAGAGGTCTCTTTGAATGCACAGAGGCCACTGTAGAAGCAGCAAAAGAATGCAGTGCAAAATGATATAAACTAGCAGTTAAAAGGAATTCAAATATACTACAATTATCAGATTTTTATCTGATGTTTGCAGTCTTAAAAAAAGATTCTGTACTTCTGTGAAACTTGCTTTAGTGTCCTTTAACTGCATCATGTGAAAGCTCACTCAGTCATTTACTACAGGAACACAACACAGACTGCACTGCACATCTGCAAAGATATTTCCCTCCCAACTCTGCCTCCATAATGACCAAGTCTTTCCTCCCTTCCCTTCCATTTAGCAACACATTCAAGAGAAGCCCTCCTGTCCTCTTCAATGTTTTGTCCTGCACATCACCAATACAGCAGACCCACTAATACCAGTTCATTTCACAGGCAGAACAATCCAGTGTTGACTAACTCCAACCCATTCATTTTAATGAGCTCATATTGGAGTAAGTCTGCACAGAATCGCACAGCAATGCCCAGTTTAGTCCATCACTGATGCTACATGGGAGGGGGACATTTTCAGGAGTAAAGGAGCAGATTTCTTGACATTTTCTTGGTGTCCCAATTTATATCTAAATCTCAAGGCCAACAACTCCCAATCTGCAAAATAGAGGAAAGGGTGGCACTACCAAACTGCACATGAAGCCCAGTGCTGTTATTACTAGGAAAGGGGGAAATTAAAAAAAAATAGATGACATCTAAGCCACATGCTTCTTCATCAGGGTACCCATTTGTATAACAAAGATCAGATCCAGACAGCCCTCCATGGGCTGACATGGCAGCAGGCAGAATCAGTATCAAACATTATCCATTGGGTGGTGCCAAGAGAAGTGAGCTAATAGTTTAGTTGTGCCCTACTCAGGATTGCCTTTAAAGATTTCTCAGCTCCTGAATACCCATAAGAAAGCAGAATTTCTGTTACAAGATCTGTGGCACAGATCAGGTCACTCCCCCCTCATACTGGCAAGCACCTGGATGAGTCCCTCCTTACAGAACCCCCCAAACTAGTTGTGCCCACTGCAAGTCACTCTCTCCAAGGAGTTAATGGTGTGAGGCTGATGCCTGGCACAGTTCATACCCTATTCCTTATCCTTTCTTTTCAGGATCACTCGCTGGTGCAATCCAGAGATCACACTGCAGGATCCTCTCCTCTTGAAGGTAATGCAACTTCGGCCAAGCCATTAGATCCTCCCCTTTCTGAAAGTATATTTAGAATCCCTCCTTGAGATACTCTGGATTTAACATTATAATTGCAGATTACCCTTTTGCCACAGAAAATGACACAGCCCAGACTGTCTTCTCCCATTAGCTCTTGCTTCTTGAGTGAGTTCCTGCAGTATCCTTCCCCAGCATGGGCCTGCCCCAAAATCTACACGTTGCAAACAATTTGCCCGCCTGTCCAATTCAAATAATTAGCTTATTTGCGTACAGCAAACACATGCGGGATCTCCTCCCTCCAACATAATCCACCCTCACATCACTGCAGACTCGTCCTGCTCTCCTCCCTGTGTAAGGCTCAGTTCCCCAGGGATCTTTTCCTCGCCTTCACAGCAAGTACCTGCAGGATTTCCCATTCCCGCTCATGCTCCCTCCCTGCCAAGATATCAGACGAGTCTTGGACAGGCTGAGCTCGGGAGCTCCGCCTCCGTCACAGCAAGTACCTGCAGGATCTCGCTGCAACGGCGCCAGCGAGTCTTGGCCCAGCCCAGGAGCACCTCCCAACTAGCGGCGAGCGCCTGCCGGACCACTCCTGGAGCACTCTGTTCCGACCCCAACCTTGGAACGTCGCCCAACTCCGCCCTCTTCCCACCAAGTGCCTGCAGGATCCTTTCCTCCCCGGGGGCAGTCCAACCCCTGATAAGCCCCGCCCACCAGCCCCACCTCCGCGGCCAGGCCCCGCCCCTCTACTTCTCGGTATGGGGCTGCCTCCTCCGCCCCTCCCCCGCCCGACCCACGATGGCCGCCCCCCCCAGCCCGCAGCCCCGCCCGGCCCTCACCTGCCTCGGCCCCCCTCCCCCTCCGCACGAGACGCCATGCTGAACGTCTCCCCCACCTACTCCCACCGTTTCCAGTTCCCCACCACCCACCCGGCTCAGAACGGCGCCCACCCGAGGTTTGGTTCGGGTCGCGACTTGGCGGCGGCCCCTTTAAATGGAGGCGCCGCTCGGAGCCCTCAGCGCGCCGCAGCCTGAGCAAGGGGGGAGGTCGGGGAGGGTCTCCATTGGCTGCGGCCGAGCAAGGGCGGCACGGCGATTAGCTCCTAGCGGCCGGGACCAGCTCTGCCATTGGCTGTGCAGGCGCCTGGGCTCGCGAGACTCGCCTCGGCGCCTCTGCAAGCTGCAAAACCTGGCGAGGAGTTTCTGGGTGAGGGATCGGAAAGGGGAGGTAGAAAACGTGGGTCGCGGATCATGGATCCGGAGCACCACCGGGTGGAGTGGGGGAGGGGAAGTGGGGGCCAAGGGGCACGAGTGAGGGGCATCTACTCCCCGATTTGCCTCTTAAATCCCGGGAGAACTCAAGGGGGAAAGGAGCTCCCCCCCCCCCCACGGAATCCGTGCGCCCTCCCGGGGCCGACGTTCCCTCACCTGTCTACCCACCGATGTGGGGCGCGCCCCGAGGGTCTGCCTCAGCAGCCGAAGCGACGGAAAGAGAGAACGAGCAGGCGAGCGCGCGGCCGGGCGGGGCGGACACGGGGCACGGGCACCGCCCCCGGACGGCGCGGGATAGAGGGGCCGCCCCAAGACCCCCGGCAGGGAGGGAAGGAGAAGCCCCCTCGCAGCGCCCCCGCCTAGAAAGGCGCCGCGGCGCCTCCCTCTGCAGGGAGGGGGGCTGCCCCATCGTGGATCGCTTCCAAATCCACCTCCTCCTTCCAGCCCCACATTTTACCTCCCCTCCCTAGAAATGCCAGAATGATTAATTTTTAGTTTCAATACCCCTCTCAACGAGCCTACTCTGCACCATACAGTAGCATCTACAGTTGCGTTCACACGTACACGCGTCGCAACACTCCCCGATCCCGACTGGCTTTTGCTAGACCGGGCCAAGCACACGCGCGGAGATCTTTGCTCTTCCTACGCAGAGAATCCCTCCCGCCAGATCCTGTCTGGAATCTGACCCTTTGCAACAGCCTCTTCTCCCGAAGATCCTCCGAGAGCCACCGGTCGCCATCACCCACCACGCCAGGAATTGCACCCAAGCCTTTCCCCCCCTACACGTGACTCTTGGAGCCCCCCCCCCCGCACTGGCTGTTTGTTCACAAGGGTAGGAAGCAGAGACGACCTGGGAAGATCGATCTGTTGTGCGTTCCAGCCGGCCCAATGCAGATGTTGCATTGGAGCCAAAGAAACAAGGGATGCAAATAAGTCCTTTTGGGGCTCTTAACATCTGCCTCCCCTCCCCGGCTCTTGAGGCGCTCTTCAGCACCCTCACATCCAGAACCCCTTCCTTCACTAGGTATCTCCACTCACTCCTTAAGGTACAGAGCCCCAGTTGCTGCCACCGTTTTCCAGCATAATATGAGCTCCTTCAGCTCCCCCCCCCTTCACACACACCCAGTAACCAGAAATGGGGCATGTGGCTCAACAAGCATGGAGGCTTCTTGTTTTCTGCTTCTTACAGTTGCAGGCTGGTGATGAAAATGCAGTCCAAATACAGATTTTCAACATTGCTCTTGCAGAGGTTCTTGCTACCTTAAAATCCATTTATCACAGGGTTAGGTAGCCCTTTTGGACCAAGTGACAACAAAAATGTGATGTCTACCAGTAAAGGTGTTGGTGTGCTGGCAAATGTGGGAATTGTCCTTGGATAGATACACTGGGAATAAGCCAAGTCATAGCAGCTCTGCCAGTGCCTCAGGACCTTGCCTCAGTTGCACAGGCAGAGAACCAGCCCTGTGTGCCAAGCAACATAGTTTGGCATGCTACTGTTTGTCATGTGTGATTGGAATGGACTAGTTGAATGTTAGGTTGATTTGCAAGGAAAAAATGTATGTGGTTCTCCCCGCCCCCCTTTAAAGCTTGTAACAGCCCTATGAAGTAGGCTAGGCTGAAAGAATGATTGGCTCAAAACCACCCAGTAGCTTTATGGCAGAGCAGGAATTTGAACTCAGCTCTCCCTCATTTGATAAGACAAGTGGAGAATCTGCTACTTGCCCAGCTTTGGTGTTCAGAATGAGAGATGGTTGACCCCTAAAGGTTTTTTCACAAGAGGAGGAATGAGTAAAGCAACACAAAAGTAAGCTATAGATGGCTCCTTTATTTTATTCCAACCATGCCCTTGCTTGAAACTTGGATGGAAATCTCTCCTTTCCTCACAGCATTTTTCAGGGCAGGTACAATGGCAGGGTGGAGAGCCATGTGGGCCTTAATAATAATTAGAATGTCTTAATTTTTCTTCCCTCACTGATGTTTGTTGACCCTCTTGTTAGTGTGGTTTGTGTTAATTGTTTTATGTATTTATATGGATTTTTAATCTTGATGTTTTTATTGTTTGCTGCTTTAGGGATCCTGATTTGAGTTGAAAAGCAGCTTAGAAATGTTTGACATAAAATAAATAGAAATATACAGGAGACTCACACTTCCCTAGAGCACAATGAAGGGTCAATAGGCTATCCATTGCTTTCTCCCTCCCTCCCTCCCTCCTTTGTAAGTTATGGTAAACTAAGCCCTATGTGATCCCATAAAAAAGAATACCACTACCTAGCATCGTTGTTTGTACAATATTTTCCCTGTAAGCTTGCAGTTGATAGTATATTTTCCATCTACATATTAATTTCTGACAAGTACTGACAACTCAGACAAACTTTTAAAAACATTTAATAGCAAGACCACTCTTAACAACTCTGTCTAGAACCCAGCTAATCTTTTCACAATATCCAAAATTACAGCTTTGTTCTTTAAAGTATCATATGCCCTCAGTCATACATTTCAAGATGTTTTTCTGGAAACAGAGAACAAATAAATACAAATAACACAATACAAATAAATGAAACCAGGGGTCCCCAACCCCTGCGCTGCGGACTGGTCCCAGTCCGTGGCCTGTTAGCAACCGGGCCATGGGGCAAGGCAGAGGCGCTGCACTGCCCCTTTCGCCCGCCCAGGACCCACGTGGACAAAAGAGGTAGCTCAGCCTCATTCCAAGGCTGCCTTCCCTTGCTGCACCACCCCTTTTGCCCATCTGGAACCTGGGTGGATGAAAGAGGTGGTGCTTTGGAGCGAGGCCTCACTGCCTCTTTTGTCTGTCTGCGTCCCAGGTGGGCGGAGGGGGCGGTGGGGCTGCTCTGCCTCATTCTGCAGAAGAGGCAGCCTTGGAGTGAGGTGAAGCAGCCCCACCACACCTTTTGCCCGCCCGAGACCTGGGTGGATGAAAGAGGTAGCTCAGCCTTGCAGGGGAGGCGGCCTCGGAGCAAAGCAGAGCAGCATCGCTGCCCCTTCCGCTTGGGACGCAGGCAGATGAAAGAGGCAGCGTGGCCTCACTCCGAAGCACCAACTCTTTCATCCGCCTGGGTCCCAGGAGGGCAGAAGGGGTGGCACAACAGTGACCTTTGCCTACCCCTCATTTAAAACCCCCATGGGGGGAGGGGAGGGGCAGAGGCAGTCTGGGGAGGCAAAAACCCCAGCACCCCCCACACACACACCGGTCTGTGGAAAAATCGTCTTCCACAAAATCAGTCCCTGATGCCAAAAAGGTTGGGAGCCACTGATTTACTAAACTATTTTCCTTTTTTGATATACTCTTCCATTTGGAATCTTAGCTTTTACAACCTAGCTAAACTGTCTGAATCCTTCTTTCCTCTTTTTCAAAGAACTAGTTTAAAAGTCTTTATCAAGCGTAGAAGCCATCTACTGGCCCATGTATCTGTTTCTCAGATCATGAACCCACCTCACAGGTTTGTGGCGAGAATAAACTGGAGGGGAGACCTATGTAAGACACTTTGAGCTCCTTGGAGGAAAGAATACACTTAAAATTACTCCAGCTAGGTGACCTTGGGCCAATCACACAGTCTTGGCTTAAGCTACTCAACAGGGCTGTTGTGAGGATAAAAGGGAGAATCATACATGCTGCCTGTGGGAAGGGCTGAATTAAAAATACTGATACAGAGAGCAATGAACAGCCATGAAGTGTTGCAGTGTGATGTACAATGTACACTTAATGCAGATTCAGTGCTACTGACACTGAGCTACAAGCAGGAAATCCTTGGTTCAAATCTCTGCTGTCCTGGAAAAGCTTTATTGTTGAACACGTTGAAGCTACCTTATACTGAAACACACCCTTGATCTGTTAAGATCAGTCTTGTCCACTCTGACTAGCAGCAGCTTTCTAGGGTCTCAGGGAGTTGTCTTCCATGTCACCTGCTGCTTGTGCTGTTTTAACTAGAGATGCACAGGATTGAATCTGAGACCTTCTGCATGCAAAGCAGACGCTCTTCCACTGAGGCTACAGCCCTCTTCTCCTCTTTTCCTTCTCTTTACTCCCTCTCTAAGGCTCTGGAGGGTTGGGAACTAGATGAAACAAACAGTTCGACTTAGTATAAGGCAGTAGAAAAGAATAAGAGTCCAGTAGCATCTCAAAGACTAACAAAATCACTTTTGAAGAAGTAAACAGTGACTCACAAAAGCTCATGCCCTACCACAGATTTTGTTAGTCTTTAAGGTGCTATTGGACTCTTATTCTGTTACACTGTTGCAGACTAACACAGCTACCCATCTTGGTATAATGCAGTGTCATGTAATCATACAGACGTAATGCATGGGAAATCCTGTCTTCCCCTACAAGGTTGTTGTACAGGGTCAACTTGGGATGGCTCTGGAGTTTAGTCTGAGCTTGTTAACAATTTTGTTCTAATAATTCTTGTAGTTCTAATGCCATATTTTGAGGAATATATTATGAAATATTTGAAAATTCTATTTACTGAATTATAGTTGTGCCAGGGGTTATTATGTATAGTTGTACAGGGGTTATTATTTGATACCTCTGGAGGCCTATATCGTTGGTTGTTACTCTAGTATTTTGAGGAACTGCAGGGTTGTTCTGAGAAGATCAGAAATGGACAAATCTTTGGTTTAAGAGAAGTGCCTCTGTCACCCCAGGAAATCTCCTCATCTGCCAAGTGTGTTCTAGGGTATGATCTACTTACATGGGGCAGTAATGTGGGCAAAGGGACTAGACAGACACCTCCTGCCCCCAGCATGCCTTAGCATCCCTTGCAATGTGTAGTGTTTCTGTTACAAATGTTCAGAGACTCCTTAGCTAAAACTGATGTAGATACTTCCCAAAGGCATAAAGGGTTGCAAAAAGCCAGTCTTTACATGGAGTTTGGTGGGTGAACACACTGTGCACAACACAGGCACTTGAGAAAGCTCATGGCGTGCTTGAAAAAGGAGCTTTTGGTGAGCATTGGAAATGGCCACTGTTAGTTGGGAGGAGGACATGAGAGAGACTATCACAACCATATGCCAAATGCAGACCCAACCTATAGAATAGGGTGCAAGTCATGTTCTGAACATTGCTGCTGCTTCAGTTTCCAAGTTCCTGAAGCATACAAGCCAGATGGAACTTGCAGTGCTGGAGAAGGGAGTTGGCAGCTATTCCAAAGGAAGTTTTGACACTATGGAAGATAAAAATTGGAAATTGAGTAAGACACATTGGAGAAGAAGATATTGGATTTATATCCCGCCCTCCACTCCGAAGAGTCTCAGAGCGGCTCACAATCTCCTTTACCTTCCTCCCCCACAACAGACACCCTGTGAGGTAGGTGGGGCTGGAGAGGGCTCTCACAGCAGCTGCCCTTTCAAGGACAACCTCTGCCAGAGCTATGGCTGACCAAGGCCATTCCAGCAGGTGCAAGTGGAGGAGTGGGGAATCAAACCCGGTTCTCCCAGATAAGAGTCCGCACACTTAACCACTACACCAAACTGGCTTGGAAGAGTCAGGTTGCCAGGACAGCCATGGTCAAATTCACTTAGGATTGCTAAGGGCCAGTTTGGGATGGCACCAGACTCCTGCCTGATCTTCAAACAACATCAGCCAGGTCAGGAGCATGCATGCAGAAAGATAGGAGAAAGACAGATGTGTGCATGCAAGGAAAAGAATTCATCTGAGGGTGCTTGCTTCACACCCAAATTGCACCTCTTTCCTCTTAGAATCAGAGTTGGAAGGTACCTCCAGGGTCATCTAGTCCAACCCCTGCACAATGCAGAAAATTCACAAGTACCTCCCCCCTACCCCCAGTGACCCCTGCTTCAAGCCCAGAAGATGGCCAAAAAAATAACCTTACTGCTGTTAGTTCAACGGCAGTCATGATGGTCTGCAGCAGAACAGTTAAATTCAAGTCCTGTAGCACCTTAGAGGTTTTCAAGGTATACATTTTCAAGAGCCAAAGCTCCATTCAAAGCTTCTAGCCTGAAAATCTTGTTCATCTCTAAGGTGCTACTGGACTTGCATCTAACTGCACAAGCTAGGTATGGTATCCCTGGATAGCATAGGGATAGAGGCAGATCTGTCCTATATATGGGAGGGGTGAGGAGGGTAGGCATGATTCCTTTTTTCTGTTGAAAATCTAACATGCCCCTTCGCTCACAATCAGGTTTTCTCCTTGCCAGGGCCTCTCCTGCCTCCTGTTGCGATGGCCTCCAGGCATGCATTTCCTGCTGCTTTCTCTAGAGAGGTTTGTTTTCAGTGGTAGCTCTAGAAGGGGGGGGGGAGTGGGTTGCTGCATGCGCAGATGCACAGCAGGAGGAAATGTTGCATCCAGGCCGAGCAAGTGGGAAATGGCACTGCAAACTGCCCTTTTGGAAATACCGAGGTCTACACAGCTGTCACTGGAGATGTAATAAGGGTAGGTCAGAGCTCTGGCAAGGGGAACGGCTTTACAAGAAAGGCAGGCCAGAGTTTCCTAGGGGAGGGGAGACGGAATTATCCTCATGCCAAACGCATCATACAAGGATCTCAGCATTGGAGACCATGTCGCTCCCCCGTAGGTGTTTTTTTCTTGAGAGGGTGATCCAGCTAGGACACCTATCTGGGTGGGAACAGATTGAGGAAAATCAGAAACAGGGATAAACAAGGACAATATAGAATTGTGAAATATAAGGATAGGGTTTAGGTAGGGCTTCACTGCATGGCAGAATGGCATATGGCATATTGGGGTTATTGTAAACAATAAATTCTACAAAATGGACTAAAAATGAAGCATATATATAAACAATTAGGGGGAAAAGGCAAGACTATGTAGATTTCCTGGGGAGCAGGAAATTGGCCTTTTGTCTAGAATCTGGTCCTCAGAACAACAGTTTGACTGGGCCTGGGGTGGGGGTAGCCAGTTGTGTGTAAAGAGAGAACAAATCTTCTTTTAACCTGGCATGAGTTCTATACAGACCCAGTAAACCCATTGTTTTAATGGAATACAGGAGCTATTCTTTTTGCTGCAGGCACATTATATATTTGCACAGCAAGGGTATGTGCTTGTGATGGCTATGGCCTCCGAGGCTGTTTGGCTGAGGCAGAAGATATAGACAGTCGCTGACCTGGACTTACCCTCTTTCCTCTTCCTGGGTACCCTTAGTGTTTGCTGCCCACATTCTAGATTTGTGCCAGGCATGTTTTGGATAAAATCTTAAGTAGGCAATGGAGGAGACTAGGAATGACCTCTGAAAAGCAACAAAGAGAAACAAGAGTGTTAGCAGTCCTAATACTTCTCTCTTATATTATACATTGGATTCCAGATGGTGCTAGATTGGTCTGTTATTGTTTACTATCAAATCACAGCTGACTTACAGCAACTCTTTGGGGTTTTCAAGGCAAGAGACACTCAGAGGTGGTTTGCCATTGCCTGCCTCTGAACTGTGACCTTGGTATTCCTTGGAGGTCTCCCATCCAACTACTAGCTGAGGTCTGCTTAGCTTCTGGGATAGAATCAGAGTTGGAAGGGACTATAAAGGCCATCTAGTTCAACCCCTTGCTCAATGCAGGATCAGCCTAGAGCATCTATGACGTTTGTCCAGCTGCTGCTTAAAGACTGTTAGTGAGGTGGAGCTCACCACCTCCCTAGGTAGCTGATTCCAAATGTTTTTCCTAATATCCAGCTGGTACTTTCCCACCCTTAATTTAGACCCATTATTGTGAGTTGTATCCTCTGCTGCTGACAGGAATGGCTCTCTGCCGTCCAGGGCTATAGCAAAGAGCAGCTTTGGGTGGGGATTAGAGGGCACTTCCCCTGTGCCCCCCCCCCCCAGCTGGCTATGGCCCTGCTGCCCTCCTCTAAGTGACAGCCTTTCAAATACTTATGAGAGAGCAATCATGTCTCCACCTCCTCTTCTCCAGGCCAAACATTCCTAAGTCTTTCCTCATAGAGCTTGGTCTTCAGGACCCTGACCATCCTAGTAGCTTCTCTCTGCACCTACTCCATTCTGTCCACATCCTTTTTGAAGAGAGGCCTCCAGAACTGCACACAATACTCTAGGTGCGGCCTGACCAATGCAGTGCACAGTGGGACTATGACATATTGTGATTTGGATGTTACCCCAAGATTGCATTAGCCTTTTTTGCTGATGAGATTAGGCTAGCCTGGGCTATACAGATCTAGAAAATATAAAATAAAAAACCAAATAAAGCAATTGGTCAAGGCTTTTTCAAGAGGATGTTTTTGTACTCCCACACAGGAAAAGCCTATACAAACATTTGTTGTAGACAGTCACTTGTCCTGCTAACCTTACGCATTTCTACTTCCACCAAGTTCAATGGGGCTAACTCCCAAGTAAGTGCAGCTTATTTGTTTAGATTGTAAGCCTCTGGGGGATGAATATTCCTTTGAGAAAAACTGGTTTGTGCTCAGAACAAAAAACTAATAAATAATTGTGCAAACCTTTGCTGTCTGGATTTATGGCATGCAGCTTTTTTCCCGTTGGGCCTGCTGAAACTTTCTGGATCTCTGTGGATCTCCTTTTACCAACGATGTAACTTTAGTATTTCAACTGACTAGTTCATTTCCCCCACCTTGAACATACGCTGATGGGCAAACTGGCATTGCTTTTTGTTCTCTCAGTGTGGTATGGCAAGATAAATACGTGGGCTGTAATGGTTATGCACACTTACTAGGGACTAAATCCCATTGAACACACCAGCGCTTAGTCAACACACACAGGCTTGGCCTGCATGATTTGGGCCTTTTTCCTGTTGCCAATACCAAGCAAAGCTATTCCAGAACTAGTGCCACTAATTTGCATATATGCTTTATTTAAAAATTTATCACATGAAAAAGCAGGCTCCCCACGATGTCCTTGTCTCCTCCGACATGGCGGCCAGAGATGGAGTAGTAGAGCTATTGCGTCTCGGCAGCCGTAATTCGGCTCCCTGTCTCTTTAAGAAGCAACGCGCAGCACACTGCGCGTGCGGGAAAACCGATGCGGTCACGTCTCAGATTTTTTTTTTCAATTCCCCCCTGCCCCTTTGTCCCTTTCTCGTCTCTCACCCAACCTTAACTGTATGCGTCTGATTGGCAGGAATTTGCGCGGGCCGTGAGGAGAGAATTCGGCCAATCAGGAGCGCCAAAGCCTATCCGTCTCTGAGTCGACTTTTGATAGGCATTACTCCGGGCTACTGGACGGAAAGGGAAGGGGAAGTCTCTTGGCCAATAAGGCAGTAAGAGGGGCGGGCGGAGCTGCACGCAGCAAGCTCTAGCGGACGTTTCCGGCCGCGCGCGCCCTTTTTTCTTTCCCCTCCCCCCGGCTTCGCCGCTTTCTTTCTCAGTCAGCGACTTTTCTGAGGTAAGGAGGCCTTTGGGGGTCTCTGGAAGGTTCTGTGGAGGAGCGGGTGGGCTTTGGTAGGTTCTCTTGCATTTTCGCGATATAAGGCCTGGGCCGCGTGGGGGGAGCCATTTTTCCCTCCTCCGCGCTGATCCCCGGCCGTCTCCACCGCCGCCACTCGGCCTGGAGCTCCCTTGGCCCCGCCCTTCGTTCCTTGGTCCGCGCTGTTGCTAGAAGCAGAGGCGCCGATGGCCGGTCTAGGCTATCCCACGCGTCTGGAAGAAACGAAGCCTATTTAGAAGCATTTGTTCTAATCTAGCAGTAGCTGTCGGGTTTGTTCAGCATCCTGTTCTGGAGATGGGTTGGAAGGGGGTGGGGGTCATGGAATTGCCGCTGCGGTGAATTTCCTCTATGAACAAATCGAATGGTCCTAGTCGGAGTTGATCTAGCTTTGTTTCATCCGTTTGTAAGCGGCGCTTCGGGGTCCTGTACGAATATGGAACCAGTTGGCAGCTACCATCCCTCCCCGCAACGGTCCATTTTGCTGCAAGAAATAATACCACAACGGTCCATTTTTCTGCAAGCAATAGTAATTGTGCTTTTTCTTGAGAATTGGTTAAATTGTTTGAACTGAATCAGTTAAAGGTCTGCCTCATATACTGAGTGGGTCAGTGGCTTTGCGGGTTTCAAGTGCTGGTCACCGAGTTCTTTTAATAGGAGATTCTGGAAATTTAAACCTGAACCTACTTGATGTCAAACAGGCGTTACTCAGGTATGAGTTTTCATTCTTTTGTAAAGCCACTACTTGTTCTCATGCTTGTTCTCCTACCAGAGTGAAAGATGCAGGGCAACAAGGGCTTTGCAATGGAGAAGCAGAATCACACTCCCCGAAAGCAACATCAGCACCACCAGCAGCAGCAACAACAGCAGCAACAACAGCAGCAGCAGCAGCCTGCCCCAGCTAATGGGCAGCAGGCCAACAACCAAAGTGAGTGGGTGCTTGGTAGGAAGAGTCTCCGTAGCCAGTTAATGTTCTTTTTTGGAGGGTGGGATTAATGTTAGTGTAGTTCTTTATATCTTACTGAGTGCACGGTTGGAAAAATAGACTATTGACGTTCCTTGCTTTACATGTTCTGATGTTAGCATCTTGTGATCATAGATTTTTGAACCTGTGAAGCTTTTGACTCATGAGTATACATTGCAATTTTTTTCACTGTGCCCATATGTACACATACTAAATAAATGTACATAAATATATATATGTACATATACATGCATCCAGTTTTAGTTATCTAATGTGCTAATAGAATCATTTGGAATTTTGTACAGTGGCTCTTGGGCCCATGGATCTCAATATAAGCTTAGTTGCCCATTCCTAGTGGAGTGAAAATCACAGAAGACCTCTCAGTAGTTTTTGACATACCATTTGAGACCAGATTCTTCAGGAGTAGGCTAGAGCAGGGGTCCCCAACCCCTGATCCGTTGCCTCACAGAATGAGGCAGACACACTGCACTGCACCTTTTGCCCACCAGGCGGACAAAAGAGACAGCACAACCTCACTCCAAAGTACTACCTCTTTCGTTCACCCAGGTCCTGGGTGGGCGGAAGGGGCAGCGCGGCAGTGACCTTTGCCTATTCCTCATTTAAAGACCACCATGGGTGGCAGGGATGGGGTGTGGGGGCAACCTGGGGCAGCAAAAACCCCAGCACCCCCACCGGTCCGTGGAAAAATTGTCTTCCACAAAACCGTTTCCTGGTGCCAAAAAGGTTGGGGACCACTGGCCTAGAGTATCCTTTTCCTGCTTCCATGTGTGAGATGCAGAAGATGTTTTGAATAGTGCCAGACCTTGGTGGAAGTTGTAGTTTCTATATGTTGGTTGTGCTTTTTGGTTTGAAGGTGCATGGTTGATGAGAAATGTGTCAGTACACTATTTCAGAATAGACAAAAAGCCTGAATGGAAGTGATCTTATCGTTATGGTGGGGTGGTACTTTTAAATCAGCAGTATCAATGAACACATTGGAAGTGACGTTCTGTAGCCTTGAATAGGCACTTTGCGTGGCCCAGGTTACCAAGGATTATGATTTTGTTTCTGAAAGTGTGGAATATGTTCCTCATCAGCCATGAAAGTTAGAAATGCTGTGTTAATAAGCTGACTTCTGGGTGTGATGAGGGTAACAAATTTGTTAGATGATTATTGTGACCAGAGCAGTTAAGGCATCACATTTGGTTATTAGTAATTAAGAATGTGCATCTTGTTGAATTAAGAGGAGTTCTGCATCACATAAATTAGGAGCTGAATTAAATGGTGCTAGAATGCATGTGGAGGTGTACAGGATAGCTGTAATAGTGCTTGTATGGTGGATCCTGTGAACCAGTTGATTTTCTTTTTAATATTTGTTGCTTCTCTCTGGGCTTAATGAATACTCTAGACTTCCTTCTCAAACAGGGCTTACGTGTGTTCTTTCTTTTTTTGCTATGTTGCATCTGGCATTTTGAGCTCTTGCACCCCTCATGAATCTCTTTTTCTGCCATCACAGCAGTATGTACACAGTTTCAAGTATTCAGCACAATAACCTTGGGCTAGGTTAGCCAGTAATTGATCTAAGGCACTGAATGGTGTGTTGCTGTAAATGGGGTTGTTTGATTGTATCTGAATTCATCCTCATAGTTGTCAATTTTGTAGACTTTTGAGCCCCAGGCTCTACCTCCTGCTGTGAGTGGTAATGCCTTCCCACTGGCATTCTCCTATGGATGCTGCTAATTGTCTGTTGTCATGATCTTATTCTTTCAGCTGTTGCAATGTTCTGGCTGTCCTATAGGTGGCTTTGCATCACTAATTTGTGGCCAAGTAGAACAGTTGCTCTGTTGGGTGAGGGTGGCTGCAGACTTCCCCCTTTTGGACAGGCTGCAAGCGTATAGTCACTTGATTATGGTTCTTAGCAGTTTTCTCTCAGGATCTCTTACGTGTTAATCTGCTGCTACTGTTAAAAATTTAGAGGTTTGATGTGTTGGAAAACTTGGCAATTATTCTGATTGTGCTCTTGAATGTGTTAACACTTGCATTTGTTCCCCCGTTTTGTAGAGCGATTCTGTACCTTATTCCCCTCAGATGAAGGCCTGACAATTGATTTGAAGAATTTCCGAAAGCCTGGAGAAAAAACCTTTACCCAGAGAAGTCGTCTCTTTGTGGGCAACCTGCCTCCTGATATCACAGAGGAAGAGATGAGGAAGCTATTTGAAAAATATGGAAAAGCTGGTGAAGTATTCATTCATAAGGACAAAGGCTTTGGATTTATCAGACTGGTGAGTGGCTATAAGTGGGCTTTGGAAGATTTGGTTGCTTGAGATTACTGTATGTGTGCCTGACCTTGGTGGCATGGAATGGCATGTTCTGAGCATATAGTGCTCTCTTCTGTGAAAACAGTGCTACCTCGTTTTTTCTAAAGTAGAGATCCTATAGAACATGTTGATTGTCTTGTTCTGTTGAAACAAACTGGAGTGTTGTTTCTTCTTGTGGAGAACGCTACATCTTCACCCATCTGGACTTTGTTTTAAAGAAATGAATCAAAAAGGGAAAGAAGTGGCAACTTGATGAGATACTAGTATTAAAGGTGTCTCCCTCATGTGTGAAGCCTTAGCTCAGGGGTGGCCAAATTTGTTAAACATAATAGCCACATAGAATAAACATCAGATGTTTGAGAGCTGCAAGACATGAATATCAGGTGTTAGAGAGCTGCAAAGAAGGAAGGCAAATAGGTGGGGGGAAGGAGAGGTGGAAAGAGAGCAACTTTAACTTTAAAGGTATTCTCCAAGCCACCAGCTAGCTTGGCAAATGCATTTAAAGAAACAAATGCCTTCTCTAAGCCAGCCAATGGGGCAGTGGGAGCTTCGAGAGCCACAAAGTATGCATGAAAGAGCCACATGTGGCTTCTGACCTGCAGTTTGGCCACCCTTGCCTTAGCTTAATGTTAATTTCTGGCTAAACCTCTCCAAAAATATATATCCCAATAAATGTCTGTCTGGAAAATTTTAGAAGCTGAGCCAGGGCTTTCTCAGTGGCAACGCCAGAACTCTGGAATGCTCTCCCGGAGGCCATAAGGGCCCTGCGGGATCTGGCTACGTTCCGCAGAGTCTGTAAGACCGAATTGTTCCGACAGGCCTTCGATATCTAACTGAGAGAGAGCCGCTACTGGACATCATATAGAGCACAATGTAGAGTACCGGTGGTCACCACCGAATTTTCAGAACCGCCTATATTGTATTGTATTAATACAGCACCATGAAATGGTTTTAAATAATTTAAATATGTAATTATGTTTTATTGGTTTTAATGGTAGTAATGTAATGTTGTGAGCCGCTCTGAGTCCGCTTGCGGAGAGGGCGGGATATAAGCTTAATGTAATAAATAAATAATAATAAATACTCAGGATTCCTGTTCCTGTGTTTCTTATTAGTTAGTTCAGACATCTTCCAGCATCTACTCTGGTGACTTTTTGGGTTACTTTTAGTCACTGTCTTAAAAGAATTGCTTTACCTTTAATGTCATTTGTTCTTTTGTTTTTATTTATTTTTTATTTGATTTGATTTATACCCCACCTTCCCCACCGAAGCAGGCTCAGGGCGGTTTACAACATAAAATCCCAGAAACAATAAAATTAATAGGTATTTAAAAATACACATTCAGCAATAAAATAACAATGATTAAAACAATTAAAACAGACTATTAAGTTGGTGCTATTCTGATGGCGATGGCCTTCTTCCACAGCTCTTAAATACTGGTGCCAGTCAATTGTATGCCAGGGGAAGGGAACAGTCTTGCAGGCCTTGTGGAACTGCACCAGGTTCCGCAAGACCCTCACCTCATCTGATAGTTGGTTCCATCAGGAGGGGGCTATGATTGAGAAGGACCTGTCTCTAGTTGATTTCAATCAGGCCTCCTTCAGCCCGGGAATTACTAACAGATTTTGAGATCCCAGTCTAAGTACTCTCTGGGGAACATGTGGAGAGAGGCGGTCCCTAAGGTAGGCAGGTCCTCGGCCATATAGGACTTTAAAGGTAATAACCAGTACCTTGTAACAAACCTGGTATACTATTGGCATGTTCTGAAGTCTTCCTTTTCCTCTTCAGGAATACGTTTTTTATGGCAAGAACATTGCTTGCTCTTTCTGCTACATGAGCTGCAACAGGGTTTGTTTTGTAGAAAAAGCCCAATGGGAACTCATTTGCATATTGGGCCACACACCCTGACACCAAGGCAACCAGAGCTGCGTTCCTGCTTTTGAAAAAAAAAGTCCTGCTCTGGAAAATGTAGGTTTGGGCTTTAATGGATGGTAACCTTTTGTTTACAGGAAACCCGAACCCTTGCTGAGATAGCCAAGGTGGAGCTGGACAACATGCCTTTGCGTGGGAAGCAGCTGCGTGTGCGCTTTGCATGCCATAGTGCCTCACTGACTGTCAAGAACCTGCCTCAGTTTGTATCTAATGAGCTCCTGGAAGAGGCCTTTTCGATGTTTGGCCAAGTGGAGAGGGCTGTTGTGATTGTGGATGACAGAGGCAGGCCTTCTGGAAAAGGCATTGTGGAATTTTCAGGGAAACCAGCTGCTAGAAAAGCCCTTGACAGATGCAGTGAAGGTTCCTTCTTGATAACTACGTAAGTTTGAAGTGTGAGGAATCTTGGACTTAAGTGGGGCAGGGAAATGCTCTTATTCAATCACAGTGGTGTTTATGTGATCTCTGCCTTTGTTCACACTGAAGAATTACAAGTTTGGTAGGAGTGGTTGGTAGTGGTAAAAAGTGCCATCAAGTTGCGGTTGACTTATGGTGACCCATTGGGTTTTCAAGGCAAGAGACATTCAGAGGTGGTTAGTTATTACCTGCCTCTGTGTAGCAACCCTGGACTTCCTTAGTGGTCTCCCATCCAAGTACTAAGCAGAGTCCAGCCCTACTTATTTTTTGAGATCTGATAAGCAGGCTACCCTGAGTCATCTAGTTTAGGGAAGTTGGTGGTTGCCCTCTCCTAACTAAACTTGCAGCAAAACTAGTAGTTAGCAGTCATTTGAAATTTCTACTCTTTTTTTTGGACAGGTTCCCTCGGCCTGTTACTGTAGAGCCTATGGAACAGTATGATGATGAGGAAGGTTTGCCAGAAAAACTGGTAATAAAAAATCAGCAGTATCACAAGTAAGTGCTGAAAGGAGGAGAGGGGAGGTGTGGGGGCCTGTAGCTAGCTATCCTCTTAATAAAAGAGGTGGCTCTTCAAACTCAGTCCTTAGCTGGCAGATACATGCTTATTAGGTTTCCACTGTACTGGTCTGTGCATCCTTGTCACAAAAGAGCTTGTTATATAGACATAGTAAAGCATTGTACAGATAAAGTCAGGCTTCTGGTCTGCTCTCCCTAAAAGTGCACATAACATGTAGTGCACTCAAAACGTGGCATTTGGCTGCTATCAACCCATCCTGTGCTTCTTATTAAGTGCTGATTGTTCCCTAAGTGAATTAGACTCTTCCATCTTTCAGGGAGCGTGAGCAACCTCCTCGGTTTGCACAGCCAGGCTCTTTTGAATATGAGTATGCCATGCGTTGGAAGGCTTTAATTGAGATGGAGAAGCAGCAGCAAGAACAAGTGGACCGAAATATCAAAGAGGCACGGGAGAAACTGGAGATGGAGATGGAAGCAGCTCGTCACGAGCACCAGGTCATGCTCATGAGGCAAGGTGAGTACCACTTGTACTTGCGTGCCATAGCTGGTTGGCTGGCTGCTGGAGACATCTTGCAAATGAAATGGTTCAAGTAGCAAAAGAGTATGGAACTGTTTTCTTATGGCTGCTTTTTCCAGACTTAATGAGGCGCCAGGAAGAACTGAGGAGAATGGAGGAGCTGCACAATCAGGAGGTGCAGAAGCGTAAACAGCTGGAACTTAGGTGAGTAGGAAGGGAACTAAGCCAGTCCTGCAGTGAAAGCAGGGTGTTTTTAGTCTTTACTCTGTATAGTGTGGGTCTGTTGCTTGCAATTTACTTCCTGCAGAGCTAAATACTCTGCAGCTACTTCATAGCATAGCTTGGAATATGCCGCTGGCTTACATATGTGGCCCTATCTCCCAGATGGATGACCCTTCAGCTTACCTGACCAGTACCTGTATCATTCTTCTGTTTTTGGGATGTAGGTGATTAGCAGCGGTTGGACATGTCGGACCAGGCTACCTCCTGTAGGATTCTTCTCTGGTCCTATGTAGCTTGCTTCTGAAGGAGGAAGCTGTCTCCACTGGTGTGTTTGGAGTTCTGGGCCAGAACAACTGCCTGGTGCATCTCACTGTACAGGTTGTTGAGTACTAACTAGGGTGTCCTTCAGAGAAAACTATGCTGGAATGAGTGTAAGCAAGCTGACTTTTGATGGCTCTCCACTCCATGAGACTATTTGGGAGTTTCCCTTGCAGGCAAGAGGAGGAGCGCAGACGCCGTGAAGAGGACATGAGGCGGCAGCAGGAGGAAATGATGAGGCGACAGCAGGAAGGATTCAAGGGGTCCTTTTCTGATGCGGTAGGTGATGCTCTTTCTTGCCCCGGAAGGGGAAAGTAAGTGGTATGGCTTGGCTTCTCATCTGGGCAGAGGGCTATAGTTCAATGAAGCCCATTCTTTAGAGCTTTAATAGACCCTTCTAGTGGTTTGAGTATAGAGAGGCCTTTGTAAAACAAAGTTATCACTTAGATTTGTGTGTCTTTCAGAGGGAGCCTCCAGATATGCGAATGGGACAGATGGGTATGGGAGGTAAGCTGCTGTTATGTTCAAGAAGGGTACAGTTGTAACTGGTAGTTCTTGATCTTTTTTATTTGGGCTGAGATGCTTTCTCAGACTTCCCATTGAATGCTAGTAAGTTTGCAGATAATTCATTTCTAAAACACTTTTCATTTTGCAACTTGCATGTGTTGGAGATCTTCTATCAGTCGACTATGCCAGGTGTATTCTTCCAGTCAGGCGCTATGTGGGAGGTAAAAACTATGGTCTCTTGCAATGCTGCCCTGAGGCTGTAGAATGATTTATTTTCTCCACCCACTTACCCTGGTCAATTAGTGCAAAATTCTGTTTCTCTTTAATGATTTTTGAAGAGTTCCCTTCTTTCATTTGATCTGTGGTTTGACAGAATACATATTTATCAGAATGAACTGCTAATATAATTATCTGAAGAAGTGTGCATGCACACGGAAGCTTATACCCCAAATCAAACTGTATTTGTCTTAAAGGTACCACTGGACTCAAACATAATTATGTTGCTTCAAAACAACACGGCTACCCACTTGAATCTTTAACTGTCTTTGCTTTATCATATAACTGTGGTATTAATTGGTAGGCTTAATTTGGAGTCAGTTTATGAGCTTTTGAAAAATGGCATAAATAGTGCCTGAAATAATGGTGGTTAGGTGGCCAAAAGGATGTAGGTGACCCTGGCGGTAACCATCTGCAATAAGGAAACTGCTGCAGGATCCTTGCTTAGTGTTCAGTGTGCAGCAGCCCACCTCATGCATACCAGAAATTCCCTTTGCTTTTTCTCCAGGTGCTATAGGCATGAATAACAGAGGGACAATGGGGGGCACCAGTGTTCCAGCAGGACCACCTCCAGCACCTGGTCCTGGTCCAATGATTCCTGATGGAGCCATGGGAATGGTAATGTTGTCAAAGAATCAGGCTTCATAAGAATTACAATTAGATTTGATTTGAAACACTTCTGAACTAAAGATCTGCACCTTTTCTTTTACAAACTAATTTGTGTTGTCCAGACAAAGGTACCTTCATAATAGAATAAATGGCTTTGTGGAAGTCTACAAAGGTAGTTAGATCACATCATTCAGGGATAGTGCCCAGTTTTGATCTCTCACCCACAAAGAATTGCACAATTGTATTGGCAAGCATTGCTTGTGCCTATTTCTATTGTACATTTCTAACTAGGCACAATGTTTTATCCTACCTTTCCTCAGAGGAACTTGGTGCAGCTTACAGTCTGCTCTTCACTCTTTCTTCTGTGACATAGGTGAGGCTAAAGATGGTCATCTCATGAGTTACATGGTAGCTTGAGGTCTAGGCTAGCACTCCAACCACTACACATGTCCTGCCAACAAAGCAGTTCAGTTTTTCCAGCTGCCATGGGCTTTCAGAAACTAATGTCTCAAGCAGACTTCAGATGCACTCTGGGACAGACTTGCCTAGTGATGCGTCCCACTAATGCCTTGTGATGCCCAGACTAAAACAGGGACACAGCTGTCAGAACATGTAGATGCCCTATCATTGCAGCTTCTGTCTTCTGCCATGGGGGGGGGGGGCAAGTAGTGGTTTTTTCAGCCCCAGAACAGGAAGGGGGGTGCTGCAGGTTTCCCATTTTCCTGTTAGTGCTTTCTGCTGACTATCTGAAACAAGGCATTGGTATCCCTGATCCTGAGCATTTATTCCAAATGTCAAGGTTTCTCGGGCAGAGCTTTAGTGTATGATGTCTTGTCTTTAGAGGTAGGACAGAGAGGCTTCTATGTATGTTCTGCTTTTATGTCCATGGGAAATGCAGACATTAAGAACTAATGGCTTCCTCTATATCCTTAAATTTTCCTAATGGGGTATTTCAAGATAGGGAAGAGCTCACAACCTTGAGGCTCCAGAGTTAGTAGAGTAGCAGTGGGCTGCAAGGGGTGTTCTAACTCAAGCTTTTTTCCCTCCTCTCTTAACACAAGACTCCACCGCCACCTACGGATCGTTTTGGCCAGGGCAGTGCAATGGAAGGACTTGGAACTATGGGAGGAAATGCACCAGGATTCAACAGAGGAGCTCCTGGGGGAGATTTTGGTCCAAATAAGCGTCGCCGATACTAATGGGGGGAGGGGGGTTGACAGTGCCTCAGCCACCTCCTCAGAGAGGCTGGCCTTGGCAAGGGGTACACAGCCAGACTTTGTAAAGGGTTTAGTAAATATGCCACAAGGCGCATTCCTACAAACCACAATGTGAAAATGGATCCCAGGAGGCTTCAGTAACTGTGTAGTGTCAGACCAGACTAGGACCTTGCTGTCTCTCATTCCCAAGCACCTCGGCACAGATTCAGCCCTCCCAGCTGCAGTTGCAGGATTCCCTGTTTAACCTCAGCCCTCTGAACACGTCTTCAGAGTGCCAGGGCAGAGTCTGTAGGTATGTACACGTGGGTAGTTTCAAATGGCTTATCATGTAGAGGGAGGGGGGATTTTTAAAAAAACGTGTAGCTTTTTACTTTTTTTTTCTGGACCATTTTTCTCTACTGTAGCTGGTTGGTGCAGGCAGGAGGGGCAGGTAGTGGTGGTGGTTTGCGGATGAATTATTCAATGTGTTGTACCATTCTTTATTTTTTACTGGTAGAAAAAATAAAATCTGTTGGACAAGAGAATACTACAGTTTCCTGTTAAAAAGATTCAGTTGAAACAATTTGTATAACCTAACCTTGCCTGTCTTGTGTAGAAGTATGAGACTTTGTGTGAACCTGAGCTGTAATTGTCTACTAACAGGTTGAGTTTGTCTGAAGACTGTTTCAGGAATGCACATTAAAAGGGATTTTAAGCCTTTTTCATCTTGTGCGTGGTCTCTTCTGCTTCATGGGATGGTGCACTTCTGGTTTATTGTCACTAGAGGGAGCGAAGCAGTTGCCTTTCTAGACCTGTTGGAAATGGCAGCCAAATCGTGAGGCCTAAGGCTCTGTGCTTTCAAGATGTACCCACTCCTGTTTCAGCCTTCTTCCTGCACTTGTAAAGCTGATTTCTTGACTACTGACTGAGCTGGTAGCTCTAGTATTTACCAGATGTCTGCATTGTGAATTTTGTTGGGTTCAGAGAAAATGGTATGGCATCTGGTGGTTAATATCTAACTGGGGATATCCAGGTTAAAATCCTCTCGTTCCTAAAGTTTCCTAAGTGTCCTTGGGACAGCAGCTCTCTGCCTGACGCATTTCACTTGCAGATAAAAGTGAAGGAGGAGAAAGGCACCTAGACTGCACTGAGCTGCTTAAAGGAAGTATAGACTGTCAGCTAAAAGAAAAGTTTGCATGTGGAACCTTAAGGTCCAGATGGGGGTGGAGAAAGATGTCACACATGACCCTCTGGATGGGTCCCTCATGGGAGTCAGGGCTCTCTGTCAGAATCTGCCGGAGAATTAATAAAGTTCCCCATGTGTAAGGAGCCTTTTCTCAAATGGTTTTCTCTAGGGGTGGATAAATTGATTTGGAAGGAACAAGAGCTGGTCCATCTGTGAAATAAAGAGTTGGGACCACTGGAGCCAGAAGCAAGCTTCCTTTTGCAAAGTCCTCTCTTTGCTATAGTGGGGGAAAATGCTCTGGCCTGAATAAATGAAGCAGTTTTGGTGCTATACCTCCCATTTAAAGTATACCTCAGCACCAAGCATTGGCCACATTGTTGGCTGGGTCAGTAGTCTCTCTACAATCCTCAGCTTGGTACTTCAGAGATGACCTATCTGGGCATAGTGGGGGTTGGGCTGTTTGGGTACAAAGAACCTCCTGTTAGAGGTCAGTGTAAGGCAAGCCAGATCTCACAGTAGACTGCTGAAGCAACTTCACAGCAGCTTGCCTCCTATCTAGAAATGTACTGGGAAGCTGCAATCAGCCAGTCAGGACCTGTTATTGCAAACAGCATAATCCAAGATAACGGCCTGGATGACTTCTTTCCGCAAGAACCTCAGCCCTATATAAACAGGGTGTGCTAGGAGGTTGCAGAGGAAGGGGCACTAGAACTGCTCAAAGTTCATACGGCCTCCAGGCATTGTCAGCTATGGAGCTTGTGAGTTTTTTGCTTCGCAGAGCTACTGGCTGCTAAAACTTGGTATGTAGGTATCTTTTAATTTTTCTCAAGACTCTGGGCTGTGGGGCGGGGGCTAGTGTTGTCAACGGTTCAGTTACAGAGAAGGAAATATTAAGTTCTCAGTGCCTACAATTGAGATATGGTATAGCTCGATTGTAGGCACTGTGGAGCAGGGGAGATCCAAGAATATGGCAGCCAATAAGTTTTGGGGCTGTCTTTTTTACTCCAGTCATTTCAAACTAATAGTACAGCAGCAAGTTGTTAACAAGGGTGTTGGCTCCTCTAAATGGAGATGATTTGTATACATCCCTCTTGCCCTGATCTGTGTAACAACCTGGCCTCATTTTGGGCATTTTGAGCTCACAGAAGTGGAGCTCTAGAACATCTAAATTTTATTGTGCTCTTCCTTATCCCAAATGCTTGTTTATGGGCTCCAAACCCTCTTAAGATTTGACAAACTTTCTAATATTTTTCCCCACAAAAATGGGAAAATAGCCAAAATAATATAAAGCAGACAGATGGAAATCTTCATATCACGGGCCACACAGGAGAAAGTAATTTAAAAAGTACGATGGGAGTAAGGTTTTATTATGACAATTATGTCAAGAAGCATTTTAAGGTAGATGCTAAGCTGATAAAATTTAGTACACCTTCCGGTGATGTCAGTGGTTTGTGGCATATGCAAATGAATTATACAATGAGTTGTGCTAATGAGCTCTGGCACCTCTTTTTCTGTGAAATGACCCCTAGTAACAAGTAATGCATCTGAATGAGCTTCCACCCAGTACATTGAGGTTGGCTGACGAGCCACCACAGAAACTGAATTGGTGTTCTCCAAAGCTGGCATGAAAGAGAAAGGCGTGATGAGCAGGAAGGGTAGCTGAGGTGACTTGGCATGAGGCAGTTGGAAGCTGTAATCAACAGTTGGAATTTCACCCATGCATAAACTTGGCAGGCAGAGTTCAGCTGCATGATGGTAATCATGGTCCCCTTCTGACTTACAGCCGGGCTAACCTCAGCCTTCCAAGGATCTCTGAGGAGGATAAACACAGGCTTTAGGGATATTTATTTGGCCTATATGCTACACACTTTTTATAACCCAAGTTTTCTATGTGCATTGTTATGCAAAATTCCTTTGGCGGGCTGGACCTAAAATTCAGAAACGTTAGTCAGTCTGATTGGATATGGCAGTGTGATTAAAAAAACTTCTGCCTTTTTTTTCCTGGGAAGGAGGTAAGATTCTGACCTGCAGAGGATCCTGGGTCCACAGTGGACTCCCACCCCCATACACATTCACTCCTTGTCATCCATTCTTGTCATTGCCCAACTGCCAGCTCTTAGTGGAGTCTCTAATCTCACAGTAGTAACCTATTGTTAAATTTCCTGTAGTAAAAGCTGCATATTCTTCAGAGTTCCAGGGCAAATCATATTCTGTCGCTCCTATTGTGATCTATATGATCCAAGATTTCTTGACTTTTGAGAATTAATTCCACAGAAGCATCATCTTTCTGCATAGCTTTTGTCTTCTGGCATGGGTCTGATCTCATCACAATGCAGGGTAGAGGTTAAACCTCAGCAGTGGATGTGTCTCTAACAGTTCAACAACTCCTCTTGGACCCCTGTTGTCTGGAGTGAGCAAAGAGATAACCTCAGAGACAGAACATGAAGATTCACAACGCAGCCTACTAAAGCAGGAGATTTCCCTTTGCAACATTCCCAAGGGAGTGGTGGAGCTTCCCGTTCTGTTTATGTAAACTCTCAATAGTTCAGTCTGATTCTCTGGTAACCACATACAGTATGTATCAGGACACAATTACTTCTGTGTATTAGGAATACGTGCAAAGAAACAAATACCTTCACTTCAAAAAGGTAATTGTGTATGTGCAAGAGAGAGATCCATCTTCATAACTTTGATATAAAGTACTCAAACATGGTAAATCATCTGTTTTTAAATGGGCAGTTACCAAATGGGCTTCAGGGGTTGTGGCTGGTTGGTTGCAGCAGAGCCAGCTGAAGTTGAATCCCAACAAAGACGGAGGTCCTGTACTTGGACCGTGTGGGACTGGATGTGGAAATATGGCTCCCAGCTGGGGGGGGGGGTGGAATGTTATTGATTCCAGTGCAGAAGAGCCTTGGGGTGATTCTGGATGCCTCACTATGGAGCCCAGGTCATTGCAGTTGCCAAATCAGCTTTTTTTCTACCTGTGGCAGGTGCAGCAGCTGGTGCCATACTTCACCCGCAACTGGGCTACAGTGATCCATGAAACAGTCACTTCCAGACTGGACTACTGTAACTCACTCTATGCATGCCTACCCTTGTATCTGACCTGGAAATTGCAGTTAGTGCAAAATGAGGCAGCGTGTGTGCTGATGGTAACATCCCTGCGGGTGCACATTTATCCTTTGCTCCATGAACTGCACTGGCTGCTGATAGAATTCTACCTCCAGTTCAAGCTGTTGGTACAAACCTTCTAGGCTTTGGCCAGCCTGGGACCAACATTCCTGTGGGACCGTCTCTCCCCTTATGTGCCCTGTCAAGCTTTGCGCTTACTGGTGACCCCTGACCCAAAAGACGTCCCCCTGGCCTCAACCAGGACATTTTTAACCTACCATTCAGATGGCCCTTTAGGAGTAGTTTGAACTACTGCAAGGAGCAGCTGGTGGAATAAGCTCTCACTAGAGATCAGGGCCCTGTAGAACCTTTTACAGTTCCACAGGGCCTGTAAGAGCTATTCCACCAGGCTTTTGGGTGAGGAGGTGAACATCAAATAGTATCTGGCCCGTCCTGTTACCATCTGTTACTAGTCTTATACTGTCTTATTACCACAGAGTAAAGCACATACAATCTTTTCTTTTAGTTTAATACCATTGGGACACCATGGAAATAGCATAAATAGTTCTGAATGCCATCCCATTATAGGTTAAAGTTTCATAAACTGATTGATTTGTTTTAAACCTATGTTGTAACTGGCCCTGAGCCCATTCATGGGAAGGGCAGATAGAAATTGAATCAAAGAAAAAAAAATGAACAAGGCAAATGGGTCAATACAACTTTACCATCAGTATTTGCTAAGAGCATAAGGGAAGCCATGTTGGGTCAGGACAATGACACATCCAGTCCAATACTCTGTCACAGAGTGGCCAAAACCTTACTAGATGAAAATGGCAGTCTTCAAGAGGTCTGTAGGGTCCCTGATCTGGATAGCTCTGATCAGGCAAGCCCAATCTTGTCAGATCTCGGAAGCTAAGCAGGGCCAACCCTGGCAAGTACTTGGAAAGGAGACCTCCAAGGAATACGAGGGCTGGGATGCAGAGGCAGGAAATATCCAAGCCACCTCTCTGAAACATTCAGAGGTGGCCATACTTGCTTAACGTAGGAGCCACATAGAATAAATGGCAGATGTCCGAGAGCTGCAAGACATGAATGTCAGATGTTTGAGGGCAGGCAGGAAAGCAAATAGATAGGAGGGAGAGATGGAAAGAAAGCAACGATAAGTGCATTATCCAAGCCACCAGCTGGCTTGGCTTGGAGAAGTGATTTAAAGAGCAAATGCCTTCTCCAAGCCAGCAGAAAGGGCAATGAGAGCTTCAAGAGCCGCACAATATGCGTGAAAGAGCCAAATGTGGCTCCCGAGCCCCAGTTTGGCCAACCCATCCTAGCCCCACTGGGGGTTGCCTGAAGTCACCATGACTTCTGAACATGCAAGCGCGCGCACACACACACACAAACCTTTAAAAAGTGTGTAGGGGTGCCTGTATTTGAACCTACCATGTAAGTAGCCCTTTAAGAGTAGCTTGAACTACTGCAAGGAGCAGCTGATCATGCCTAACACCAGGTAATGAAAAGTTCCACCTGTGGATGTCTGGGTTTTCCCTTGGTAACTCAAAGAGCATCTCTTGGTCTGAGGTTAGGCTACTGAGGACAGAAATTGACTGCTTCCATTCTTCCAGTACCCTGCAGACAGCATTGTTATGTAGTCATCAATCCCACAAGACTGGGCTGTGGGAGCAGAGTGCCATTCCTGGACCAATACTTGATTAAATTTCCCCACCCTCATTTCTCCACAATAACTGGGATCAAGGCCAAGTTTTCCCCCATTTCCTCCACCTCTTTATAGCATCAGGAGCCTGAAGCAGAATGGAATAGCCATGCCCCACCCCTTTTACTTCCCCCAGGCTTCTTCCATTAGCTGCATATCCACCCCAGGGGGATGTTTGGCTCACCTCTACATTCTGGCACCTTCCTTATGTCGCAGGTGTTGTCTTCTTCCATCCTTTATTCATAGCCCTGTTACTCACAGTACTGCTCTCCCCTCTCCTTCCTTCAATTTGGGAACAAACCATTTAAGAGACAGTGGGAGAAAGCTGGTTGAATCTGCTAACCCCTGCTTGGCTTTAACTATCTTTCCATCCCATCCAGCCTGGAAATCCGCTTTGGACCCCTGCACTTTTACTGCCTTCACAGAGATGCCTTCAGAACAAGCCAGAGTCCACCCAGTGGTGCAAATGCTTATTGATTTCACTGCAGGGGCTGCTGGTGAGTCTTAGTGGTGGGGGACTGGTAAATGGAGCACATTCTTTGATGGAGCTTATTAGAGACCAGGTCAGTCATGGTGGATTTGGAGACCTTGGGCACTGACTGCAAGGTGACAGAAAGTATATAAGACTTGGGTAAGAATGCTGGAAGACTGAGTTCCAAAGTAGAGGATGGGGAGGGACTCTTGTGGGTCTGGGATGAGTCGGCTGTCATTGACCTTTCATCTAACCAGGGTAACATTGTTGTCATCCTCTTTGCTCGAGTGGCTGAAAGAAGGCTCATTCCATGCTGGCTGTGATCTGCGTTATTAAATGTGCTGCCTGCAACATGCTAGAGGTCAGCAACGGGCAGCCTTGGGCTAAAGCTTGCCTCCAGGTGTCAGCTCTGTAAGTGACAGAAGCAGAGAGACAGTAACAGTTTGTGACAACAGGATTTGCTGGCACCACCTCTGCTTATGTTCTCAAACTGGTTTTCTGGCCAAACTGATGGCTGACTATCCCTTAAGTGTCCCTGTTCCCCAAATGCACCCATTCAGGAGAGGGTCAATCACAGTTGCTTATAAAATGGTCCATCATGTGGGGTGAGTGGAGAAGTCAGGGGTTCTCATTTTTTGGTGTTTTCTATCCAGTTATATTTCTGGTGGTAGATTTGGAAAGGTATGTATTGCAGTGGATTTTGGAAGCAAATGGCACTGACAGGGTTCCTTGCAGGAGGTGTAGCCTGTGTGGTAAGTGGGCAGCCCTTTGACACCATCAAGGTGAAGATGCAGACCTTTCCAGCCATGTACCGGGGCTTCTTCGACTGCTCAGTCAAGACTTACCAGCAGGAGGGCATGTATGGTCTCTACCAGGGTACCACCCCAGCATTACTGGCCAACATTGCTGAGAATGCGGTGCTGTTTGCCTGCTATGGGTTTTGCCAGCAGTTGGTGAGGCAGCTCTTTGGACTTGGCAACACTGTGGAGCTCAGGTAGGGAAGCTTCTTGCACATGAGCTTGGTAGCGCTGATGTAAAGTGGTCTTCACAGAACCCGAAGGGGAAATGGTCTGGTGGCGGTATCTCCAAGCACATCCTTCACAGTGCTGGCTCCTTTTGGCTGGCAAAAGACAGCCTGCAACAGGGATCTTAGGAGGCTCAAGGCTCTTGATTCAGAGCTGCTCTTAGTATGGACCAGGGGTGGGTTAGTTTAGCAACTGTTTTTCTCTTTTTGAGGATCTTTCTCCTATTACAGTGACTTGCACAGTGCGATTGCTGGCTCCTTCTCCTCCGTCTTCTCCTCCATGGTTCTATGCCCCACAGAGTTAGTGAAGTGCCGGATGCAAGCTCTCCATGAAATGAAAGTTACAGGACAGACAGCTCTTTCACAGCGCAGGTACTCAGAGACAAGTCACGGAGGTTCTATTTAGGCGCGGCAACTAAAAGTTGTCAATAGAATGTTCTTATATGAAGTTGTACAACTTTTAAGAGTCACCTTGTGACCTTCAATGCATCTTGTGTCGATGAGTTCCCCAAATAAATCTTTCATTGCAAGCAGAAGTGCTTCCTTTTTGTTTAAATTTGCATTCGATTTTGCTTTTTTCTTCCTCCACATTGTTCATGAGTCACTGGATTCCCCTCATTTTTGCAGCTCTACGTGGACCGTGATTAAAGCCATCTTTCGATCAGAAGGTCCCCTAGGTTTCTTCCAAGGCTTAACCAGTACATGGCTGCGGGAGGTGCCTGGCTATTTCTTCTTCTTTGGGGGTTATGAAGTCAGTCGAAGCTTCTTTCTCCAGGCTGGACAATCAAAGGAGGAGTTGGGTAAGCAAGTCTGGCTGATGATTGCACCCTGGTTGCTGTTTTGTTCAGGAATTGGAGGAAGTTAGTTGGAAAGACACAAGGCTGGGCCAGGGGTTCTTATTGGAAGAAATGCACTAAACCACAGAAACTGGGCTTCTGCTTGGAGAGTTGACAATGGTAGCTCTAAGAAAAGGGGGGAGGGTTGTAAGTGTTTTGCGGTTGCAACATGTAAGCAGGGAATAGACTGGACACTGAATTTAGCATTTGAGAATCTCAGCTCTAAGCACTGCCTCAAAAGCCAAGGCCAGGGTTGTATTTGAGTGTTTCTTTGGGAAGCTGCTATGCATGGTATGCTGGTCTGCGGATTTCCAGAAAGTTCTGAGAGCTAATCTGGCCCTTATGTGTGGTTAGTTGGTGCTGGGTAATGCTCTGAGGCTCCATTCTAACTTAGTTTTATTGCTCCCATGCCTGCTGCTTGCCTGCCTGCCTGGAAGTCTCAGCATTTTAGGAAGTGTATGAACTCTGCTGACAGTTCCTGTCCCAATCAGAATATTAGATAACTTGGTCCATATAGGGACACTGATCTAGATGGGGAGCTGGCTACTTGCTTCTCAGTCTCAGCAAGAAGGTCCTATTGGGGTCTTTTGACCCAGGATCTTCAAGTGGAAGGTCTCCCTACCTCTGCTGCAAGCCCTTTGCCTCTAGTAGTTCCTTAGGAGTTGCCTGATCTTGTTATAGCCATGGTTTATTTTATTTATTTACTTTAAATTTCTATCTCGCCCTCTCTGCAAGCAGACTCAGAGCGGCTAACCACATTCATATTTACAAGTTAAAACTAATAAAATATAGTTACAATCTAAAACCATTACGTGGTGCTGTACCACTGCAATATAAGCGAGTTCTTTTCTGATGGTGGTCACATAGTAGCTCTATAATGATGTGGGGTAGCAGTCCTCTCCTGGCTAGATATCAAAGGCTTCAGCAAACAGTGGTTGTGATGCCACTGTTTGCTCAGCTTTCTCATCTGCCAACAATGGCTTGTTTCTAGATGAATGGTGACCAGTGTTCCCTCTAAGCTGAGTTAGTGTGAGCTAGCTCACAGTTTTTTGCCTCCAGCTCACACATTTTTGTCTTAGTTCAGGAAAAATAGCCCCAAAGCAAACTAATTTAGGCAGTAGCTCACAACTTTAATGCCAATAGCTCATGAAGTAGAATTTTTGCTCACAAGACCCCATAGTTTAGAGGGAGTATTGATGGTGACCACCAGATTATAGCTTTATGGTTGCAGGTAACCCCTTGGGAAGCAATTGGTGAGCAGGGTCTTGGCACTCCCTTACCACTTTCCAACATACCTGCTCAGGTACAGCACTGAGGTCATGCTCCCGTGGCCACCTGACAGGGCAATACAATGGCTGTCTACCCAAGGGGTTATGTGCATGTTTGATAAATACTTGTCTGTTCTTGGCTGAACCTGGTAACGCTGAGAACCACAGCTAGAACCCTGGTGTTCTGCCAATACTTTCCTGCAAGGCTCACGACCTCTTACTGACATCTCTCTCCCTTGCTCTGCTCTTTTGCTTGGCCTTTCTGCAGTTCCACCTATAATACTGGGCCCTAGGAACCAGTAGGGAAGCCTGAAGACACTGGAAGGGTTCCACTCCAAGGCATTTCAAGCCTTGAGCATGTGCTTAGGGGACAGCCAAGCAAACTCTCACTTCTTCCTAATGTGGGGAACTAAGTACTGTTATGAGTCTGGAGCATTCTGTGAGGTCTGGGGATTTCCAGAAAGTTCTGAGAGTTGATCTGGCCCTTATGTGTGGCTGCAGCATCCATTTGACAACTGTTGATGACCAGCATGGACAACCTTGTTTTGTAGGAGCTCTCCCTGTCACAGTAAGTGGTGGAATTGGTGGCGCTGCCTTCTGGCTGGCTGTCTATCCCATTGATTCAGTGAAGTCTCGAATTCAGGTGCTATCTATGGCTGGGCGGCAAGACGGCTTTCTGCTTTCTTTCCTGCATATCTTACGGACTGAAGGCAAGTGTTATATATAAGCCTGGTCTCCTTTAATGCCAGCACGGTGCAGTGGTTAGTCTTGGACTGGGAATCTTGGAAACCCAGGTTCATATCCCTACTCTGCCATGGAAGCTTGCTGGGTGACACTGGATCAATCAGTTTTTCTCAAGATCACCTACATCACAGGGCTGGTGGAGGAGGGAAGAACAATGTTTCAGCCACTTTTGGTCCTCCTGGGAGATGAAAGTGGGGTATAAATATAAAAATAAATGATCAATGTTGTCTGTTTGGAGAGGAATGGGTTATACCTGGGTCTGTGGATGCCAGTTTGGTGTAGTGGTTAAGTGCACGGACTCTAATCTAGAGAACTGGGTTTGATTTTGCTCTCCTCCACTTGCAGCTGCTGGAATGGCCTTGGGTCAGTCATAACTCTCGCAGGGCTGTCCTTGAAAGGGCACCTTCTAGGAAAGCTCTCTCAGCCCTACCCATCTCACAAGGTGTCTGTGGTGGTGGTCAGAGTTAAAGGAGATTGTAAGCTGCTCTGAGACTTTGAGATTCGGAGTGTAGGGCAGGGTATAAATCCAATATCATCGTCTTATTATTATTCTCCTTTCTTCTTCTCTCTGAAGATTGCTCTCTTCTTCCTGGTCTTAATGATTTGCCTTGTATTTATGTTGCAGGCGTGATGGCTCTTTATTGTGGGCTCATGCCCACAGTGATCCGAGCATTGCCCTCCAACGGTGCCCTCTTCCTCGCCTATGAAATGACCCAGAAAAAGCTGACCAGCCTGGCCGAAAGGACAACCTGACAACAGTGTCTTGTCTCTGGAGTAAGGGACTCATGTGCAGGATGGAGCAGCACTTGAACTTCCCCCTTTTTAATGGGACTGCTTACAGCCAAGCCCTTTCAATGGATTCTCAGAGGATGTGCCAGGCCTGAGAGAGAGCGAGAACAGGCCCTTTTGGATTCCAGGGCATGTCAGTGGGGTGAAAGCCCAGAGTTCTCCTCTCTTGGCATATGTCCTGAAGACCTGCAGTAACAAAGACTCCCCCCCCGCCCCCCAGAACAGCAGGACTTATTGGGGGAGGTATGTGATGGAAAATGACCAAAGGCATCCTTCTCCCATTGCCTTCCCTACCTCCATATCACATGGGTGACTGTCTTGAAAGAGTCTGACCTTCTTTTTTTTAGTACAATAAAAGTGTGTGTCTCAGCTGCTGGTCTATATCTAATATTTTTGTGCCACTGACAGAACGTGCCCCTGTGAAATGGGGACTAGCTCATTGCTTTCACTTTCTGTTCTCTCTCAAGTTCACACAGTGAACTGGGAAATGTATAGCTTTGTGTGGGTTCCTAGGAAACGCAGAAATAGATTTGGTTTCTGCAGTTGTGTTATATCTCTCTCCAGAACTTCTCCCTTAGAAGATTGTCTCCTTATGGTTAATGAACAAATTAGAACATTTCTGCCAGCCTCTGGATTCCCCAGTGTCCCTCTCCGACCACCTTTTGTTTGCCATTTGCCCCAATTCTGCTTGGTGATGTTTAGGTAGGGATGACTCCCCCTCCCCAAAATGCATGGGTTGTTTTCACTCACAGCTTGTTCTTGTGTCACTCATGCCCATTCCCACAGTTGGCTTGAAATGGCAGGAAGACTGAATCAAAAGGGTCTCTCTGGAATGGTGCTCAACTAGCAAGTCTGTGTGATTCTGAAACATTTCCATATGTGGCAATTAAAGCTTTTAAGTCTCTTGCAAATGTTATGTAGGCACCTATAGGCCTACAGATAGGTAACACAGCCAACTAACTGTCAATTTGAAGGCAGCTGCAGGAATGCCCCAAATGAGTTTAGAATAAGCTTTGTGATTTTATTTCATGCCAAAGTAAAAACAGCATCTTCTTCCTGTGCCCACTTGAAAAACAAAAAGCAGAATCAAATGCAGGCTTTAGCTGGTGATGCATTTGTAAAATAAAAATGTAAGCAAGGCAAAGCAACAACCACAAAAACCCAGTCTCTGAATCATTAATGGAGAAAAGGGAAAAAAACAGATCCATTCTCAGTGTGCTTGCTACTCCATGTCACACGTGGAGGGTGACCACGTGACATTCCTTCTCCCTGGGGGCAACCAGATGATTCTAGAAGGCCTAGCAGTTGCATGCCCATTTTTGGGTTAGGCTCCAGTTTCAAGCCCGCCCCTTGGCTGCTGCTAAAGATAGCCAAGCCTGATTTCTTGCACTGTCACGGAGAACTTTTGACTGACAGGGTTACCTGCCTGAAGTGAGGCCTATTCTGCTTGGGAACAGGAGCTGGCTTTGTGAGCACCATATCAGAGATGGCTTTGCTGTGTTATAACAAGGGCTGTGGACAGAGGTTTGACCCAGAGAAGAACACCCAGGGTAAGCAGGGACTAAGGCTGGGGAACGGCTGGTCTGTTTGGCAGGTCTCTGAACTCCCACAATGCCTTGCTGTGAATTTGCCGGGAATTACAATTTATTGTCAAGAAGTGTACATGCTTGGATTACTGTTTCTAATACTTAAAGTGTGGCTGTTATGTGTAGCCATTTTTCTTCTTCTGATAGGTCTTCTGTGCCTTTAGTAATTGCATGTGTAGCAGATTCAGCAGGTACTGTGTCTTCCAACCTGCTGGGACATGCACTGAGATTACCCTGTCAAATTTCTGCCTGTCACACAGCAGTTAAAACAGCAGGAATTTGTGCTAAGGAAACCATAAAAGAGACAACTAATGCTTCTGCCAGGCTTTCCCAGAGGAAAATAGTTTTGTTACCCAGGTTCCAAATGTACACACTGCAACATCTGCTGATGCCCTAAGATAGGGTGATAATATCATCTGGTGCAGACAACAATGCCATAAGAGTAAGAAGTGCTTCTGAGCATCTGTAGAGTTTCTAGCATCGCAGAGGAACCAAAATTTCTAGCATCACAGTCGTCACACATCTGGGGGGGGGGGCAGGGGGTTCTCTCCAAGGCAGAAAATCTGCATTCCAGAAATGCTGGGAGTGTGTGGTCATGCACAAATTTCACCTGCAGTCGCTATAGCAAAGGTAGCAGAGGCAGTGTATGCTGTACAATATCTCAGATTTCAAAATTCTGCTTTATTTTTTGCACTGGGGGGCATTTTTAGGTTTCTCTCTAGCATTGACATCTGGGGCTTCTGGAAGGCTGTGGATCTGCTGGCTGGCAAGTTGTGGCAGCTGCCTGTTTCACGCTTGGGGATTAGATAGACTGGGCGCTAAACATGAGCTTTTCAACTCTTCCCCCAACCCAAGGCATGTCAGCTTTGGAATGTCGCTTGCGCAAGAGATGAAGAGACACTTGAATGGGCTTTGATCCTCTTTGGCAGGTTCCTTACTCAAGTGAGGTGCTCAAAGTCTAACTGGCTCAGCTTTGCTCCAGACAGAGGAACTCCACATGGGCAGAGTCAGGACTTCTGCTCACAATAATTAATGCTTAAGTAGAAGGCTTTTCACTAAAAGCCATTGCAGTAAGGCTGATACCCATTTGTAAAGGTCCATATTTTTTTGGGAAAAAATCAAACACAAAAGAAAAAGCCCAAGAGCATCTAGAATGCAGACTGTGTTCTGGTTGTCAGCAGCTACAAGACCACCAAAAGTAGCTTACAGGACAGAGTATAACAAATGATGCAGAGATATGCAGGAATAGAGTCTCATTGGTGAACAAAGGGACACTCTTTCCATGCTCAAAGCCACAAACTTAGCATGTTGCTGAAGCTGGCACATTCCCCTTTGAGCTGTCACATCAGTATGTAGATACTTGAAGCTGGCAGTGTTTTTTTTAGCATTTCAGGTAGAGGTCTTTCACATCACCTACTGTCACATCACCTACCCCTTTTACTGGGGACAGAGCCTGGAACCTTCATACAAAGCAGATGGTCTACCACTCTTGAACATAGGGTTGTAGAGAGTAAATCGGGAGCAAGCATACAGCAGAAATGCAAACCAATGTGAAGTGTGGTTTCCTGGTTTCAGAGGTCCTTAGCTGGGAACTGTGGGAGTTAAATAAATTTGAAACTGGTTTAATATGCTGTGTAAGCAAAGAAGAAGAAACAGTTATGTAGGAAGATGCCACCACTAATTGCTGCAGAGCCTGCCGCAGGAGGATTCTTCACCCTGAGCACTGCATATGGGTTTCAGTCCGCTTTTGGAAGCTTGAAGTTGGAGCTGGCTCTTTGTGCTTCCATTTCCAGCACTATGAATGAAAAGGAACCCTGGGTAGATGCGCCTCCAAGGCTGTAATCTGCCTGTCTCTGAGGCCTGGGATTTTTTCATACACTCTTTTAGTCTTTATCAGTGAGAAAAGCCAAGGGGCTAGTCTAGGTGGTGAGAATGACAGAGCTTTGCTGAAATTGCTGCTTCCCCTCTTTTGTCTTCTGCTCTTAGATTCCTGTCTCCATCACCCAGGCTTCCCTATCTTCCATGATGTCTTGAAGGTGAGTGGGCCTGTAAACTCCACTGAGGCTCTCTGAGCAGAATTTTCGGGGGGGGGGGGATGTGTAGGATTTAATGGATGCTGGGCTAGGGATAACTGTGAGAATTGAAAGGGAGGGATTGTAGTAGTGTCTGCACAAGGATGTCCAGCTAGGGTTTCTAGAGTAGCACACGAGGCTTGTCTTTCTAACTTCCCTAAAGGAGATTAAGACTAGTTGATTTAAAATGCAATGGATAACCAGTTTTACTTAGTATGTACTTATTGAGAACATGATCCAATTTAGATAAGTTTAAGTGTGAACTTACAATACTCATATCATATATTGATTACTTAGAATAATTTGGATGCTGTTTTGAATTTATGGAAATACGTTATGGCCTTTTTCTTTTATGGTGAACGAAGCATAGATATGCAGAATGTACTTCTTTTCTGTTTATATATTCACTGTTTTTCTTTATACCCTGTACCCTCTTTTTTCTCATTCTTATGAAAACTTAATACAACTTTAAAAACTGAAAACGTCTCTAGAGGAAAAGTAAGCACTGTCTGGCAAGGGGCTTTTTCAGGGGGAAAGCCGTGGGTAGGGAGTGTTTTTGTAGTAGCTTCTCCTTTGCTCCACAAAACACAGCCTGGTACCATTTGGAACGAGGTATTCGTAGCTGTCCTGAGCTGCTGGTATATTTCCCCAAAAGCACTTTCCCTGCTAGTCACCGGAAGAACATCTCCAGTCATCATTGGCGACCATATTAGTGGTTTCAGTATTGAGGAATGGGATGCTCATGCTGAGTTGTTGTCTGTAGGGCTGGTCTTGTTGCAAGAAACGAACCACCGACTTCTCCGAATTCCTCTCCATAAAGGTACGTTTGGGTCCATTGTCCTCCCATGTGATCTGCCTGGCTTTGCTCTGGTTCCTACATGCTGTTTGAGGTTAGGAGCTAATCTCTGCCAAATCAGCAGTTGTAATCAGGTTTTTGAATTTGTGTCCCGTCTTGGAAACTCAGGCGTAGTTAATGACGTGACTTACATTTATTTATATTCTGACTCAGCTTCACTCCCATCTGCAGGGGAAAAATATTACTTTGAAGTGGATAACAGCACAATGGTTCTGGTCCCCTAACTTAAGTGTTGAAAATGCCATCTTCTACCAAGTCAAGCCATTGGTCTGTGTACTCCAGTGGGGTCAACCCTGTCAGGCAGAGAAGAAGCAGCTGCCAGTGATTCTGTAACAATGCAACTGAAGATGTCAGGGTTCAGCCCTGAGATCTTCTATGGGCAAAGTACTGAGCCTCCACAATCATGCAGAGCAAGTAGCTGGTGCAAGGTGAAGAGCTATATCAAAAGAGGAGCTGGTGTTCCCTGCAATATAATCATGACAGAGGGAAGTAATCCTGCATGTATATCTAGTCACTAACGAACTTGCAGATTGATCTCCTGCTCTCACAGCTTTGAAATCCTGAAAATGTTAATATTGTGCAGTACTTTGATATGTGAATGTACTATGAGGCAAAGAGATTTTGTCAATTTGTTAGGACATTTCTCACTGATTTAACAGAGATTGCTTATTTTATGAGATTGGAAGGAAAAGGTCCAACTCTGTGCACTTTGTTTTGAAGGGCTGTACAAAAGGGTATCACAGCAATGAGAAGCCCCCAGAGCCTGAGGAGCCTGAGCCAAAAAACAAAACCAGCTCTGAGATCATTGTCCGGGGGCCAAAGTCAGCAGAAATGATGGAGCGTGAGAGGCCCAGGTGAGCCTGTAGGAATGGTCCATGCAAAACCAGCTCTGAGATCATATGTTTTTGGGAAGCCCAAAGACAGAGTGTGGTTAGAGTCCTTCCTTTTTCTCTCTGTCCAACCATCTGGATCCTGGATAGACTGCCTCTGAGTTGGGAAGAGCTAGATTTCAAGTCTAGTAGCACCTTAAAGACCAACAATATTTTTGGGGTATAAACTTTCAAGAGTTAAATCCTCCTTCATTGGATATCTTGTTGGTCTCTAAGCTGCTACTGGACTTGAATCTAACTGTTCTACTACAAAATACACAGCTCCCCTCTGAAACTGAATTGGGAAGGTTTCATTATGGGTTGTGGCTAATTGCTATTGATAGATCCATTATTTTCCAGGAATTTGACTACTTTTTAAAAGCCATCTGAGCTAGTGGTAGAAAGCTCCATAAGCCAATGCTACCTTGCATGAAGAGGGAGCCAGTGTGGGGGAGTGACAGGGCTCCTGTCCGATTGGCACTTATTTTGGCTTGAAGTCTGGTACTAGGTATTAGCCTTCAAAGGCTCTCCCAACCTCTCTTGTTGACTTTCTCCAGTCCAGATGAACCAATGAAGCTACTGCCGGTGAAGGTATCTGGGTCCTTAGAAGAGGCCCTAAAGAAGCTGGATTTGTCATCCAAGGAGCAACCAACAGTGCAAGGCACTGTGGGCACCGGTGAGAAGGGAAGAAAGAGGCCAGACTGGGAAAGGAAGGGCATTCTACTTGGGATTAGTGTGTCATTTTCTGTACTCTCAAGGAGAAGCTGAAGGGTGTATCCTCCTGAGATAAGAAAGCAGACTTGAGAGATTGCAGGCTTAAGGGACCAAACCTCCACATTGTACTTGTGCAAATGTGGCTGGCTGAACCAGAGCCTTTGGTTCTGGGAGGAGGGAGGGGTTGGGACTCTAGCCCACACCTCTACTGGCCAGGACTGGATTCAGCCTGATAATGTAACTGCACAATAAGTCCCCTGCTTGAGGGTCCCTCTCTGATCTTCTTCGTGGTCTCTGTGCAGTCCCACACATGGGTCTTGCCGCAGGCAACGGATCCATACCTCGGAGCTCCAATAGCTCGCCTATAGCGCTTTTTGGCGTGCTTCCCTCCCGCTCTGGGGAGCAGGCACCGATTGCGCATGCCTGGAGCGGGGGGGGGGGGGGGGAGGAGGAGCGCCCATCCCACTCAGTTTCTTCCAGCCGCCACTGACACTGACACTATGACCACTCGAAGATCACTAGTTACAGGTAAGCAACCTGTTTTTTCACAACAACTATATTCCCTGCTGGAGGAAAATGTAAATTATTGGGATTCAGAAATAGAATACTGATTATATTATAGATTGGGCTCATATGCAGACATACCCCAGTACTTGCCTATTTTAGGACCGAGAGAATGTGTGCTTAGTTCCCTGGTCCAGGATCTGAAAATCTTGGGGATGTACGTTAATGAGTGGATTGCATGTTGTATCTGGCTAGAGTTTGGGGGCTGTAATTTGGGGTCTTCCAAAGTGCCTAAGTCTGTTTCTGGCTGTCACAGGTGCTATCCTTCAGGTGAACCTTGGCACGACCTGCAAGAACTCTGGCTGCAAGGTGGTGAGTTGTGTCTTTGCTGCTCCTCTTGTAGACTCTTTCTAGATCTGCCTGTGGCCTCTTGGCCTTGGAATTGCTTCCCCAGGGAGGCTGCACTTTTCCATCATCGGAATCCTCCCTTCTAGCTCCAGGCTGAGAGGCAAGCCTTGTACTGGAAAGCATTGCTTCTTGTCTCTGAGACAGCAAAGTGAGCCTTTCTGGACTCTGTCTATCAAGGACAGACCCCTATGTCAGTGCATTGGTGGTTGATTGCACCAGGTGACTGCCTTAAAAAATGCATTGTCAAGGCAGAGACTGTGATGTGCGGGAGGAGAGAAGGGCCTTCTTCAGCTGGGATGGCACAGGGGCCTTTTGAACTGCTTTACTGACCTTTCTTCCTCACTGGTCTTTCAGGTTTATCAGGGGGAAGAGAGCAATACAGAGACCTGCATATTCCACCCTGGGATCCCTGTCTTCCATGAGGGGTAAGAGGGAGATACTTCTCCATTCATCTTCACTGTCTTTCCCAACTGGTTTGCCCAAGTCAGTGACCAAGCTTGGAGCTTCTGGACTCTGTCTATCAAGGACAGACCCCTATGTCAGTGCAGAGATTTCTCTCCCAGCCTAGCCTCTTCCATTAAGCTGGCAAAGCAATCTTTATGTTGCTTGGGGTAAGAGCACTGAGCAGACAGCAAGAGTCACTACAAGGTTTTCTATCCTGCACTGTGTCCTATGTACTCAGTCTGCCACACAGTCCTACTCCTCTGGCTGATATGGCTTAATTCTCAAGCCCAAACCCTCTGCCTCATTCCTGTGCTTCCTTCCAATATGGGTTCTTTGATCCTTCCCAGCATGAAGTACTGGAGCTGCTGTGCAATTAAAACAACAGACTTCACTGCATTCCTGGAGCAGAAAGGCTGCAGCAGAGGGAAGCACACCTGGCTGAAGAAGCAGGTGAGGAATTGCCCTATGAGCTCCTCTGGGTCAGGGTTGGGAGAGGACCTGTTTGATGTGCTACTAAAGCCCATGGATGGCTGTCTCCGTATTCTAAGACAGACTTTACCGGATTTATTCCATTTCTATCTTTGGTTGCTTGGGAATGGGATGTCACTGTGTGTGTATTGGCTTCCTATCCTCTTTTGAAATTCCTATTATAGAGCTACTGTTGCATGACAGCTATGGTATTGGTTCAAATCCCTACTTTCCAAGGAAGCTTGCTAGGTAACATTGGGCCAGTCTCTCTCTGACAAACACACACACACACACTTTTAGCCAAAATGGCATCAGGATGAACAACAGTGGTGGCTGCAGAAGAGAAATGATCAAGACAGGAATGTCAAGGAAAACAGAGCAAGACCAGAGGCTGGGGCTGGACCACTCCCATGTGCTCGCCCCAGATGTTAACTTGTAGTTAGGAAAGAAGGTCTCTTTTACTACACTTTGTGGCTCAGAGGTGAGAAAGTGGAAAAGCTATACTGGTATTCTTTGCAGCTTGGTGGGCCAGAAGATCTTCTCTCTTGTAGCATTGCACCTAGTAAGGATGCCAGATCCTTGGACAGTGGAGTTAGACTGTTAACTGACTCTTCTTGGCAACAGGACAAGAAACTGGTATCTTGCCGGCAAGACTGGCACCAAACCAGCAGCCAAGTGGTGGTAACTGTCTATGCCAAGACCCCTCTGCCAGAGTTCAGCCTTGTGAAGGCCAACCATACTGTGGTAAGTGTGGAGACCGACTGATGCTAGCTGTGCCATGAGGAAGCCTGGGTGGTGCTTCATCTGCATGGGGAATTTATATTGGTGAACCACTGTAGTCTTCTTCCAAATGAGACTGGCAATGGGGAAGGGCTCTTCCAGCATGTCTGGCCTAGAATATAGCCCAGATTACTGAAGTTCCTTCCTCTTTCCTAGGCAATAGCTCAGTGGCAGACGATCTGTTTTGCATGCAGAAGATCCCAGGTTCAATCTCCAGTATCTTCAGTTAAAGTGATTAGGTTGCAGGCAGTGTGAGAAACCTTCACCTGAGACCTTGGAGAGTTGGCTAGTCAGAATAGACAATACTGACCTTGATGGACCAGTGGTCTAGGAGACAGTTTTCATGTGTGTTCTTCTCCCCACTCCTTACAGCTTGACATCAGTATTATCTTTGAGGGAGACAAGGTTTTCCAGGCAGAGTTGGATCTCTGGGGGGTAAGTCTTAATTTCCTTGTCTCTGTCCTTACTTTAAAAATGTCTTTGGTTGTGAAGAGGCTGTGGTCATAGCACATGCAGTGATGGAGAGGAAGCCTCACCTATTGAGCCAGTTATGAAGCTGTTGGAGCTGTGCCAGAAACAAAAGCCCCCTAACAGTTGCAATTCCACTGAGTGAGAATGAAAAGACTCTGCTATGGTGAGAATCTTTGAGCTGGCTCCCCAGCAGATGCAAGTGTCCTTGTTTGTGTTGCTGTTGTGGTCATTCTTGAGCTGCTGGGCCACTGTGTCTCATTACAGGATTGTCCCAAATGATCACGACTTAGAGGTTTTGTTTTTCTTGCTGACAAAAGGTCAGGAGTCATTTTATGTGCTTCCAGGTCATCAACGTGGAGAAAAGCTCTGTGACAATGGTGCCCTCCAAGGTGGAAATTACCTTGCAAAAGGACAGCCCAGTCACTTGGGCCAGACTGGAGCACCCACAGAGCAGATCTCAAGCCAAGCAACAGCTGGATGCAGATGCCTTGGAAAACCAGGAAGTCAAAGGAGCTCCTGAAGAGGAGGAGGAGTCAGACGACAGCTTGAGCTGGTCAGATGAAGATGATGAGCAGTGGCAGGAAGGCCAGGGCATGACCCTTTCCAGCCCAGTTTCTAATGGCAGCTGAGTGCATGTAGCCCCTGGATTCAGAGGCTGAGGGCAAGAGATAATGGCTATTTCCCCTTTAAGGCATTACTCTGCAACAAAACAGAAGGGCAAGCAGCTCTGTGGTGCAGGAGGAGTGGTTCCTGTTTGGCAGAAATACCCACTGTTCCTCCGCTCGCTGGATCTTTAGGGCTTCCTAGCCTGTTGAAGAAGGGGGTGGCTGGGGAGAGCTAGGGATGGTGGGAACGGTCACCTAAAATGTCTCAGCCTTTTTGCCTCTCAGTGTGCAGCTGTTTCTTACCCTTGAAATAAAAGTTTTGTTTATTATGGGACAACACAGAATACTTGCTGCAACCCTTTATCCTTACCACTTTCTTTACTCAAGCTTGACTATATGGGGAGTAAAACTGGCCAGCTGGGCTGTGTGTGCACATGCTAGTTTTTCCATGACTCTTTTTCTTTGCAGGATTGACTTCATGCTGCCAGAGTCCATTTGATTTCTTTCCCTACCTGGCATAACTGGACTTTCTTACAGCAGGAACACAACACATAGTTACATTGATTTTGGATAGAAACAAAATGTTGGAAAACAAGTTTGCATGGCATGTTGTCAGAATTCTAGGGGATTCAGAAGGAGTAGAGGTAGGGGCTGTTATGAATGTCATTGCGGAAAATTTCCATCAGTTCTAACAGTTTTCAAGATGGAGGAAGGAGGTAGTAAAATGGAGGTAGTGAAATGCATCAGCTTGTAAATAAATAGAAAGGACAGTGTTTATTTAGAAAATGCATGCCACCTCTCCAGGGAACTGGGGTCAAGATGCTTCACAAACTGAACCATGATAAACACAAAATAGCATACAAATAATTAAAGTGAACAAATTATTAAAAACCTGAGCCTCCAACCATAAGCCAGTATCTAGCAGCACTCCTAAGCTACAAACCTGCTCATTCAGGGAACTGGTTGTGTGACCCCCTGTGAGGCTTACATTGCTGCTTTACATACCCTGAAAATTAGAACAGCTTGGTTAGAAACAAGAGAAATTGAGTCCATGACATCCTTTTGTCAGAGTGCATTGTGTGATGCTCTTAGAGGTCCTAGAAGGATATTGCAGGTAGGTAATACAATTATCTGGTAACAGACAATCCAAAAGTTTACAGTGGATGTCTGCATGAGTGGACACAACCAAAAAGGGCCAGAATAGGCACACTGATTTAAAAAGAACCAACTTTTGTTAAAAATGTATTGAGCACATATGTCCAACATTGTTACAACATCCTGCTTTCTTCATAGGCCATGCTCTGCATTGGCTATAAATATGTATCTTGGTGTTTTGACTCATCTCTTATTTATATAAATATCTATCTTCTGTTTTTCCCCTTCAAATTGGCTCTTTGTTCTTTTGCCTTGATGCAATGAAAGCAAGTGGCCTCTTCCCAGACAGCATCTTCTGGATTTTGTCTCCCATCTCATCAGACAACTACTACCATGCTGACAATGCCATAGCTGCCTCTTGGGCAGCTCCATCAGAAATGGAGGAAACAAGACCATATAGCCCATTAGGGCCATATGCTGAGATTCAGCCTCCCCATCTAATTCAGCATTAGATGAACTTCCCTTTCCTTTATCAACAATAAGCTCCTCTTACCAGAGGTCTCAAGCCATACAAAAAAATCACAGTCCAAGTATCAATAACAATTACAGAAGGATAAAAGACAATTATGCCACTAGTAAAACTGTGAGATTGTCACATTAACACTGAGCAGGAGAATGTCTCAGAGATATTATAATAGCCGATAACTGGGCCATAGATGATGCAACTGCAGGACTAACATCAGTCAACAAAAAGGGAACTACCTGAGGTTCAATGGCAAGCTGATACTTGCTCAAAAAGGGGAAAAACCAAAATTCTCACAATGAAGACCACCACTGGTCAAGAATAATAAAACATGAACAATGGTCTCAGTCTTGCCAAATGCACAAGGACAGAACTTACCATTAGCCCTTTATTTCTAACCTGCTGGTTATCTGCCTTACAGAGACCTCAATGTAAGCAGATAACTGGCAGGCTAGAAATAAAGGGCTAATAGAAAGTTCTGTTTTCCTCTGACTTATGGGAAAGGTGGTACTAGGGAAGGTTGGCTGCTTTGAGAAAGATTAAAATCCCTTTTTTTAAAGTTTAAATTGCCATCCAGTCTGCAGCCCTGCCAGAAAAATTTTAAGTGTTCAAACTATATTTGAATCTGAACTTGTTCATCTCCAGTGTGGAAGTAGGAACATCCAGGACCACAAATTCAGACTTGCAGCACATATTCCAGCAGGAGGTAAAACTGAAATGGTTATTTTCCTGACACCCATGCAGGAATTGTGCCCATTGCCTCTGATTTGCCAAGCATATGACCTCCTACTTCAATGAGCCTAGATGCCATAAGCCAATATATGCTTCCATCTGTACTTAAAAATTGCCACAAGTCAAGTATGACTATAATCATAGCCTTTCTCCCTATTTCTGTAACTAGGTTTCCTCAAGGCTGGAGGAAAATGTCCTGTCTCGTTAACAGGCTTAATATGTAGAAATGGGCAGCTGAAGCTTTGCAGGGCATGGAAGTAAATAACATCCCATTAAACCTCTATTAAATGGACAGGACACCTTTTCTGCTTGTGGTTGGCAAACATGCCAGTGATAATGTGTTTTTGGTGAGTGAGAACAAGGCATTTGTTCCAAGGGTGTGCATTTGGCAGCTCCTTACAATGAATTCAGGGGTGAGTGGGGAGAAAATCCACAATAAGTTGCTAGTTTCACTGACCCCTGGAGCAAGCTTACAACTGGAGTTAGACCATGAAAGCTCATTGTTGTTGTTGTTCAGTCGCAGTTGAGTCCGACTCTTTGCGACCCCATGGACCAAGTCATGCCAGGCCCTCCTCATACCCTGTTGGTTCCACAACACATGAAAGCTCATACTCTGCCACAATTGTTGTTAGTCTTTAAGGTGCTACTGGTCTCTTCTCTTTTCACCTGCTACAACTGGAATGAAAGCTGCACTGGATGCAGTGCAACTTCCTTCTGAGCACTGGATGATTTGTGCTTTTACTGTTTCTGTGCAGAGTCTCCAAAGCAGCAACTCTCTCCTTGGTCAAAACGGGACTCAGATCACCCTTAAAGGCTGCAACAGCAACTATTCATGAAATGGGGCCTGACCCTTAGTAGAGTACAATAGGCAGTGAGAGATTTTTATGCCCTTCTCTTATTTTGGTTCTGTGGAAGAGGATGGCTGAAGGTGTTGAGGTGTTAACAGGATATGGTGTTACCTTCTATTCAGCGAGACTTATCTAGCTCACTGGTGTCTTGTCTGGCAGGCAGCAGTAGCTCGAGGGTCTCTGGCAGTGAAATATTCCCACACCTTGCAAAAATAATTCCTTTAATGTGAGACAGCAAAGATCACACCTAGGATTTCTGTATGCAAATCAGGGCCTATGTCAGGGGACAAGGCTTGGAAAGGTAGTATCGGCAAGCCAAGCTGCCAAAACCTATATGACCTCCTGGAAGCTGTCGAGGAACTGTTGAGGAACGTTGGTATCCGATAATGGGACGGCCTTCCCCTTGGCCGAGTTTCAGGATTTCTGTGGCCGGAATGTAATAAAACACATAAGGTCAGCCCCCTTCCACCCAGCCACAAACAGCCAAGTGGAAAGAATGGTGCGGGCTATGAAGGAAATGCTCCGTTGCATCATATATGGGGAGTGGGAAGCGCGCCTCGCCAAGTGCCTCCTGGCACAACATACCACCCCCAGTACGGTCACCGGCTGCAGCACAGCAGAGCTCCTCATGGGCTTGTGGCTGACAACCCTCCTGGATCGCATGCATCCGGACCGCGTGCCTGACCTGCAAGAGGTGTCAGAGGCGGTCCGGGCCTCCTGGGGGTTTGACACAGGGACTTGGTGTTTGCCAAAAACGTTGGGGGAGGGCCAGCATGGATACCAGCACAAGGGAGGGATGGTGGCTCAGTGATAGAGCATCTGCTTGGTAAGCAGAAGGTCCCAGGTTCAATCCCTGGCATCTCGAAAAAAGGGTCCAGACAAATAGATGTGAAAAACCTCAGCTTGAGACCCTGGAGAGCCACTGCCAGTCTGAGTAGGCAATACTGACTTTGATGGACCAAGGGTCTGATTCAGTATAAGGCAGCTTCATATGTCCATATCCCGTGTACTAGGGGCCGTAATGTACAAAGCCATCTCAGAGGGGGGAGGGGGGTTCCCAATAAGGTGGCACATTGACCAATTATGCGCGAGAGGTGCCCGGGGAGGGGGGGGGGAGACGAGGACGAGAACGCAACCACCCCAGCACCTGCTCTAAGTGAAACAACCCCTGAGCTGGAGGAAGCAGAAGAGCCTGCAGCTACACCTGTGAAAGCTCCAGCAGAACAGACAGGACCACCCTCAACGCCAGAGACCTCAGAGGACCCAGTCCAGCTGGTGGAATTCTCCTTGGAACCAGGACCTCCGCCAGGAACGCTGGGCGCAGAAACTGCACGGCCAACTCCAGTGCTCAGGCGGTCGATGCGAAAGCACCACAAGCCCTTGTACCTTAAAGACTATGCTTACTAGGGCTTGTGAACTAAGGGGGTGGGGAGACTTTGGATGTTCCCGCCAGGCTCATTGGAGCCAGGTGGACTGAGCTTGGGGACTTGGGAACAAAGGCTGCAGAATTCAAACCCCTGCAGCCCTAGACCAATCACAACCCCCCACTGGTTTGAATGACCCAATGATGTGCTAGCACGGGAATCCAGAGATGTATATAAGTTGGGCCAGTAGGCCCCATCCCCAGTCTTGTACTGTAACCTTTTACTATGTGATTACTATGTGAGCTTGTTATCACTTCAAGACTCTGCCATGCATAGAACCCACTATATTATACCTATTAATAGCGAAAGGAAGGTGGAAATTCCCAGCATTCCTGTAATTCTAGATTTATTGGTTTGCTTGTTTAAATATGTATTTTTATTGGTTTATTTCTGGTTTTAATAAAAGGTTCTCGAAGCGGCTTCGTAACTGACAGCGTGGGATGCTCGAAATAAATTAAACTCACAAAAAGGCTTTTCCAACATGAGTCGCTCTCGGCCGCCGTAGCTTTCCTAGGGAACTACATTTCCCAGAAACATTCGTAAGGGATGGTAGATAGCCTTATGGAGAGGGAGGGGTGAAGGCGCATGCGTTTTGTGAAGGCCGGGGGGGGGGAGTGGGCGGGTTCTGACTGCCGGATACTGCTTCGCTTGGGCCGGTTGCGGGAACCGGGATCGCGCGCGGGGCCGAAGGTAAGGCTGGGTTGGGTGGGTAACATATCCCACCCCCGTAGTGCCATCGGAGCGGCTGTGGGTAGGAGTCTGCCTCGCCTGAAGGCTACGGGCGGGCCGAGGGTGGGGGCTGCCTGATTTTTTTAAAATGTGGCTTATAGGCGTATCCCAAAGTACCGAATCAAGGTTTGGTTTCCGCGTACAGGAACTTGGATTGGAGGGACTAGAATGTCGCGGGGAATAGAACCGACTGCTGGGGATGGTCACATTTTGGAACGGCTTCTGTGTATTAACAGACTCCCTGCTTGCTTACAGTGTTGCCCAGATAAGAGGGAGTAGACCCTTTCTTCCTGTTGTGCTCGTTTGTTATTTCTAGGGAATTTTCTTAAGAAAAGGAGCGCTCAAAGTCAGGAATCCCCTACCTGCTGTTTAAAATGGCTTAGGCTGACTTACTGACTCAGCATTCTACCGCCTTGTTTTCCTACATTGGTGAGCTCCACCTAAGACCCGTTATGTTTTTATCTTAAGATGGGGCATGGGGGAGCGGAGTGGCTGGGCTTCCATCCGCTAGAGCTGCTAATGCCAACTGACTAGAGTGGCTTGCTCCTGTGCCTTGAAATGGAGTTGGATGTGCATGGTGATTGCGACTGGCTGCTTACTGAAGTCTGTATTTGGAGGTGTAAGGGCAGGAGGCAAAAACCACCCACACTCTGTGTGTCTGCTGGTGCAGGGCTCTGTTTCATTATGAGGGTATCTTTCTATTGCTTTTTGCTTTAAATAGAGGGAATGAGTCCTGTGATTCCCTCTTTATGGGTATGTATTAGAGGGTGAGATCAGTGAAGGGCGCTGGGCCTGGCTTGAGTAGGTTGCATTTGATAGTCCACTGTGACTATCAAATGCAGTAACCAATTCAGTTTGAGATAGTCCACAGTTGTGCATATCAAACTGAATTGATTACTCTTTCAGGCTTCTTCTCAAAGCTTGGGCTTTCTTGCAGCCTTATTTATTTATTTACATACTTCACTTATAGTTTGCTTTTCTCATGGAGATGAAATGGTATTACACAATCTTTATTATGTGACTTATTCCCTTCTCTGCCTTCTGGCAGATATAATTATCTTGAGGATTAATGGAATCCTATACTGGCAACTCTTGCAAAATGCTGGTACCATCAGATCATCTCTGGATTTAATTTTCATTTACAAGAATTATAGTCTCCATAGAGTTATTGAATATCGCGGAATGGACAGTACTTCTGCTTCGGCAGGTGACGCAGACCTTCCTTCAGCCTGGTGTTTTATAAATGACTGTCCCAATCTTCATATTCTTCCAAAGTGATATGAAGACCTGGGCAGTTCCATGGGTGGATTCTTGTAAAACAAGTTGTTTTTATGAGGGGAGCATAGCTGGTGACCATGCTTAACAAAGAGACAATTTTGCTGAAGGGTGTCTGTAAATCTTCAAAATGTTGGCAGCTGCTGCCTTTATTTCCCAGTATAGTGCTGGTAAAGAGATGGTTTTACACTAAAACCTGCCTCATAGGATTTGTCATTGTCTTTCCCTGCGGGTGTGGCAGCTTCTGTTACAATAGAATTGCATGCCTGGGAGACAGGGTGTTTGGGATGCCAGGTGATCTGTGCTTCTAAGCCTTTTAACTTCAGCTATTGACTTCAGTGAGCATGCTGACATTAGCAGGAAGACTTTGGTTTTGTTCTAAACCCGGAGTGTTTTGATCCTGAGTAGAGACTATGGTGCCCTACTCCCTCCCCCTGCTTTGCTCTCTTTCCTCTCACAGGAAACAGAAAGCAAACGTCTTGTGATGCTTTTCAAAAATTTACTTTCAAATGTAGTTTTTGAAATAACTGCTGCTGTTCATGCAGCCTGGTGTTTCGGAGTGGTTTGCTTTGCACATTCTTTGCGGTATCCCATTGGGACGCTGGAGGTCTCCTTGAGCTTTGTGAGCTGGATGCCATTTGCTGGGCAAAGTGAATAATAGCGTAAAGCTTGTTATGCAAAATGTGCTAGTTTTAAGACCCTGCCCCATAAGGCAGGGTAGGCTACCAAACTTTCCATAACGTGTCTGAAGCTCCAAGCGGGCAGCTGTGTTGGTCTGAAGCAGTTGAACAAAGCAGGAGTCAAGTGGCACCTTTAAGATCAACCAATTTTTATTTAGAACATAAGCTTTCGTGTGCTCTTGGCACACTTCATCAGATGAGGAATCCAGCACGATCTGAAGCTGTTGCTACAAAGCTCAGTGTATATGAAATAAATAAGTATATGGGATATATTTAATTTATTCCCCACCCTATCCCACAAGTGGGCTCAGGGAGGCTTACAAGACCCATCAAAGGATAAAAACAGTAAAAAAAAAGGTGATATAAAAAAAACATGCCTCATGTCAGCAAAGATGGATATCCCCATGAAGCTCCAGTGTCCAATTCATATCCAGCAAGGCGCTGGAAGTGAGGCCAGAAATTGATCTGAGTAAGACTGTCATTCCATTTTGACCTGTCTGGCAGCAACTCTCCAAGATCTCTGGCAGAGAAAGATGTTTCCCATCCCAGCTGCCTAAGGCCTCTTAGCTGTAGATAGTAGGAACTGAGATGAGGATCAGGCCCAACTGGACAGTGCTTATTCCCAAATTCTACTTGTAGCTTGTTAGATCACACAGATGGCCTCTTCTATTTGCTGGCGGCTGCTTCTCCTCACTGACAGATGCATGCCTTATAACACCTAGATTTGAGTCCAGTAGCACCTTAGAGACTAACAAGATTTCCTGGGTATAAACTTTTTTCAGAGTCGAAGTTGCCTTTCTCAGATATACCCTGAAAATCTTCTTGGGTCTCCAGGATGCTACTGGACTTGAATCTAGATGTTCTGCTGTAGACTTAACACATCTACCTTCTGAAGGCACTTTTTGGGTGCGGCAGCATAAATTGGTTCAAATTGTGTAAAATATCATGAAGTTGCAGCTGATTTGTGGTGACCCCAGCAAGGGGCTTTCCAGGAAAGTGAGAAGCAAAAGTGTAGAGTCTTCTCTGCTGAGTCTTCCTTGGTGGTCTCCCTTCCAAGTACCAGCCCTGCTTAGCTTCCAAGAGATGACAGATTGGGCTGTACCGTGCTGCGTTCCACCCCCAGTTGGTTCATTACTTTAACCAAAATTTAATACTGTACAGATTAGTCATCTCCAGCTAGTGCAAAATGCTGGCCAAGATCCTGGGGAAGTTCAGGACATAATGGTGGAAATTTAGGGTGGGGAAGGTCTGAATGTGGATGGCTACTGTTGTGTGAATACAAAGCTCAAGGAGCAACATGACATGGTGTCCAAGAAAATTGTTATAGATTGAGTGGACCACAAGAAGTGCTAAGTAAAGGAGAGGATCTGATGTAAAGAGCAATTAGCTTGATAGGTTGCTCTTTGGAGAGTTATCCTGCTAATACATGTTTTAGGAGGTGCAGTTGTTAATTTCCTGGAGTGGGCAATGTACTCCTCTTGGCTGGTTTCTGGCTCAGCAAGAAATGGTATCTTGGGAGCAAACCATTGCCTTGTCAAGAAAGACGCGAACAAGTTCCTACATGTATGGGCTAGGTTGGGAGTTCCAGTCTGAGAGCATGTAATATTTGGCTTGATATTTACAGGTGAAATCCAGCCCTCTAAAGTCCATTTTGAAAGTACTTGGAGCTGCATTACAGGAGGTTAGATTTGAAGTGCTGCAGGCCAGTGAATTCTGCTGGTGAATCTAAAACTTCTCCCAGTAACTGCCCTGAGCTTTGCTTCATTTCTGGACTTTAGGCCTTAAATATTAATATGAACTTTTTCTGTTGCAGCTCAAACCCCATTAATTCCTGCCTGTCCCGTAGTTGTTGAGAATAATCTGTTCTGGGCCTCTTTCTAATAGTTCTTTGTGTGTATTCATAGAAGGCTGCCATGTCCCTGGTTGTAGCTCTGAAAGAAAGTGAACTAAATGTTCGTTACAGGTACCACATTCTTAGCTCTTGCTAGTCTTGGAATACTGGAATAGACCTGAGATTGGAGGCACTAATGGGAATAGAACAGCCTGTATCCAGTGGATACTGAACAAAATAGAATACTACTTCTTGCTTTGAACTTTTAGAATCTCTGCTGGAGACGCAGAGATAGGACTGGCCCCCCAAGAATGTTGCAGAAACTTTTGCTATAGAGTGTAGAGGCTGTTCCTTTTGGTGCTTGGTTTGGGGGTTGAGCTTTATTATCAGCAATACTTTTCTAGCAGCATAGTCAGATGCTGGAACAATATAGGTAGGTACTGAGCTCTGAGGTTTTCTAAATACAATGAATGAAACCAGAATATTTTGTTCAGAAGCAGGCTAAATATTGAGGCAGATTTCAGCCCTACAAATTATGACTTTCAGCATGATTACCTATCGGGTGTCCAGAAAAGATCATGGCTTTGGATTAATCTACAGGAAATTGCCTATAGCTCATTCCTGGTTGGCCTGTCAGACTTCCTTTTGAAAGAAGAGCTTATTTACCTTATGGACATGAATGTTTCTGTATGTATTCTGTAAGATATGGGTAACTCTTCCAGCAACGTTGTTAAAACTGCTTTTTCTTTTTTATTTCTCTGACTTTTCTGACTCTTTCCTTTCTTTGTGCAGGATTTTCCCTTCAGGGCAAAAGAATGCAGACGATAAAGTGTGTGGTTGTTGGAGACGGTGCTGTGGGAAAGACCTGCTTGCTCATCAGCTATACCACCAATGCCTTCCCTGAGGAATACATCCCCACAGTGTTTGACAACTACAGTGCTCAGATGACAATGGACGGCAGAATGGTTAGTCTGAATCTCTGGGACACTGCAGGCCAGGAGGAGTATGACCGGCTGCGCACCCTCTCCTACCCTCAAACCAATGTGTTTGTGATCTGCTTTTCCATTGGAAGCCCTTCTTCATTTGCCAATGTGCGGCACAAGTGGCACCCTGAAGTATCCCACCACTGCCCTAATGTGCCAATCCTTCTTGTTGGCACCAAGCGGGACTTGAGAAGTAATGTGGAGATGGTGAAAAAGCTGAAGGAGCAGGGCCTGGCTCCCACCACCCCACAGCAGGGGGTTTCATTGGCCAAACAGATTGGAGCAGTCAAATACTTAGAGTGCTCTGCACTGAACCAGGAGGGGGTGCGAGAAGTGTTTGCAGAATCTGTGCGGGCAGTGTTGTATCCTGTGACAAAGAAGAACTCAAAGAAGTGCCTTTTGTTGTAGTCACCAAGGACTGTGACTCAAAAGACTGAGGGCTTGGGATATTTGTGAGGCTCCGTCTGAATCTTATTGCATCTTGCACTAATGGCTCTAAAGAGAATTTCTTGCAGCAAATACTCCTGCAGTTCAGGTACCAGATCCAGCAGACTGAAATGAGCAGTTTGATTTCAAGGTTAAGGATCAGCCTCTCCAGCAGATTTCCAGTGCCTCTGCCTATGTAGTTCTCATCTCTACAGCTGGGAGACATCTTCATAGCCAAACACCTTCTCCACACCAGAAACAATAGTCCTTCTTGACTGAGACAGTGATCAGGTTTTTTTTATGTTGCTGCTTTGTCCTAGCCATTAGTTGCCAAACAGTTGTCTTTTGTAGACAAGGCTGTGCCTTTCCCATAATTGAGTGATTTTGTTATACCGTACAAATATGGCATATGAATCCTGGTATGCTAAAGTTTGATCATGATATAGAAAAGTTCACTGTTAAAACCATGTGAAATAATAGACATCAGACACTGAGGGATGAGCCCCTCATAAAGAGGCTTGCTTAATAACATCAACCAAGCACTGTCTCTCTTTGTGACATTTGTTGCATCACAATGGAATAGATCTGAGATTGGCAGTTCTTAAGTGTGAGTTTACTTTTGGAGGCTGTCCCTGAGCCATATCAATGAATGAAAGCTATTCTTTACAGCCTTTAAGATTAAGCTCTTTGTGGAGCAGAATGAGATTTTCATTCTCAGTTATTGTAAGATCATACTCCTGCCCCACCTGCTCTAGGAAGCAGTCCCAATTTGCATCCCTGCTTGGTCACTAGCCCCCTCAGTAAAAACAGCATGCCTGTTCTACTGGAGAATGTAAGTAATTATGCATATAATAGTACCTGGCACTGCTGGATATTTACCATACCCAGCTTCACTACAGGTGCTTTTGTTCTTCAAATATCTTCTTGTATGTGGCTTCAGTGGCATCAGTCAGCCTGCAGTGTAGGAGAAAAACAAAACAAAAATATGCCCTGGATTGTTCATTCGCTCTCTCTCCCTTCCCCTCCACTGGATCACAGATTCTGCAAATAGCAGGATTTCTATGTCTGCTCATTGATTGCTATTTTTTTCTGCTGGTAGTGGTTAGTAACTTCTTGCCAAATAGGATTTGTCTTTTAAAAATTCAGGTGTAAATGGTGTTAAAAATGCTGCACTAGTTTGTTACTATGGTTTTAAATTTCCCATGAACTTGGATAACCTACAGAAATGCATACATACATATAATAAGCCAGGTTTAACCTTGACTGAAATATTAACTTTCCCTTTTTGAAAAATAATTATGAAAGTATATGTTTCATGAATCTGTATTTTTCATTAATGATTTCATCTAGTGGCATTACGGAACTCAAGACCAAGTTTGAAACCTGCAGTTGAGTTAAAATTTTGTTGACAAATGCTTTATATTTTTTTTCTTCTGGCCAAGGGAAGGAAAAAGGAAAGGTCCTCTATGCAAGCACCAGTCATTTCCGCTTCTGGGGTGACATTGCTTTCACAACGTTTTCATGGCAGACCTTTTTACAGGGTGGTTTGCCATTGCCTTCCCCGGTCATTACACTTTCCCCCCAGCGAGCTGGGTACTCATTTTACCGACCTCGGAAGGATGGAAGACTTGAGTCAGCCTCGAACCGGCTACCTGAACCAGCTTCCGCTGGAATCGAACTCAGGTCGTGAGCAGAGGGTTCCAACTGCAATACTGCATCTATACCACTCTGCGCCACAGCTTGCTTAATTGAACAAATGTGTTTATGGCTGTTCTAGAGAGAAGTATTATGAGCATCACTTTTGTGGTGCAACCCATAGGGAAAAGAACTGTTAAGAAATAGAGTGCCACTGCTTTGTTTGGAGCTGATTCTGCCATGAAATTAGTCTTGTGAAATAGTGATTCCAGCGGCAGCCACTATGTCTGTTGGTGCTGAGCAAAATTTGAATTTTTCAAAATGTGACACTTTGGAATTCTGCTACCCATGAACTATTCTTATTGTATAGCTGCAGATCAGATGGGTAATGAAGTTGGCCCAATAACTTGTATAAATCCAGCATCTTTCTTGTTGTTGATGAAAAAAAATTGCAGTTCTGTGATTTGATGCCAACTCCACCACAATTTCTATAAATGAAATGTCACCCCTACCCACTCTTGCTTGAGTTCTCTGCCCTCAATCTAACCATTCTCAGGGTATACGGTGGAGGAAAATACTGTTTTTGAGTACTAAAGAATGCAGCTAGCGACAATTTGCTCTCACCAGTTTTTACTGAGTTATTTTTTAATCTCTCTACCAGAGGAATCATTCCTGTTTTTATTAGGTTGCGGTGCTCTGAGCCCCAGAGGTTCTACAAACTAAACTTTGTAGGCCGATAGCTTTTGGTATTCAGCTTCGTGTAGAATTTATGGTTCTTAAAACCTAGCAAAGCCTTTATTCTTCGCCTTTTAGAAATAAATTTTGGTGCTGCAGGCTCTGGGGGAGGAGATTTTTTTTTCCTGGTTGAGTTGTTAAGTGGGGGATGGGTGGGCCTCATGTGCCTTAATGTGTGAAGGGAACTTGAGACTGTGTGGTACTGAAACATACACTGGCAACTGATTTTATAGGTAAAAACAAATTTGTATGGCAACTAACAAAGTTATTTTTTAAATTATACAGAATTAAATTGTAATAAACAAAGAAAAAACCAAAGACAATGCTTTAATTTCTTGTTATGTTCTATTGTGTGGTCTTTCAAGAGGGTCTTTTTACAGGTGGAATATGCCCCTTTAGAGCATGGGTAAGCACCTTTTTAAGCAGCAATCCATGCAACTCCTTTACAAGCACACCCTTGCTTCTCTCTCCCCATTTCATCATCAGAAACTGGTGGTCTTACGGACTTGATTATATATCTAAATAGGAGGGGATTAACACGCTAGTGCCTGGCAAGGAATAGGCTAGGGCAGTTAAAAACTGGGTTTGCTCCGGGGGCACATAGATGGAATATGCTATTAAAACGAACAAGAACGTTCACTGACGCAACAGGAGTTACTTAAAGGCCCACAATAATAACGGGGGCGGGGATTATTTGCCTTCCTAGTCTCCGCGGTTTTTATGGCTATCGCTCCACTCTTTGTTGCAATTGGCCTGCATTTAAAGGACGTGAGGGTTTTTGTCCTCCAGCGGACTCCAGTCATGTTTCCAGGCCCCGTGGAAAGCCTCCCAAGGGCGGCGTGGGTGATGTGTGTGTTGGGAGACCTGTATTTTGCTGCCCTTTTAGTGGTAGCTGAGTGTTCTCATTGGGCCAACTGAAGCCTGGTGTGCTGCTCTTTCCTTTTTGGAAATCTCACATGTATTACGGAAGGAGGGAGAGGATTATGAAAGCAGCTAAGGCGGAACCGCCAAGATCCCCCAGAAGAAGAACGACAGCCAGTTGCTAAAAGGGCGGAATAAGGTACTCCTAAAGGCCGTACCCAGCAGCAGAGTAGCGCCGCCCCGTGACGTAACTTCCGGTTTCCGTCCCTTATTCTAGATGCTTTCTATGGTTGCTGCTGCCAAAGGTCATTCTGCTTCCGGTATAAATATGGTGGTGGCTGCTATCTGAGCTGCTCGGGTCTGGCTTGAGGATGTCTGATTCCGACAGCGAGGAAGAGGCGGGGGACGGCTGCGACGAGCAACGGCCTACTCCGTTTTCCTTGGCTGGCTTCCTTTTTGGCAATATCAATGAGCAGGGGCAGTTAGAAGGCGAAGGGCTGCTCGACCAGGTAGGTGATTGGAACCTGAAGTTATCTCAGAACATCATCAGATGTCGTCGGGGCTTAGATGTAAAGCAAAAGCAAGACTGAGCGTCTCCCTCTCCCGATCTATATGAAGCATCCCGATGCTGACTCGGATCCTGATTACTGCATAGGGTTGCCAATCTCCAGTGAGGCCCGGAGTTCTGGAATTACAACTGAGCTTCAGATCTCAGAGATCAATTCAGACTGGAGACAACGGCGGTTAGATTATACACGCTATGGCATCACATCGCTGCTGAGCTTTCCCCTTCCCCAATTTAAACCCCCCCTAGGCTCCATCTCTAGATTTCCATTAATTTTCAAATCTGGAGTTGGCAAATCTTTATGCTGCCTGCTTGCTTTCAGGTTGAGGGGGCAGCTGCTGAGATGCGCTGTCTTGGAATTTCTTACTGGAGATCCCCAGACCTCTGCTGGATTTTTGTGTGTACAAAGCTGGGGCCTTCCCCAAATATTAATGAATTTCTGTCTTACACCAGTGTGGCTGACCTGGTTTATTTAGCTTGGCATTCTGTCATGTGGTAGCCACTCTCCAGAATCTTGGGAAGAGGATAATTGTGGCACATTTCCATTTACTGTTGTTTATGGACTTTCACCTTGTGTAGGTTTCAATTCCATTTGTTTGTTAATGGAACTTTCTGAGTTTTTGTTATCTGCTGGTATGGCTAGCATATGTTATTCACCTGTGTATTCCCAACCATTAACTAAAATACTCAAAAAAGTCCCAAGACCCCTCTCTCCCTGCCCCAAACTTGTTCTTTGATTTCCCACAGGAATCAAAAAAGCATTTGGCAGGACTTGGAGCACTGGGTCTGGGGAGCCTCATCACTGAGATCACAGCTAGTGAAGATGATTCCTCTGAGGCAGATGGAACCCAGCTGGATGAGGAAGGTGAGGAACTCTTTGGCCTCCTTGGCTGAGTATGTATGTGGAAAAAATAAAGTTTTGGTCCATGGTGGCTCCATGCTGACTCTCATATATATGCTAATTGTGGGGCCAGCATATATATATGTATCTTTGGCCTCTTAAACTAGTGTGATGGTGACTTTTGCTATAGCACTTTGAAAACCTGAACTCTCAAAGCAAGAAATTTCAGTTATTGAAAATTGCTCCAGGAGCGGAGGGGAGGGATAGCATGATCAGGCACTCACAATGTTTTGAAAAGTTAAAAAAAATTAAAGTAAAGCTTTAAAATGGTGCAGTGGTATTGTCTAGTGGGACCCTTTGTTCAGGGCCTCAGAGCAAATGTGTGCCATGGAACACTTATTTTGGAGCAAATGTGTCTCATAGACCTGGGTTAGAACACTTTATCCTTCACTACAAATGTTTACTTTTTACCTTCCTTGACCTAAGTGTTTGCAAACAGGGAGAGAGCCTGAGCACAAATTAAGCTCTTTCTAAGCATCTCACCCATCAATTAGCCACTATCTCTTTCCTCTTTAGGAAGGTGCTGGCTAAGCAGCGGAAAGAGCGCAACCTCGATATCTTAAGCAGAAGAATGTGCTTGACTTTCTATATCATGAGCATTTGCAGGAGTGGATACAATTGAGATTTTGCTTGTAAAGTTACTCTGTGCAAAGCAGAACAAACATGAGCAGAGAGAGAAAGGTGTTCTGTGTTAGGTCTGCAAGTGTTTGACTGGGTGTTTTTCCCCCCCTCAGGCTGGGTTAAGAGCACTGAGGATGCTGTTGATTATTCTGATATTAATGAAGTGGCTGAAGATGAGAGCCGCAGGTACCGACAGGCAATGGGCAGTCTTCAGCCAGTTCAGAGAACAGGTAATTGGTGGTCGATGTGGATGGATCTGTGTCCAGTCTATCTGCTTCCTCTTATTCTGCTGTTTGGCTGCACTGTCTTTGACCTGTTTCTGTTGTTCTTCTCCTGTAAGATCCTTTAACTTTAATAAGGAAATAAGGGGTTGGGATGCCGAGTTCCTGCAAAGATCGTTTGTTGGTCTTCTTGCTCTCTTTCTTAACATGCAATCTCCACCTTGTTGGCTTCTTGGTTTCTCACCCTCCAGCTATTGACAGGCCCACTTACATACTCTGCCCCCGCACCTTGAGACTCTGTTCCCTTCAAGGGACCCTGCCCCTTTTCTAACTTCCCACAACTATCTAGAAATTGTTTTCATATGAGAAGCACAGAATCAAAAGGAATAGGTTTGTGTAGTGAATCATTGTGTATTTTATAACTGTTTGATTCAGCCCAGTCTCTGAACCTAGCTCTGAAACTGCCAGAGCTTCTGTGTTAATCTGAGATCTTAGCTCCAAACCATCCTCTTCCTTAGACTGAGATCTCAGCTCCGTAAACTGTGCATAAATGGGGTATTAAAGAAAAGAAAAGAAAATGTACCTTGGTTTTACTGTCCCCTCTTGCTGTTTCAAGCTTTTATTTTGCAAATAGTTGAATGTATGGATTGGTAACAGTGTATGGAATGGAAACAATCTTGAATGATTTTAACTGCTCTAGTCTTTTAGAAATGTTCATGCTATCTGAGCATAGCAAAGATGATGATCCCAAGTTGTGCTGTGAGGTTAAGACTGCTCACTGAGTTCCTTCTTTTGTCCATCTCAGATGATGATGATGATGATTATGATGCTGACTCTGAAGACATCGATGCCAAGTTGATGCCTCCACCACCCCCGCCTCCAGTCCCAGCAAAAAAAGAGGATGAAAAGGATCTATCTGCCTCTGGTATGTCTCTCCCCCAGGAATGGCCTGTAAGCCTAAGAATTCATGAGTTACACTGAAGAGCTGTGCGTGTTGGGTGGTGATGGTAATAGAGGAGCTATCGTCTGAGCCATAACTTTGAAAGGGAAAAAAATACTGTTAGGAGCAGCCCTTGACGTTACATTCTGAAGCTCAGCTACTAGTTTAACCTTTGAATCACTAGTTGCATTATTGACCTTCAAAAGTGTCAGACTGCTTTCACAGAAGTAAGTTTGCATGTACATGCACATCTTTAAGAATATAAAAATATCTTGCAGGATCTTACTAAGATTCTTATACTCCTGATATTCTGTCTGTAGCCTCTGGGATACTCAAAACTGCATAATGATATTGATAACTAACTCCTGCTGTTTGTCCGCAATATTTGGGATCCTGCTCATAACGGTTCCATTTAACACCCCTTGAAAAGAACTGTCTTCCATGAATTGGTCTAATCTTTCCTTGCTCTTACTCTTGAAATTTCTGGCACCCCTCAGGCCAGAGGCATATATACCTGATACCAGACCAAACACAGAAGTATGTGCAATGTAGCCACCAACATTGGCAGCAGGTAAAAGCAAGAGTCCAGGATCCCCATCCTCCCCTAACAACCATGACACCATGCCCAGGGAGAGATGTCCCACAACTGCCACCTTTCTCTTCCCCTTTGTCTGGCATGGCAGGGCTGCTGCATCTGAGGAAACTGAGTCCTCTCTATGAGTTGGCTCTCCCTCAGTTGATGGGCCTGGGGACCCCATGATGCCCAGTGATTGGAGGACTACAGAGGCTTCTATTGCTGATTCTTGGGATCAGGGCATATAGGTGGTTGATGACATTAGCTCCAAACATCAGGGAATACTGATATGGGCACCGGGGTAGGCATAGTAGATGGGAAAAGGAAGCACCTTGGCAGCAGCTGATGCCTCTAGGAGGGTCCCTTTACCCTCCTCTGTTTCTGGTCTGCATGTCTGGCTGTCCCAGTATGCCCCATGACAGCATCCCTACCCTGTGAGTTGCCTGTGGGGAGGAAGGAAGCCCATCAGAAGACAATGCTGGCCTCGGATGGCAGTGGGTGAAATGTCCCAAGACCTGCACCTGGGCCAGGCAGGAGGAGCACTCCACACACTTTCCACACAGCACCTCAAGACAGTGGCCTTCCATCACCATGGGAGATTATACCACCTGCATAACAGCCTCTGCTCCGGGCAAACCCTCTTCCACTGCCCACTCATAAGGGATGACTTTGACTATGAGGGTTTGGACACACTTTGTGTGGGGCCGGAGGAATCATTCCAGTGCTTCAGATGGTCAACTCTGTTTGAATGGCATGTCCAAGCACAGAATCTGCTCTGTGGCCATGTGCCAGAAAACATGGCTCCAAGAGGTGGTGGAACTGCTCTTAGTGGCTAGGGTGATGCTTGCATGTTCCACCACCAACTTCCACCTTCTCAGCCTTGGTCCAGTTCGGCTGGTGGCGGCCTTCGCCTCCATCTGATGTGGCAGCTGCCATGACACTCACACACAGGGGAATGTGGAGGCAGACTGACATACTGTGGAAAGACACATATTCCTCTTTCCTGTTCTGCCCCCCCATGCCCTTACCATGGCCATGAGCCAACTGAAGCGGTCTGTGGATGTCAGGCACCAAGCCATTTAGAGATGGGGTAGGTAATGTGGTGATTGGGTCTCTGGCCAAACACTCCTGGGTAGCCCAGTATTCTTGTCACATTTGTCAAAGTTGATCCCTCTCTCTGCAGGGCCTGGCCAGCTGCCGGCAGGCTGGTGCCCCCTTCTGCCCATGCTACCCATTCCAGAGGTATGCCACATCCATTTGCTACCAGTGCTCTACATCTAGTTGTCATAGTGACTACATTGGGGGCATTTGACCTAGCACCATTTGTCTGTTGGACAGCATCTGCCTTGATTGTTTCCACTGCATAAGGGCCACCATCCAGGCTCTGTGCAAGAAGGTGGGTCCAGCCCTCCAGGGTCAAGCTCCTGCTCCCAGTGGCATCCCCGTCTTGCAGAAGATCCTTCTCTCCTTGAGGTTCTTAGCTACAGGATCACAGGAGATGATCCAGGCACACATTTTGTGGCAGAGGTGATCACATGACTGTGTTGGCACTCGGGGAGTGCCTTTTCCCCCAAGCCAGATGGTGATTAGCCATTGCACCAGTGATCCACTTATGGTGGGAGGCCACCCCATTACAGAGAAAGTGGATGCTGGATCACCTGGGCCCTCCCGTACCTGAGCAATGCCTTTGGAGTACTGGGTGTGTCATATGCTGCCAGGGCAGACTGCTTCCCCATAGTGCTGCATACACAGCACTGCACATGGGCTTAGCTGGCCCTGCACAGGGCTAATGTGGGATGGAGCCTTTGTGTCTGGGGCCTCTGCTAATCAGGGGGATTAGCAAGGTCAATGGCATGGAGTAGTGTGCCCTTGGACCCCTGGACATCCCTCAGCTGTGGCCCAGGGGAGCCGCTCCCTGCCCCCACAAAGCAGTGATCCTCTGAAAAGGGGAATGGACAACAGTGATTTCGGAGCGAGGAATTTCCACCATTTGAGAAGGAAAGGCATTGAGTCAGTCAGACAACCAGCTGGCTAGCCATTCTGTAACTTTTGAAAACGTAATGGAGAAAAGGGTCATGGGGAGAACCAGAAATCCATGAAGACTGGCAATCCTCCCATGGTGCAGGATCCTTGCATCCACCCAAAGCAGTGGATGCTCCTAGCTCTGTAGACACTGGGCCCAGGAATGCCACCAGTGGCAGGGACATGGCATGGGACATGTAGTGGTGTCTAACATTGTGGTTGCCATGCTGAGGATGGGCCACCAGGATGGCAGGTGCAGGAACTGACCATGTTTTCCTTTATTTGTGTCAATGGCTGTTCCTGTTGTCTGGTAGCTGCCGCTGTTGGGCAAATGATCCTCTTATTTGCATAAACAAAACCCCACCGGAGCACTTGGGTAATGGGTGATCCCAGTGAACCTTCCTAGGGAATTGCCCTCTGGGGGTGTCCATGCCTGATCAATGGTACTGAGCACTGCTGGCCATGTCTCTGAATGCGGGGTGGGCCCCCAATGCCACTGGACCTGGTCACTTGCCCATTACAGTATGTTGGCTTCTGCTGCAGATGGACCCTGGAGCTGCATCCCTTGGATGGACTGGCGAAACCACTCATGGTGTCCTTGTGTTGGTGCATAAACTTGTTGGGGTGCTTTATCCCAGCTTCCCCTCTACCCAGGTGTGTTGGCCAGCCCAGCACTTCAATGCTGTGCAGTATGTACCTGTGGCTGGGGGGGCACCTTTACTCCCCCCACCTCTGTGTGCTGCTGTGTGGACAGTACTGTGTTGGAAGGCTCCCCCCTCGTGTTTTCAGTGTCCTTGTTCCTGGGGACTCTCCCTGTAGCATCAGCATATGCACTCTGGGGGGGGGGGGGAAGAAGGTGGAGTGGCAGTCAATGGCTCGTTGTTGTAATGAACTGCTCTTTTGTCCTGGCGGGGTTGGTTCTGCCCTTACCATTCCAGCTGCCCCTATCTTGCACTCCAGTGTCATTGTCAGTTCCCTCAGGGTGGTTGCATCTGGCACTTCCCCACCTGGGTCAGCATCACATCTGGACCCTTGTGTGTCATGAGAATGAGTCCTCTGTCCCTTTGGGGATATCTGTTCATATGAATGAATTCATATGGCCATCTAGTGGGATTGCCCAGCACTCTGACTGGTGGCTCGTGCCAACCACCAGAAGCTTCAGAGCATGGGGACAGGGCGTAGCAGCTGTCAATGAGAGCAGCCCAGTACATGGCAAACACCATGGCCTCCTCTCCTTGACAGCAGCCCCAGGTGTTTCTCGACTGCTTGAGGCATGGACGTCATATGCTCATGATTGACAGCATCTGAACCCCGTGGCTGCTGGGTTGGGGGACTGTAGCCACTGTGGCTTGTGGCCACTGTTGCTGGCCAAATGGGTTGGGGAGGAATGCTGTAGTTACCTGTGTGTGCACAGCTGTCCCTTAAGATACTGGCAGAGGAGCTGGTGTACCTTTTGGGGTCAAAATCTGGGGTCAGCCATGGAGTGTGGACTTTGCTCTCCCTATGGCGTTTACCTGCCAAGTGCTGGCCCAGTGGTGCTGAGTGCTCTGTCTGTGTTGTGCCTTCTACCAAAGTAGGTGTGCACTCGCTCTAAGTCTACATGGCAGGGAGCTGTCAGACAGCATTCTGTGCCACATGTCCTACTTCAGGGGTTGTGGGGCAATTTCCTGAAACTGGGTACTGCAGAGCCAGCATGGAGGAGGGTGCTGATTGGATGTGCACTTGGACGGCATCCTGTGCTGCTTGGGTTCTCATGGGCGTAGCTGCAGCAGCATGGGGGTTGTATTATTTGGCCAATGGGCTACGCTGCCATAGTTTTTCAAAAAGTGTGTGTAAAAACAGGATATGGAAAGTTTCCCAATCTTTTCCAAACACCTCAAGGGCTGAAAACTCTTGTTTGTCTTCCTTTTCAAATGAAAGTTCTCAAGATGCTGCATGGGCCTCAGCCCTGTTGCACAGCCCTGGTTTTGGCTCTGTGCTGTTGAGGGTGAAGTGCAGATGGTCTTCCTGTGCTGAGAGAGGCCTGCTCTCTTCCAGGGTCCGAAGATGGGGACGGGATCATTCTGCCCTCCATCATTGCTCCTTCCTCTGCTGCCTCAGAGAAGATGGATTTCAGCAGCTCCTCTGATTCTGAATCAGAGTCTGGATCCCAGGAAGCCAGACAGGCAGAGTCCAAGGAAGGCAAACTCACTCTGCCGCTTGCAGGAATCATGCAGCGTGATGCCACCAAGCAACTGCCTTGTGTCACTGATCTGTTCCCTGAGTTCAGGCCTGGCAAGGTAGGGCTTCAGGAGGAGGGAATCTTAGGCCTGGTTCCTGCAGGTGGCTCTGTAGGGAAGTCTGTCCCTTCCTGTTTTGTCCTGGTCATGTTCCTGGGATTTGCTCTAAGCATTTGACCACAGTCTGTCCTTAGGGGAAGGGAGGGAGGGATCTACTGCTGTCTCCTGGGGTATCATAATTGGAAGTTCCTATCAAAAGATTAGAAAAGATCCCCTAGTTCTTCTCACAAACCTGAGTTACCCATAAGTAATGTGTAGCATGGGGAGCTAAACTAGACAAGGCTGGTCCTAGTCAGGCCTCAGATCAGTAGGTGCATTCCTTGATGCAGCCTCCTTGAACCTTTGAAGTCCAAGAGCAATAGTAGGTCTCTCTCAGCATCTGCTCAGTGGGAAACTTGCTTCTATGTTCCTCTTCAGAGTTATCTGCTGTCCCCTGGCTGCCAGGGTATTTTTTAGCCTTGAGGTCCAGCTAGTCTGTCAAGGGAAGGGCCACCCTCCCAGCTAGTCTCTTCCAATTGTCCAGAATGGCAGTGAGAGACAAAGAACTTCCTTGTCTCTGACATCCTTGTTGCTTGCATACTGAGCTCTTCTTCCCTCTCAGGTGCTGCGTTTTCTGCGTCTCTTTGGCCCTGGGAAAAATGTCCCATCTGTCTGGCGTAGCGCCCGTAGGAAACGTAAAAAGAAGCACCGGGAGTTAACTCAAGAAGTACAAATCCAGGAGGGAGAAGCCACAGCTGAGACAGGTGTGGAAGGCAAATCTCCCTGGGAATATGAGTTTGCTCCTCCACCACCCCCGGAACAGTGCCTTTCAGATGATGAGGTGAGTCTCTGAAAGTGGGGAGGGTTCATGCCGCATGATCTCTTGCTGCTCCAGGAAACCAATGAGAAGTTTTTACAGATGACAGAGGACAGGGTTTTCTATCTGGCTTGTGGCAAGATGGAGGCTCCTCTGCAGGCCTCAGTGGCTCTCTTCCTAGCAGGAGGCCTGGTTTTTGCTGGGTGGTAAACTTCCAGTTGTCAGTCAGACAAATGCTAAGTTTGACTTGGTGCAGTTATCCTTTGCAAATACTTCCAGCTCCCTTTTTTGACTCTTTGACTCCCCCTTGTCCTCCAGATCACCATGATGGCACCTGTGGAGTCCAAGTTCTCTCAGTCTACTGGAGATGCAGATAAAGTTGCAGACACCAGGCCTAAGGTGGCTGAATGGCGCTATGGGCCTGCCCAGCTTTGGTATGACATGCTGGGCATCCCTGAAGATGGTAGTGGCTTTGACTATGGTTTCAAGCTGAAGGAGTGCCAAGAGGAGGAGGAGGAGCCAGTGGTGAGTTGGGAAGAAGTCCCCAAGGGGGAGCTGTTTCTTTCTTTCTCTCTGCAAGTATAAGGATGAGTTTCTGAAACCTTCAAGGTGGTGGCATTCTGCCTTTGCAGGACCCTGAGGGTGAGAGGGATGAACTGCTGGCGGATGAGCACTTCCTCATGGTTACCCAGCTGCAGTGGGAAGATGATGTAATCTGGAACGGAGAGGACATCAAGCACAAGGGGACCAAAACACAGCGAGCAAGTCTGGCTGGTTGGCTGCCCTCCAGCATGACCAGGAACGCAACTGCTTACAATGCCCAGCAAGGTATTCTGGGTTATTTTGCCTAAGATGTTGTGGACAAGCTGGTTCTGATCTGAGCAGCCTTGGCCTTTAAGTAAGGCAGACTCCTTGTTAAATGGAAATGCAGTCTTATCTTTGCCTGCAGTCAGTTAAGAACCCTTTTGAATTTGGGTTTACAGCTACTGAGTTTGTTGAATGCCCTCTAACTTTCACTGTCAGGGCTGAACCGCAGCGGCTCCCTACTCAATTTGCCTGTTCCTCTGGTCCAGAAGCCCAGTGTGGCAGCAGTCCTGGGCATTGCCAAGGGCAAAGAGAAGCAGCTCCCTGAACAGCAAGGTAGGGAGAAGTCTTTCACTATCATCCTTATTGTAGTTTTGGGTAGATGGAGCAAGATCTTGGGCAGCAAGATGGTCTTGTAATGCTACTGTCTTCTGCTGACCCAGGAACTGGTAGAGAACTTTCAGGGCAGTCTGCCTTTGGGAGAGAGTGCCAGGCCTCATCTTGGAATAGAAATTTTCTCAAGGTCTCTAGTGTATTTGGACACTGTCAGTGTGCTTTTATTATGTCATTGCAGCATTCTTAGATGAAGATAAACCATGGTTCTCCATCTTCCCCATTGATAATGAAGAACTGGTCTATGGCCGTTGGGAGGACAACATTATCTGGGATGATGAGGCAATGGAGACAGTCTTGGTACCACCAGTTCTGACCCTCGACCCTAATGATGAAAATATTATCCTGGGTATGTCTGCACGTAGCACCGGCTTGTTTCTTTGGCTGGCTTCTGCTGCTGGGAAGAGAAGGGAAGTCATGGAGTGCTTGCTGGAGCATGCAGCATGAATGGGAGGTGGGGTCATCCTAAGAGAAATTAGGTTCAGCTAGCTGGCTGGATTTCCAGCTACTTTCTGGTGTCATTTCCTGAATTTATATTCAGTAGAGAAGTCGTGAAGCCAATAAAGAAGAAAATTTTTCCTAAGCGCCCTACTGTTGAGGACTTGAATGAGGTGCCTGCTTCTTGCCTTTCAGGAAGTGACTTTTCTTTCAAGGAATTCTGGACAATGTAGTTGTGTGAGGTGGCTGATCTCTGATAGAATTCTCAGCAGCCTCAGAAAACTGCAGTTCCTAAGGTTCCTTTGAGATAGTAATGACAGTTAAACTGTCCCGTCCCCCCAATCCCTGGTTAAGTTTCTGGTGAGGATAGTTTGATATACTAACAAGCGATGGGGGGCTGAACTTGCCTTGTAAATGAGCCTGTGAGGTGGGGAGAGCATCGCCTTATGCTTGGAATGTCCCTTGAACCTCTTCCCATTGTCAGTTAAGATTTATTTTAAAAGTAATTGTACCAGTTAACCCATTCTTGTAAGTTTTGGTTGTGTAGTAGGTGCAAAGATAGAGATCTCCAAGGCCTATATTCAGAATGCATGTTGTTTGCCATCTATTCCTTCCTAGAAATTCCTGATGAGAAGGAAGAGATGACCTTGAACTCTCCTTCCAAGGAGAACAAGAAAGAATCTTCTCTGAAGAAGAGTCGGATCCTTTTGGGCAAAACAGGAGTAATTAAGGAAGAGCCTCAACAGGTCTGGGGGAGGGTTTCATTTTCTTTTGGTAGGAATAGGTCAGAGGGAGGAGATTTCTCACACTGCCTCTTCTCTATGCTTTAAATTTAGAATATGTCTCAGCCAGAGGTGAAGGACCCATGGAATCTCTCCAATGATGAATTTTACTATCCAAAGCAGCAGGGGCTTCGAGGAACCTTTGGAGGCAACATCATCCAGGTTAGGACTAGTAGGAGAGCAACTGCAAGCAGGAAATGTGGAGTTGGGTGCAGAACTTCAGCGCTGTGACAACGATGCCATGGAAACAGCCTCAAATTGTGTCACCTGCCTTTCAGAATGGGCTAAGATTCTATGAGCACATCCTGGTAAAACCTCCTTGCAATTGGATGTTCACAAATCTTAGGATTTTGCTCTGTTGGGGTTCTGCAGAATGTGGTAACCTGGGCAACAGAGGAGCTTTGGGGTGGGTGCATTCCTCTTTCCTCAGTTCCTTACCTGCCTACCACAATTATAAAATTAAATTATCAAGCCACAGCACTGTCTCGGTGGCCATTTTTTTGTGCTGAACAAGCATGTGTCTTTTGCCTTGGTGTAGCATTCTATCCCTGCAGTGGAGCTGCGCCAGCCCTTCTTCCCCACCCACATGGGCCCAATGAAGTTGCGCCAGTTTCATCGTCCTCCCTTAAAGAAATATTCCTTCGGAGCCTTGTCCCAGCCTGGTGCCCACTCGGTACAGCCACTACTGAAGCACATCAAGAAGAAAGCCAAGGTAAAGTTCCAGCTGTCTGGTTCTGCTGTGGTCGCTCACTTGACCGTTCCTCCCCAACTGTTTTCTTTCTTTTGGGGCTGAGAGAGAGGGACTCCTGCTGTTGTGCATGGTCCTGACTTATCTCTGGTTCCTTGACACTTTTCCCTGCTGCACGTTGCTTAGATGAGAGAACAGGAGCGGCAGGCATCTGGAGGTGGGGAGATGTTCTTCATGCGCACTCCCCAGGATCTCACTGGCAAGGATGGGGACCTCATCTTGGCAGAGTACAGTGAGGAGAATGCCCCCCTGATGATGCAAGTGGGGATGGCAACCAAGATCAAGAACTACTACAAGCGGGTGAGTCGAAGGCTTCTGCTTGGTGTCTGGGTTTGAGCTTCAGCAGCATGAGGCTGGCTTCTAACTCACTGTGTCTTGCTCCTAACAGAAGCCAGGCAAGGATCCTGGGGCCCCAGACTGTAAATACGGGGAGACCGTGTATTGCCATACCTCTCCCTTTTTAGGCTCTCTCCACCCAGGCCAGCTGCTTCAGGTGAGATACCAGCTGCCTTTTTCTTTGAGGACTTGGAATTGCACTTGGGTGTCCTTTGGGGTATTCCCAGTGCAAACTGGGAGAGGCAAAGATGTTCAGAAGGAGTGTGGATAACTACATGTGCTTATTCTGCTCGAATTAAATTACCTATACTGCCCTGTTGCCTGAAGAGCTATTTCATGGTACTCTTCCACGTAGGAAATAGTGGAGAATCTCTACACGTGTACATCTGTTTCTGTTGGGAGTTCTGTAGTGTATGAAAATAGTTTGAGCTCTGCTTTCTGGCTGTTTCTCTCCCCTTGCAGTCCTAGAGAATTGAAGCGAGGTGGAGTAGCAGTGCTCTCCTTTGCAGAAGTCCTAGAGGGGCAGAAGCACTAAAATGAGAGTAGTTGGTTTGGCACTGGTAGGCCATTTTGATCAGTGGTTAGAATGCAGTAGAAAGCACCATAAGAACATAAGAGAAGCCATGTTGGATCAGGCCAATGGCCAATCTAGTCCAACACTCTGTCACACAGTGGCCAAAAAACCAGATGCCATCAGGAGGTCCACCAGTAGGGCCAGGACACTGCCCCCCCCCCCCAGCACCAAGAATACAGAGCATCACTTCCCCAGACAGAGAGTTCCATCTATACCATGTGGCTAATAGCCACTGATGGACCTTTGCTCCATATGTTTAACCAGTCCCCTTGAATAAACAATCTACCATGATGAATTGGGAGTAACTGTTGGCATCCAACTGTTTTCTCCATCAGCAATGGAAGGAAGGTGTCTTGAAGAATGGATTAATTCTCCCATTTGCCCTGAATTGCCAGGACTATGCAGATTAGCTTGCAGGAGATTCTCTGCAAGGGAGGAAACTCCTCCCAGTTCTAGTCATGTGTTCTCTAGCGGCGAACCGAAATTCTTATTCACAGGTCCATTGTTTTGAGACAGGGAAGATTAATAGCTTGGAGCCAGAGTTTAAATACTTGAAAGGATCCTGCCTCCTCTTCTTTATGGTTGCCTTGTCTCAGTTTCTTGGTGGATTTAAAGTTTTGGTTTCTATTGTCAAAATGGGAAGGGCATTCCAAGGCACTGCAACAACAAAAACAGACCTCTGTAGGGCTGAAAGACTTGCCCTTTTGCTTGTTACTGGTGTCTTTGATTAACATGGCCACGTCTCTCATCTCAGGCATTTGAAAACAATCTCTTCCGGGCACCGATCTATCTGCACAAGATGCCTGAAACAGACTTCCTAATTATCCGGACACGGCAAGGGTACTACATCCGGGAGCTGGTGGATATCTTTGTGGTTGGCCAGGAGTGTTGTCTCTTTGAAGTTCCTGGTCCCAATTCCAAACGAGCCAATACTCATATTCGAGACTTCCTGCAGGTTTGTTGGGGGGCGGGGACGGGAATTACACAAGATGCAGTTCCCCTGAGATCAGGCTATTCTTCCCAGTCACTGCACAGGCAGGGCTTGTCAAACTAGGCAGGACATAGTTCCTCCTGGTAAAAGGATGTCCACTAATCGGTTCTGATCCTTTTTCAAGCTTCTGCTGTTTGTTCACACAGAGGTGCTCTTTCCTTCTCTCTGTCTTCCCTAGCCAGGATGGGAAAAGAGCCATGCTAGCTGGATTACCTTCATCACACACTAGAAATAACTTTGCCTCTGACATGCAGGTCTGAGGACAGGCTGGTAAAAGAGTTTTGTGTTAATTTGCTGGATGAGCTAGTGTGTTTGAGATTCAAAGGGAGTTTTCCACTCCTCCCACAAGCTGAAACAGGCTTGCAGGTTCAGAGTATTTGTCCTGCACTTCAGTTGAGTAGCACGGCTCACTTTCTTCAGGCTACTAGACTGATATTTACTGAATGGTTCCTTAAGTTGGGAAGACATGGATGTTCAAATAGAAAAGGCATGGGGTGGGGGTAGGGAGTCTGCTTTAGAGAAGGGCTAGTCCTATCCAGCCTCATTATTGTAATGAGTTTGCATCTCAGCCATTCCTTTTGGCTTTCCTACTAGGTATTCATCTATCGTTTGTTCTGGAAAAGCAGAGATCGACCCCGGAGGATTCGCATGGAGGACATCAAGAAAGCCTTTCCTTCCCACTCAGAGAGCAGTATTCGGAAGCGGCTGAAGCTCTGTGCAGACTTCAAGCGCACTGGTAGGCAGAGGTCCAGTATGGTGGGCCAAGGCACAGGGGTCTACTGAGGCTACCATCATTTTTCTTGCCTGCAGGAAATTACTTTTACTTACATTTCAGTTTTTAACCTGTACAATGCATGAAAAGTGACACCCTCCTTTCTCACTTGCGTGTTTCAAAGGAAAAAAGCCACAACTGATACCTGTGTACATCCTGCCACAATGTGTGCTCTATATATCTTTATCAAGTTACAAAAAAATCCCATAAGAGATGGCTGCTTGGTGTAAGAGAGAATGGTTCCAAAATAGTTGAACCTCTCATGCTGTTGAAAGCCTGTGTAATGAAAATGGCTTTGAAAAACAAATGGTCAAAGCCACACACAATGTAGTGCATCACCATTAAGCCTCCAAGAGTTGGAGAGGGGAAAAATTCACTACCGTGTCAATAAAGAAGGGTAATTTCAAAAAATGTTTCAGGATCACTAATCCGCATTAAATGAGCATTTGTGTAGAATCACTCATTCACTTCAACTATGTCTGCTACTGGAGGAGTGCCTGTTGTTTGCTCCTCCTGTGACCAGGAGGGGGAGAGAGAATGTTTGCTGGCATTGCTAAAATGGCTAAGTGGAGGCTGCTGTTTGTTTCAGGAATGGATTCCAACTGGTGGGTTCTGAAACCAGATTTCCGATTGCCGACAGAAGAGGAGATACGAGCGATGGTGTCACCGGAGCAGTGTTGTGCCTATTATAGCATGATCTCAGCAGAACAGCGCTTGAAGGTGAGCTTGTGTGGTTCATCCACTTCCTTGGCCTTACCAGTCACCTTAGTGCTTGCAAGATGCTTAAAAATCTCAAGGTCAGCTCAGTCCTGCAGTCCCACCTTTAGGAGGATTTGTGGTACTGAAAGACTACCAATCATGATCACTTCTCCAGGTAAGTCTAGCTCATCACAAGCATAGTTAGAGACGTCTTTTGTCGTAAAGTGGAATGAAGTGGGCAGGCAGACTTTAGTCCATTCATACAGATTGTGTGTGCTTCAAGGTTCAGTGATCAGAAAGGCTGAGTGGAGGAGGGCATCCATGTTCTTTTTGCAATACTCAAGATGGGTATTTCTCAGCTGAGTTGGCACACATTTGGCATCTGATTTGGTTTTCATAGCCATAGAGCAACCTCTGTTTTAGTTAGGGAGAACAGCTTCATAACATTCTTGAGTGTGTTCCTAGGAGGGTAGAAAAGGAGCTGAGTAGGCTCTGTGGAAGACAGCTGTGACTAGCTTTGGGACTACTGTCCTCCAACAGAAAGGTGGTGCTGACAACAGCAAGTAGAGTCTTTCAGTATCTGAATGGATTGATGGGCAGAAGTCTCTTCCTGAGTGAAAGTCCTCTTTTGTGTATAAATCCTGTGTGAGCTAAGCTGTTCTTGGTCCTCTTGAACTGATTGAGCTACTGTTGAATGATTTAACAAATTCCTTTTTTTGCCTTGTTCTGCAGGATGCAGGCTATGGGGAGAAATCCTTTTTTGCTCCCGAAGAAGAAAATGAGGAAGATTTCCAGATGAAGATAGATGATGAGGTAGAGGCCAAACCATGGAGTGTGACGGTTTGATTTAGGACTTGGCAGTAAATGGGCAAGACCAGTGTGTCAGATGGGGATGAAACTCCAGCTGAAGCATTGTGGCTTTTTCCTCCTCCCCTCCTTAGGTGCGCACAGCCCCTTGGAACACCACTCGGGCCTTCATAGCAGCAATGAAGGGTAAATGTCTCCTGGAAGTGACTGGAGTGGCAGATCCCACTGGTTGTGGAGAAGGATTCTCCTATGTAAAGATCCCCAACAAGCCAACACAACAGAAGGTAGGCGAGGGGTCCAGGCTGGGAACAAGAGAAACAGGGCCTGGTCAGCAGCACTTGCTGAGCAAATACTGAAGGACATGCTGCTACCACTTATTGATAGGCAAGAGGAGAGAGGGGATGTAGCTCAGTGGTACAGCATCTGCTTGGCAGGTAGAAGGTCCCAGGTTCAGTCCCAGGCATCACCAGTGGAAAAGATCAAGCAATATGAAAGACCTCTGCATGAGGCCCTGGAGACCAGTTGACTTTGATAGACCAATCATCTTATTTCAGTATAAGGCAGCTTAATGTGTGTTGAGCAAAAGAGGAGTCTCTAGACCTCACAAGTATCCCCTGAGGGGTGGCCACTTGTGTGGCCAAAGGGCCAGAGTTTCTCATTGAGGCTCTTCCCCTGAGCCAATAGATGGAATGGTGGTGTTCTTCTTCAAGCAGGATGACAAGGAGCCACAACCTGTTAAGAAGACGGTGACTGGAACAGATGCTGATCTCCGGCGCCTGTCTCTCAAAAATGCAAAGCAGCTTCTTCGCAAGTTTGGAGTACCTGAAGAGGAGGTGTGTGTGGACAGAAGCTCTCTTAGATCCACCCTTCCGCTGAAGCAATTTCAGCAGCCTTTTACAGTGAGCAAATTTCTCTCTCCATAGATTAAGAAACTTTCCCGCTGGGAAGTGATTGATGTTGTCCGCACCATGTCCACAGAGCAGGCTCGCTCAGGTGAGGGGCCTATGAGCAAATTTGCCCGTGGGTCTCGCTTCTCTGTGGCAGAACACCAAGAGAGGTACAAAGAAGAGTGCCAGCGCATCTTTGATTTGCAAAACAAGTGAGTTCTGATTTTTAAGCTCCTGCTTCTTCCAACCACAGTGTTTGGGTTTTGTAATCTGTGAATGGCTGAGATTCCACAGACCCAGGGGAGACATCTTCCTGTTTGTCCAGTCTTGATCACTCACCAACCTTGACCACTTTCTGACACTCAGGATATGTTGGAAGACCACTTTGATACCTTCTCCACAACTGTATAATTCCTTCCCACTGAAGACATTTGGAAGTCCAAATGTGAATGTATTTTCTAGAAGAAATTTAAGATGTTTTAGGTAATAGGAAAAAGCCGAGGGTTTGGTAGAGAAGTAGATGGGATTATTTTTAATCATGTATATGTGTTCTTGTTTTGCTTTTAAATAACTTGCACTTTTGCTAAACCCAGGGAAGCGTAGGAGAAGCTGCATTAATGATCCTCCAATAAGAGGATTGATCAGGATGGTTTGCTTATTTAAAATATGCATTTCCAATTTTTCTCTTCCAAATCAGACTATTGGCTGTAGAGTCAAAAGGAGTGGGGGATACCAAACTAGCAAGGGAGTTCTGTTTCCCAATGAGAGAAAAGTTTGAGGTGTTTATGAGAGTTAGTTGCATGGGAGCCCAAAGGCTCCATAGGAGTCCTTGAATACTGGCTTGGTGCTTGCCTGCTCATTCTTTCATTCTCGTGTTTATGGCTCAATGCCTTTGTACTGTGAACTAAGTTGATTCTATCACTGTTTCAGGGTTCTGGAATCGACTGAGATCTTATCAACTGACACAGACAGCAGCTCTGCCGAGGATAGTGACTTTGAGGAGATGGGGAAGAATATAGAAAACATGCTTCAGAACAAGAAGACCAGCTCCCAACTGTCCCGGGAAAGGGAGGAGCAAGAGAGGAAGGAGCTGCAGAGGATGCTGCTTGGAGAAGATAGTGGCAATGACAAGGAAAGGACCAAGAAAGACAGGCGGGACAAGAAAGGACTCTGTGAGTGTTTAGCTGCCTGGTTAGGGCAGCCAGTGCCAGGGAGGAAGGTGCAATAGGCCCCAGCTTAAGCTTTTTAAAATCAGGATTTCTAGCATCCAGTTGTGTATGAATGCTAATCAGTAGTGGATTAATTAGCAAACTGTAAAGGAAGAGGCATTCCATAAAGGGGGCTTGACAATTGCAGGAAGGGGAAACTTATGGAGTGGAACAGAAGTAGCCACAAATACATGAGGTAAATAAACAAGACACACAGCTGAAGGGCTGAATGACATTGAGAAAAGCTGCCCGGGAGATGTGAGTCTGGTTCTTGTTGCCTCTTGCAACTGAGGCTCCTGAAAGTCCAGAGCTGAGGCCTGCCTTAGCACTGAGCAGTAGTATCCAGGAGACTTGGCCATCTTTGTACTTTGGTTTTCCACTCAGAAAACACTGCTATGTTGTCTTTTCAGCCTCTGCTCCCAGCAATCTGGGAGGCTCTCATAAAGATGATGACACTGCCTCAGTGACCAGCCTCAACTCCTCTGCCACGGGCCGGCGTCTAAAAATCTACCGCACGTTTCGTGATGAGGATGGGAAGGAATATGTAAGATGTGAGACAGTTCGCAAGCCCTCAGTCATTGATGCATACAGCAGGATACGGACCACCAAAGATGAAGAGTTCATGTAAGAGCTTTGTGGGGTGCTGTATTTCCTTTGCCTGTTAGAAAATGGTCAGTTGTTGGAGTGGGACTGTCTCTAGGAGAGGTGAAATGCAGGAAGAGGAAAAACTCCTGCTTTAGCATTGCATGTCCATCTCTGTCCAGAGCTCACAAGCTTGGCTGATGGGGCCAGGTGGTTTTCTGTGGTTCTTAAGCATTTGCCAGTTGTGCTTACACAGTCACATCTGAATTTGTTTGAGGGGTTCATTCTTTATTGTGGCTTATCCCTGGGGATTGAATCTTGGCTGGTGAGAAACAGGGTCAACTAATGTTAAATGGATGACTTTGCCTTGCAAGATGAGGAGTTTGCTCATTTTAGGGGTTGTTCTAGATCCAGCTTTAAAAACAACACATGTTTAGTTCTGAGATCAAAAACAGAAAGCCATATGAAGCTGGACTGGGAGTGGAAAGTTAAGCATGTGTGGAGATCTTTGTTTTCCAGCCGGAAGTTTGCCCTTTTTGATGAACAGCATCGAGAGGAGATGCGGAAGGAGAGGCGCCGAATCCAGGAGCAGCTGAGGAGGCTCAAGCGAAACCAAGAGAAGGAAAAGCTGAAGGGCCCTCCTGAAAAAAAACCCAAGAAGATGAAGGAACGACCAGATTTGAAGGTAATAAGCATGTACTAACATAATGTCAGCTGGCTAGAAACAACTGTCCAAGGTCTCAGGCAAAGAAAGCTCTTTCCTAACTTCTGAAATCCTTTAACTGAAGAAGATGCTGCTGGGGATTGAACCTGTGGCCTTCTGTATGCAAAACTGACACCTAGGCACAACTGTTCCCTAGAGCAGAGGTGACTGGGCACCCAGCCAGCCTGAATATTGATGATTTTGAGCTGTAGTTTTCAAAGGTTTTTTGCTCTTGAAGTCTCAGAAACCTGAGAACCAAGCATGTTTTCAGGTGGGCAAAGGTTCAAGACTTGACAGCGTTCCTTCCCCCTCCCCAGGGAGAAGCAATATAAATTATGCATATAAACAAGCATTCAGATCTGCTTAATTAGCATTCATATCTGCTTCATTAGCTTCATTTATAAGGCAGTAACCACACTCATAATCGTTAGACCATCCTTGCAAAATAACACAAGAATCCAGTGGCTCCTCAGAGACTAATATTTATTTCCATATGAGCTTCCATGCATCAGAATCTACTTCTTCAAGTATGTACCAGTCTCATGGCCAAAAGCAAACAAGTTGTTCACTGGTTGGCACATCCTGGATGTGTGTCTGTTCATGCAGTTTTTTCTTAATGCAGATACAGCCTTTATTTTAATGTTCGACATTTAAAAATGACTTTTGACTAGAAGTACGCATGGCAATGAATGACTTGTCACTAAGACTGGTGCTTTGTAACAAAATTCGTTTCTAATTCTGATGTTACTTTTTTGTTAGCATTTGTTCTGTACATTTGTTAGCATTTGTTCTGTACTTTTACTTTTCTGGTGCAAACTTTGATTTTTTGTTCATTTTGTCTTTGGCTGCAGTTAAAATGTGGTGCTTGTGGTGCCATTGGGCATATGAGAACCAACAAATTCTGCCCTCTTTACTACCAAACCAATGCTCCACCATCCAATCCTGTGGCTATGACAGAGGAGCAGGAAGAGGAACTGGAGAAGACTGTCATTCCCAATGATAATGAGGAGCTGATCAAAGTGGAAGGGACCAAGATTGTCTTGGGGAAACAGCTGATTGAGAGGTGAGGAGGAGTGTCGAGGTGCCATGGATTGGTGCAGCAGCGTTCCACTGACAGAGGTGCTGGACTCTAACCTGGGTTGAAATCCCATCTCAGCTGTGATCTTTTGTTGGGTATCTTTTGGGCAAATCAATCTTTCAAATTTGGTTTTCCATTGTAAAATAGAAAGAATACTCATTTCTCATAATGCTGTTGGGATGAATAGTTCATTTGGTGGTTGGGTTACAGGGCACATGAAGGCAAGTATAACTCCTTGTCTTCCAGAACAATCCCATAAAAATGTGAGGTTTCTCTGAAGTTTGCGTTTGACCTAGTCTCATCCAGAGCATAGTGGAAAATGCAGTCTCTATGTGTTTTCACTTAAAGTGCGGATGAAGTTCGCAGGAAGTCCTTGGTTCTGAAATTTCCAAAACAGCAGCTTCCACCAAAGAAGAAACGGCGAGTTGGAACCACTGTTCACTGTGACTACTTAAATGTAAGTCTTTTACTTATTGCAGTATCCCTTGCTCTCTACCTTGCAGACCATTGAAGGAACTGGTTCATTTTAAGCCCTCCTCAGGATTGGGGTTAACTGCATAGAAGCAAAAGCTGTAAAGGAAGAGTGAAACCTCAGATGTGCCTTTTTACAAGTATTGATGAGCTCAGTGTCCAGCATGTGTGAACCCTGTGCTGTATTTGTCTTTTCAGCGGCCTCACAAATCCATCCACCGGCGGCGCACGGACCCCATGGTGACACTGTCCTCTGTCCTGGAAGGCATTATTAATGAGATGCGAGATCTTCCCAATGTAAGAGCTTGGTCCTTTGAGCTACAGCCATGGTGTATGTGGGCATATAGAGCTATATGCTGTCCAGATCTCTGAAGGACCTTGAGGAATCCTTGATTCTTCTCAGCTAAAGCTAGCTCCCAAAGCTAGTGGTTGGAATTTTGAGGGCAAGATTTTGGTTACTTTTTTAAAAAGTGGAAGATATTATTTGTCTGCCCATTAGCCTTAATGAATTCCCAGATTTTCTTTCTTTCCCAGTAATCCTCAGATGGCAACTTTCAACGGCCCCCTTTTACAGATGTTGTTCATGTCTATGGGAAATTGAACCCTGGTTTACAGTGGCTAGATCCCAAAACTGTATTCCTAGAGTTAAGCAGAGATTCCTGTACCACACAGTGCCTCACCACTATATCCCGCCCTAACCCATGCACTCAAACATTTTACCAGAAATTATAAAGAACTTGCTGTCCTCCACTGCGATTCACCATCTAACTTATGAATAAAATGTGCTAACCAAGGTAATATCAATGAATGAAAATGTCAAAGTATCTGCATATAACATTTATCACATATAGACTGTGTACTTGAAATGGTCTCTGGGTGATGTCATTAGCATCTTGGCTGAAGCCACCAGGAGGAGGGAAAAGCAGACAGGCACCCTTCCCACCATGCCTGGACCCATCTCCAGTTGAGTTATCCTTCCTTCCCTCTAACTTTTAGCTGCCATCAATGAGGCCAACAGAGGGAGGGAGTCAATATTTGGCTGATGAACAGGATGAAAGTGTAGTTAGCACCATAGATTAGAAGTTCTTCTCTCTTCCTCAGACTTACCCCTTCCACCAACCTGTTAATGGGAAGGTTGTCAAAGATTATTACAAGATCATCACAAAACCAATGGACCTGCAGACACTGCGGGAGAATGTCCGCAAACGCCTCTATCCATCCCGTGAGGAGTTCCGAGAACACGTGGAGCTGATTGTGAAGAACAGTGCGACATATAATGGTGTGTGCTTTTGTGGTGATTTATTTTCTCTCCTGTATTGGAGATGACTCACAACAAAACTTTAAAAGTAGTAAAATCCTCATTTGATATACTGATAGGGATAGCTGGAACCAGAACCCTTTGCTTTCTCTGGGTGCACTGAAAAAGGAGGAGGGGCGAGGAATGGGGGTGACTGGGCTTATGTGTATGTAAGGGTTCATGTGTAAGGCTGCCAAATATTAAGGGCATTCCTCTCTGTCCTTGTTGTCCCTCTAGCTCTTCCCCTGCTGTCATTAGGATAGGATGCCCAGTTGCTTCCTTGATGACCTTTCAGTATTTCTCATCTGCCAACATCTCCTGCTCTCTTTATTTTCTTCTTTTTGTCTCAATATGCTGAGAAACCTTGCATCTCCTGTCTGAATAGTTTTCAAGCAGCCTTCTTTCTCCTTTTCAGCTGTGTAGCACTTAGACTGAGCCTTGCCTGGAGAGTCATTCATTCAGTTTTCACCTGGTTCTCAGTGACTCCCTGGGACACTTGCCCATCTTTGTTTCAGGCTCCACATAGGTGCCTGAACTGCAGGGAGTGTTCTGTTTCAAGTGTGTGAATGTGTAAAGATGTTCCTGTCTAGACCAAACCTTTTGTGGCTGGGAAAAATGTTGATTCTATGTTCTGCCTTTCAGCCCAGTAGGGCCTTCCAGGCAGCTCACAACATTAAAGCAGCAACATATAAATTTAAATCTTAAACATATAAAATTTAAATCTGTCAACAAAATGTAATGATCATATCAGCTATTCCACCATGAATATTTCTTTGCAGGGCCAAAGCACTCTCTGACTCAGATCTCTCAGTCAATGTTGGACCTCTGTGATCAAAGGCTAAAAGAGGCAAGTCTTGGGCCAGACAGAATGTGGAGGGTGATGGGCCAGCCCAGCAGGAGAGAGAAGAAATTTTTAGCTTTGGGGCTTTTCAGTTCAGGATATTTTTAGGGCTGAGTTGAACGTCTGTTTGCTATTTGTAGTTCGCATCTTGTCTTTCACAGACATCTGGGTTTCTCCCCAATAGATTTCCATACAGGTTGTGAATAATGTCTTTATTTAGACTTCTTTTGCTTGCTGCATACGGAGGGATGGAAGTAATTTTCTGAGGGACAGTGCATATGTACCTCCAGAAGGACTAGAGGATAAGGAGTTTGGAAGAGCATCAGAAGCTGAGTGCAGATTACTACACATTGCAAACATTCCCCCCCCCAAAGCAGAATCTAATAGTACAGATCACAAAGCTGGGTTTTAGGATTTTTAAATTATTTCCATAAATGGCAGAATTCAATGGTGGAACATCACCTTGCTTGCAACTTATAACTACAATGAAAATTCAAACCAGTATGTACTGTGCTTCTTCTGAGAGGCAGCATAGTGTAGTGGTTAAGGGTGGCAGAGTCTAATCTGGAGATCCGGGTTTGATTCCCCAGTCCTTCACATGAAGCCTGCTGGATGACCTTGGGTCGGTCACAGATCTTCTTCGTGGTCTCTGTGCTTCACACACATGGGATGAAGAGCCAACACCGATCCCTGATCGGTAACTCCAAAGTCCGGGATTTTTTACAGCCCGACCCCGGTAGGCATGCGCAACAGCCCCAGTGTGCATGCCCATGCGTTGGGTGCAAATATCCCGCCAGTTCCTTCTTTACCGCCGCGTCGGATATACACGTTCATCATCACTCCGGTTGGTAATCACTTACCTTTTCCTTCTCTGGGTTTCTTTGTTTCGTTCTTCGTTTCCTGTTGTAAAAAAAAAAAAAAGACTGTTAGTTTAGTTGTTTCAACTCTTCGGGGTTTCCCCCCCCACCCTTCTCCTGCCATCCCTGTCTATGGAAAAGCATTGGGGGTTTTTCAAACGGTGCCTTAAGTGCAGGAGCAAAATTCCTCCTCCAGACGGACATTCTCTTTGTCTGCTGTGCCTTGGGGAAGGTCATCGGATGGAATCCTATCACTGCTCGAAATTTTCCAAGCAGACGAGAAAAAACTGAGTTGCAAGGCTTTCGGTGGCACTGTTAAAACCGGCTCTCACACCGCAGATGTCGACATCGGCATCGACCAGTGCTTTGATGGCCACCCTGGCATTGACATCAGTTCCAGTCTCGTTATCGAGCCAACCGAGCCAACCACTCCAGGGAGCTGACCGCCCCCACAAGCACGTGGGCTCGGCATCCCAGTCAGAACCATCGACCCCAGCCAAGAAGGCCAAAGGGGCCCGGGACTCTCACTCCGCTGAGCCCAGGAAACATAAGGAGAAGAATAGGCGCCAAGATTGGCAAACCCCTTCTCTGCCACCGAAGGACCCGGTGGTCGTTTCAGGGGAGCCTCTGGAAAAAAATCCTTGCTTCACTGATTCAACCTAAGAGCCCCTCGGGTCCGACGGATGTTCCGCACACCTCCCTTTCCGGCTCTGACCAGGAGGTTGATTCTACAGAATGGTTGGCACTCGAAGGAGGGCGGCGATCCTAGTTCGGCATCGGACTTAGAAGTTTCGCAGCTGAGGGACCGCTTGACACCGAAGATGCCCTTGATGCTCCAGCCTGAGAGGTTTGGGGAGACTTCAGACCCTTTTAGATGTCCGCATGCTCTGCCCAACTGGGACCCACGACCGTGGGCTTATCCATTTGGGGGCTATTGCTGTCATTCACCATACCCTTGGTACCCTCCTCAGAACCCAGACTGGGATCAGCACTCTGAGGCCTCGCACCACTCCAGAGTCTCGGCACATTCTCCACCAGGTCACTGAGATTCATCGATGCCAACTTCGGCCCCGAAGTTGGTCAGGAAGCCGGCACGTTCCAATGGTCCTGACATTGAGCAAACCTCGACTAGGATTGCCATTGACGCCCCAGGCTTACCATCTGCAAAGAGCGCCTTTTCCTCGCCATCGACCTACCACACCGACCTACCACACCAAATCCCCTGAGTTCGTGGAAGCTGCGCATGGGACAGCATGAGGCCAAGAGTTCCTTCACTGCAGGAGGGAAAGCCAAGGTTTCTTCTTTCTCCTCTCAGATGGGAAAGTCTAAGACTAGCAGGAATCCCAAACAGGGACTTTGACTTTGGCATCCCCCCTTCTTTCCCACCAACCCACCTCCACAGATTTCTGCAAGCATGGCGGCAGATCACCACCGACAAGTGGGTCTTGTCCATCATACAGGAGGGTTATGCAATAGAATTTGTTCAGCCCCCTTCTCATCCCAGATTGGTGATTACACACCCTACAGCTGTTCTACTGGAGGAAGTTCAAAATCTTCTCAGCAAGATATTCCCGATCATCTCAAGGGTCAGGGGTTTTACTTCAGATATTTCACAGTTCCCAAGCGGGACAGTGAACTTTGTCTGATCACGGATCTGAGGGGCCTGAACGAATTCATCGCTTATCAGAAGTTCAGAATGTTGACTCTACAAAGCATCCTTCCACTCATCAACAAAGGAGTTTGAATGGCTACCCTGGACTTGAAGGATGCCTATTTCCACATCAGCATCCTCCCCAGTCACAGGAGGTTTCTTCATTTTGCCATTGGGACGCACCATTTCCAATACCAGGGGCTCCCTTTTGGGCTCTCCATGGCCCCCAGGGTCTTCACAAAGACCATGGTTGTTGTGGTGGCTTACCTTCATCTCCATGGTATCATCCTTTTTCCCTATATAGACGATTGGTTGGTGGTTGCTGTGTCTGAAGCTTCTCTCAGAACACATCTACAAGTGATTCTCAACCTTTTGAGCGCACTAGGACTTCTGGTGAATGTGAAGAAGTCTCACCTGATCCCAGCACAAAGAGTTCAGTTTATAGGAGTGATTCTGGACACCAGCCAGCATCTAGCATTTCTTCCAGATTCCTGAGCGTTGGATATCATCTCCCTGGTTCAACTCCTTCAGACGATGAGATGCGCTTCTGTTCTGCAACGTCTCTTGGGCCTCATGGTGGCTACTACCAATGTTCAGCGCTTTGCGAGGTTGATGATGTGAATCCTTCAGCTCTGATTCATTAGGAATTACAATACGGTGAGACATCTTCCATCCAAGATTCTGCAAATTCCTTCGCTGGTGCTATGCTCTCTGGATTGGTGGAGTATGAAGCCCAGTCTTTGCGGAGGAGCTCCATTTCATCTCTCACTCCCCTCAGTCACGGTAACAATGGATGCCTCGCTGTGGGGATGGGGAGCGCACCTAGGAGATCTTTGCATAGGTGGCCCATGGCCCCCATCAATGGCTCACCATCACATCAATTTCATGGAGCTCATGGCAGTTCATCTGGCCTTAAGGTCATTCCTATCCCTGATCTGGTCAGACCGTAGCTGTGATGTCAGACAACATGACAGCTGTAAGTTATATAAACCATCAAGGGGGGACTGTGTCCAGAAAGCTGTGTGCGTTGGCAATGTAGCTTTGGGAGACCTACATAGCCTCCCAGACCTTTTGTTGTAGCCACCCACCTGCCAGGGGAGCTCAATGTTCAAATGGACTCCCTGAGCAGGGGGGAGGTTTCCCATTATGAATGGGAGATGAACTGGAGATACCTCGAACCTCTGTTTCGGGATTGGGGTCATCCCAGAATAGACATATTTGCCACGGCAAACAATTGAAAATGCGAACAATTCTGCTCCAGAGGAGGGACGGACCCAAGGTCCCTAGGGGACGGTCTTCTATTTTTGTGAGTGAACAAGTTCCTCTACCTGTTTCCACCCTTGCCTCTTCTCACCAGAGTGCTTCACAAATTGGCCCAGGAGCGTCCGGAGTGCATCCTAGTTGCTCCGTGGTGGCTGAGACAGAGCTGGTTTCCTGTCCTCCTAGCCATGGCAGGGGGCTAAGCGTTGGCTAAGCATCCCTTGCCAGGGCCGCTCCATGCGCATTCCACTAGGGCTGTGGCTACATCCAAAGCATTTCTGAAGGGTGTTTCCTTGGGGGACATCTCCTTGGCTGCAGCCTGGGCATCTCTTCATGCGACATTATGCCCTGGATGTCCGGAAGCATCAGAGAGCACAGCTGGGTACCCTGGTCCTTCAAGCAGCTAATTCTGCATAACCGCCAGCTCCCTCCTCCAGATAAGCCTAGCTTGCTAATCTCCCTTGAGTGTGAAACACAGAGACCACGAAGAAGATAAACAGGTTTCCTACCTGTAACTGATGCTCTTCGAGTGGTCATCTGTGCATTCACACTACCCGTTCTCCTTCCCCTCTGCTGCCGATCATGATACTCTTGATAGGTGGTGGCGGGAAGGAACTGGTGGGATATTTGCGCCCACCGCATGGGCATGCACACTGGGGCTGTTGCGCATGCCTACCGGGGTCGGACTGCAAAAAAATTCCAGACTTTGGAGTTACTGATCAGGGATCGGCGCTGGCGCTTCATCCCATGAGTGTGAATGCACAGATGACCATCGAAGATCATCAGTTACAGGTAGGAAACCTGTTTTTCTTTCAGAACTCTCTTAGCACGACCTACTTCACAAGGTGCCTGTTGTGGGGAGAGGAAAGCAAGGCAATAGTAAACTGCTTTGAAGACTCCTCAGCATAGAGAAAAGAGGGGTATAAAACCCAACTCTTCTTCAAAATAGTAATATTTTCAAAGTTTATTTTTGTTTTAAATTAACTTTTTCAAAAGTTGGGTATGTGTGAAATATAAGGTTACTTTGTTGATCAATGTATGGCTTACACAGAACCAGCTAAAACAGCTGGAAAATTAGGCAATAGGAGAACATGGTATGGGGAATATATACTGGTTAGAAAACCAAGTTTAAAGTGTTAAAATATCAGCTAGTAACTGTAGCAGCAAAAAATTACAGGATATTGCCAAATGGGAAGCAGTTTAAGGGAGTTATCCTAAAGTGGCTTCATTTCAGAAGGAAGATAAACTGGCTCGATTGGAGAAGGCAATTAACCCCCTTCTGGATGATGATGACCAAGTAGCCTTTTCCTTTATTCTGGACAACATTGTTACTCAGAAGATGATGGCTGTTCCTGATGTAAGTGTGTCTGTGGGAGGGTGGGGTGGAGGGAGTCTGTAAGGGGGGTTGCTGTAGTCTCTTTCTTGAAACACCAAATTGTATAACCAGGGGTCAAATAGATGGTGGAGCTCATTAGCATAGCTCATTAGCATATTCCATGCCCCCCAGTCAAAAGCTACCCAATGCAAGAAAGGAGAGCCCCGGGTGAGCGAGGCCTGCTTGGGTCCTGTACCCCGCCCCCCCCCCCCCCCCCGGTCAAAAGACCAGCAAGCCACCCACCACCCAAAATCACATAAGAAGTGGAGAAAGGGTGGCATGGGCTTCTCTAGGAGTTAATGTGGGCTTCTGGGAGAGTGGCAAAGCCCCTGGTGGCTGCCTTCCTGCGTGCTCTTCTAATCCAGGGACTGGTATGCAGCTGCACCTACTATTCAATGGACAAGGTAGGTGGGGAGGAAGAGGGGGAACAGTCAGAAAGATTCAGAAGAAGTGCTCCTTTGAGCTCCTGCTGAATCTGAGGCCTGTGTATAACTGAGAGATGGCTCTTTCCTTATTAAGCATCTGGCTTTTGCTGTGGCTGTCTTTTGACTCACTGGGCCTCATCTTCTTCTTTGGATTTTGCCCAAAAAACTGTCCAGATACTTCTGCAACTCTGCTTAATAGATGTTGACAAATGGCCAGTAGCCTCCAGACTGTCTGCTATTTTTGCTTTCTATTGGTTTGGTCTCATCTCTATTGGTTTGGTCAGTTTAGCTGATTTTTCTGTTGAAGTTTGGATTGTATTGTTTTAATTTGATTTTGTTGGTCATCTTTCAGATGGTAGCATTTGGAAGAGGAGAGATAACATTTTAGAAAAATAATATCCTGGTACTGGATCTGTCTTAGTCCACATTTAGCTTTTGTTAAGAACATATAACAGATCCACACACTGGTCACTAGAATTTGCTTTCAGATACTGGCAAAGAATGTTTGTTGTGGTTTCAGTTGGCTTGATCTGGGATATATTCGCTCTGAAAGAGCTGGTTCTTAGTTACTTTCTCATCTGCTGTTACTTACTTTCAGTCTTGGCCCTTTCACCATCCTGTTAACAAAAAATTTGTGCCAGATTACCACAAAGTCATCGTCAACCCAATGGACCTGGAGACAATTCGCAAGGTGGGTAATACAAAAGGTGCAGCAATTTTGCTTCATGTCACATCTCATAATGCTTTGCAGCTAAAGAAAGGCCTGTGCATGCTCACTGAACTAAAAAGGTCCAGGAATGGATGAGAATGCATTTAAATCAGGTAAAATACCAAGAGTAGAACTGCCATGTAGAAATTTAACCTAGCATGGAAAAGCTTTACATTTCTAACCTGAGCTCCTGAATTTCACTTTGTTGGCTCCATTGAGGACCAGAAGTTATGTTTTAAAAAATCTGTTAAATTAGGAGCGCAGTCATAAGGGCAGCCTGCATTGCAGCAGCTGAGTGCTGGTGGAGCCACTAGTCTGCTCCCTAAAGAGTTTCAGCAGAGACTGGGAGTCAGGGAAAAGACCAAGAAGTGGGGCTGCACATACTGGAACCATGTCAGTGTCCCCAGCAACCAAGCTGTCATGTCCTGTACAGGTCATGAGGTTTGACAGCAGGGCTGTGATGGACAGGGCAGACAGAACCAGTCACAGGCCAGTCGGTCCAGAGATCCAGCCCTGCACACATCACAAGCAAGGGGTGGGAAGAACAGGGCCTTGTTTGCAGCACACCCACCCCTGTAAAGGAACAGAGACTTGCCTAACAATAACAGGGCAGTTGGCAGAGTTGGCATGGGCCCCAACAATCTTCCACTGGTGGCGACCCCAAACAGGTCCACAGCCTGTAAGCATCAAGAAGGAGGCCTAGAGGGATGAGAAGTATGCCCAGCCGGAGGTATCTGCTGCATACTGAGGGGGGTGCCTCCTGGCTGCTTAGCTGAGGGCAGTGTCTCCAGCCACTCCAGCTTTGTTGCCACTTACAGGGAAGATAGAAGGGGGGAGATGGGCTGAGATGGATGTGGACTCCAGTAATGGCTCTGAGTCCTCCACTACAGGCAGCTGTCCACTTCCTCTGCCACTGCCCTCTCCATTTCCTGCTGCCCGATCCCTCCAAAAACATCAGGTATGCCCGCTGCACTGGCTCTCCCCCCACAGCCAGACTGTGGGGACCCTACAATCCCCTGCCTTCTCAGCAATACCTCCTCCACATGTCTTTTGCCAGGGTGACAGGACCCCCCTCCCCCAGACCACCCACCAGCCCATCCCCGCTTTGCACAGCAGCCAGTGAGGTGAGGAAGGGGACCAAGCTGTGAGGCCTGCCTTGGAGGTGCTGTGGGGCCCCTGCTGTGTTGGCAGATGACCACAATGGCGGCCCAGTGGCACCTGCACAACCAATCACAGCCCCCCAAGCATAGGCATCCTTGGGTCAGAGCCCTCCATCTTGTATTTGTCACTGGATATCCCTAAAGAGGAGTCACTGATGGGGCGGGAGTGGGGAGCAGAGCTCCTGTCCAGCTGTCAGAACCAACAACCAGACAGAGACATGGTTGTGGCACAACCCAACCTTTATTGAAATGCAAATCATGGAAAGGTCTCATGACTCATTGACATCTTTCTGGGGCCATGGGGAGACAGACTAAGCCTTCCCTGGCATGGTATGCATCTCAGTGGGGTGGAATCACAGGTGCAAGAGCTGACAGTGCAGTGGTGTTGTAGCCCACTCCAAGAGGTAGGTAGTTAGATGATGGTAACATCCCCCTGAGTTAGATGATGGTAACATCTAACTACACTTGCCTGCCCTGTGTTGAAGTGCTCAGTGACAGCTAAGGATCCATCCACTCCAGCTACACCAGGCTGCGATCCTACAAGTGAATGGATGCAATGGTCGCTTGGCAAACTGCTCCATCAAGTAGAGTGGGGCAGCTGCCAGACCCGTTTGTCCTCTGCTGTGGGGGGGAGTTACCAAGCAAAAGAATGATCTACAAGTCAAATGCAGGGCTGAAAACATTCCCCCCCGCAGTTTTCCTGTGATACTTTCCTGGGATCTTTTCCCACTGCATGGCAGGGGCCACGGTGCCAGGAGGGTGTGGATAATGCCCACCCCTGTGTGAACACTGTGCTGGGCTTGATTGTGGGAGGTGGTATTACTGGGGTAGCACCTGGCCTCATGCAAGGGGAACAAGGAAGCAGGTATGCGTTCCCTACCCTCGTTTACCAGTCACTGCATGGTCACCCCTTTGAGTAGAGCCTTAGGAGGTGAGATAGGATTACACATTGAGACATGTTAGCCACACAGCATGGACTTTGCTCTCCCCATTGAATGGTTGCACTGAGGGCTCACCCAGTAGTGATAAGTGCCCTCTCTACTTTTCTCACTACCAAAGTGCCACAGCATTCGCTCTAAGTCCACACAGGGAGCTCTGAGACAGTCCTATGTTGCATACTGTACCTAATGAGTTCAGGCCGAGGTTGTTGTAAGGCTGGGGGAGGGGATCTGGCTACCACAGGGGAGGCAGATGATTTGTTGTGTCTGTAGTTGCATCCTGGCTTCCTCTGGGCTGTTTGGGTGTGTCTGCACCAGGGGTGGGTGGGGTGGGTGGTACTTGAGTTTTTGGCTTGTAAGGGCAACCGTGGGCTACAACATTTTTTTTTTTGCTGGTGTAACTTTCTGCTGCTGACTGGAGGTGGTGGTTTTTCCAGATTGAAACAGTGAAGAAAGGCAACTACCTCCTGCCATGCCCTCTAGGCCTGTCCACTTCCACACTGGTGCAGGGACCTAGTCCACTGAGTGGCTGATGCAAATGCACACATTGGTTGTGAAAGCCACAGTTTGGGTTCTGTTCAACATTTCAGTAGGGATGATGAGGACTCTCACAGATGAAAGGGCACACTGAGAGACTGTGGGATATAGAGAAGACCCTCCCATGTCTGTTGGGGTCTTTTTTCTGTTTAGGGCTTTTTGCAGATCAAAGGCAACACATCAGGTTGCCTTCTTCAGATTTCTCCAACATTTCACACTTATGTCCTATTTATTCATTCCAGAATATCTCTAAACACAAATATCAGAACCGTGAAATCTTCCTGGATGATGTGAACCTGATCCTTACCAACAGTATAAAATACAATGGTGAGAAGTGTTACTTGCTCAGTACAGTGTACATTTGACTTGAAGAAATTCCAGGGCAAGATCTGAGCTTGGCTCTTGTCACTTAATCCTGTGGCACCTGTAGCCTTGGATAAAGTATCTTGACCTAAAAGGTAGTCACTGAGGGAAGCTCTCCCTTCCCATCTGGGCATCTTGGTCATACTGCCCTAGCTTGATTGCTCAACCCTTAAACAGAGATGAGGGTTGACTTTGGTTAAATTACAAGGATTGTTAAAGCTGATTGGGATGTGGAGGCAGAGGTGGGAGTTGATGGGGCTCAGAATTTAAGGCTCTTGCTAGTATAAGCTTCCAGACTTTGTGAAGAAAGTTCTCAGGAAAGGAAGTGAAACTATTCCTAGGGTTTGGTTGGAAGGTACATAGTATAGCATATACCTTTAAAAACAGTTTTTATTTTTTTAAATAATACCCAGGCTGATGAAGGGTTCTAGTAAACTCAAAAGCTTGCACACTGTTATATGTCATTTGGTTGGTCAGAACAGGTATTATGGAGGTTGTGTTCTGATCCATGGTTCAGCAGCCTTGTTAAAGCTAAGCTCATCTGGGTTTGTTCGGGGACTGGGTGGGAAACCGCTTGAGAACCCTTTATGTAAGCCCCCTTGAATTGCCAGGTGAAAGAAAGGTGGCCTATAAATGAATTCCAGTTTCTAAGTAATGGAAAAAACCCAACCATTGATGAGGGTTTGAAGGAGGTAGTATTGCTTTGGTCAGGTCTTTAGCTGGTTCTAAGGTGAGCTTTTCATTTCAGGGCCTGACAGCCAATACACAAAAACAGCTCAAGAAATAGTAAATATCTGTTACCAGACCCTGGCAGAGGTGAGTAGCCCACTATGTACTGAACCTGCCCAGAGCTTTTTGCGGTGGTTAGCAATTCTACCAAATGCTTCTTTTTTGGTTTCTTAGTATGATGAGCATTTGACACAGCTTGAGAGGGATATCTCTACTGCAAAGGAAGCAGCATTGGAAGAGGCGGATCTGGAAAGCCTTGACCCCATGACACCTGGACCCTACACTCCTCAGGTGAGCCTTTCCAATACCAGCTGACCCTCTTCTGCTCTTAAAGGATTGGACCTTAGGAACTGTGGAGGTGCTTTGGAGTGAGGAAACACTTTTTTACCACAGAAATGAGGTCTTTCTTGTTAAATCCTATCTGTATCTTCCACCAGTAAACAGGTTGTGTGTTTGGGGAGAAAGAGTCCTTTCATTAAGATGCATAGCATGCTTTCTAAGCCACTGGAACCATGCCCTGTCTGGTCTCTATAATTTCACCTCCAAACACCTTTTTTGACTTCTTGTCCCATCTGAGCATATGGTTATGAGATTTCTTTTCTCCTCCACTGTGCCAGAATTATGCCAAGTGCTTGTCTTCTGTCTCCTTTTTGAACACTGGGTTGCTGCCTTTTTGTTCTAATTTAGGCTTTCTTGCACCAGATGAAAACTTCTGTAGAGATGTCAGGATCCTTCTAAAGAGTACAGACTCCTTCCATTTGAATGAGTTCTGCTTGTTTGCTTTGCTGATTTGATAAAAAGGCAAACTGGGCTTTCAATTTAGTGTTTCCCACTGAAGCAGACAGACCTTTGTTGTCCTGCTTTTATTCCTATTCACAGAATCATTTACATTACTTAGGCTGAACAGAGGTACCTCTTCAATCCTGTTTCCCGGCAATCTCCCCATGTTACAAAATGTTGAGGTGGGTGGTGCTTGGCAGATACAGTCATGCTGAGCAAAACATTGCTGCATCCTCATTCAGTTTTCTCTTCTTTCTTGTGTTGAAAGTTGCTGTATGTTTCCTTGTACTGAAATCAACTTAAAAGATTTGTGTTTGTTTTTGTATTGGAAACCAACTAATTTTTAGTCCAGCAATGTAGACTTCCAAAGAAAAGGACGTCTCATTTTTCAGATCACTTTCCTCCTGCTTGTTGGCAACAGGAATGTACTTGTTGGATCCTTTCCTGTAACTTATTCTATTAAAAAAATTAGGGGGGGGGAATGGTTGAAGAGGCAAAGGAAGAATGAGAACAGGCGTGCACATAGGTGGTAGAGTATTGTGGTATATCCAAATAATCATGTCTGTTTTATGAGCAGAGACCTTTGCTTAAACACAGACAGACAGCATTGAACACATGAAGCTGCCTTATACTGAATTAGACCATTGGTCCATCAAAGTCAGTATTGTCTAGTTAGATTGGCAGAGGCTGCCCAAAATCTCAGATGGGAAGTCTTTTCAATCATCTAAAACCTGATCCTTTTAACTGGCTATGTCGGGGATTGAATCTGGGACCTTCTGTATGCCAAGTGCGTGCTCTGCTACCCCTCCCCTATATTATAGAGAGGGTCCCCCATATCTCTGCTCCTTGATGAAAAATCTTTTATGCCTTTTATAATACAGTGAGGAAATAAGCATGATAGTGCATCTTTGTCTGTGTAGCCTCACTGGATCAGAGGAAACTGCATGTAGGCCAGTTAGGGATGAACCAGTTTCTACAGTTCCTTGCATAACACAGTCACCTTACCCCCCTTTGTATCTATAAAGCTTGGGTGATTTGAAAAGCCTATATATGTAATCTGAGCTCAGTGCACTGCAGCAACATAATATGAATACTAGGTGTGAGAGGCAGGTTCAAATTCCTGCCCAGTATTACCAAGTAAAAGTGAGGAGAGTAAAAATTAACAAGTGGACACTTGTGTACTAATACACTGAGAATAGGATTTATTGAGAACAGATCATATAGACATCAGCAATCAGACCAACAGATGGGAGTTTTCATGAACCCTTCTTCTCCTCATCAGTGAAATAGTTGAGGGAGTCTACCCTGGAGGTGCTCATAACTCCCGAAGTATCAGGTGAAGCAGCACGAAGAAGGATGAAGACACAACTTTACCATCCTAACACCTACACTTTATGACCTATACTGGAGGAGATTCATAATCTTTTGGACTCTGTGCTAGTGAGACCAACCCTGACAGTGAGGGTGGAAAGAGGTTTTGTAACCCATTTCTTAATATGGGCAGGACCAGATTATGGTGGTCAAGTCTTAAGAGACCTTTCATAGTAGAAAAGTGTATGCATCCAGTAACATCTTAAAGACTAACAAAATTTATGGCAGGGTATGAGCTTCAATGAGTCACTGCTCTTGTGTGAGTCCATCTGTTCTATATATCTGACATTAGAAACTGCAACACTGGGGAACATTTTAACCTTCAAGGACATTTTGTTGTTAACCTAAATGCAGCAGTTATCTTACAAGGGAATTTTAAAGGGAGATTAGACAGACTGCTGAATTGCAACTGATAACGAAGCTCAAGACAATGCATCTACCTGGACTGAATTGAGACATAGGTTTCCTGTCTCATTACCGATGTTGATTTCTCCATGGCTACTATCACGCTGCATATTACACCTAATCCAGTCACACTCTGCTATTGCCATTTGGCTGCTAATGTTATTTGGCATCTGAAATTACTCCACTTCCCAATATATAGGATAGATGGACTTACATTCTAGCTCAGGGGTGTCAAACTCATTTGTTATGAGGGCCAGATCTGACATAAATGAGACCTGGCCGGGCCATGTCGGATTGGGCCGAGCCATTATAGGCCAGGCCGTGTGTGTACCTATTTAAGATTACATAGCAGAGATATAAATCTTATAAAGAACACAGATAAACAACAAATACATTTTTTTAAAAAAACTTAAAACATGCTTAAAACGTTAGCACTCATTGGTCTTAAAGATGCTTTCTTTGTATTTGGGGGTGGGAGGAGTCTAGCAAAGCAAGCTCTCACTCTGCCCCTTCTTCCCCAAGGGAGGAGCCTCAGCCAATGGAGAAAATAGAGGTTTTGCTCTGTTGTTACTGCGCAGTTGAGCAAGCCTTGCAAAGCAAGCTGTTATGCAGAAGGAAGCAAGATATAGGGAGAAGGAAGCAGATGACAGCCAGTTGCTCAAGGGCCTGATAGGAGTCCTCCGGCGGCCTGATTTGGCCCCCAAACTTCATGTTTGACACTCCTGTTCTAGCTGTTATTTGAGAAGTGAGCAGTGATTCATGAAAGCTCATACCCTACCACAAATTTTGTTAGTCTTTAAGGTGCTGCTGGACTCTTACTCTTTTCTACTGCTGCAGACAAACATGGTTACCCATCTTCATCTGAGACCTTTTGTGTTAGGTTTTTTTCTTTTACTGAAGCCATTTTTCCCATGTCATAGAGACCTTGTCCATTATGTTGCTGGTCTCAGCAAGTAAGGCAACAGTTTCCACCAGCACTCTGAGAAGAAACTAGACTTATGTTTCATAAGATATTCAAGGCCTGATCAAAGCAGAAGGACAATGTTGTACTCAGTCATGCATCTCAGTGGGTTATCTTGCCTAAATCACAGGGTTGTTGTGAATGCAACAGTTTTAAGTTGTTCACAGTATAATGCTGTAGAAATAGGTAATATTAGGTAGATGAAAGAAGTGAGTTTTCGTATTTCTGAAACAGCCACAATCTGACCATATCTTGAGAGACTCCATACGACTATTAATTCCTGAGAAATTGATTGATTTTTTTAAAATGTACTTTAGCCACCAGATCTGTATGACACCAATACCTCTCTCAGCATGTCCCGTGATGCCTCGGTCTATCAAGATGAGAGCAATTTGTCTGCTATGGACACTCCCACTACCACCCCTGAGAAGCGGGGAATGCAGGTCAGAAAGCAAGCAGTATTAAAAATAATTGGAGAAGACTGGGTGGGGAAAAAGTAGGTTGGTTTCCCCGGTCAGTGGTAGACCCTGTGCAGAAATCTTGCAACAGGAAATATAGCATTTGCACCATCTTTTAAAATCAAGTGGGAGTTATGGTGCTATACTGGAATTGCTCTCAGAAAAGAGTTTGTCATCAAACTATTTGATAAAATGCTAGAAACTGGGGTGTCTATGGAGGCAGTGCAGCGATGATTTTGCTACAACAGGAAGGGCTCTATTTTCTTTTTATAAACAATGGAAAGAGGATAACATTTCTAAAAAGAAAAATGTTATCCTGTGTATGGAGCAGAAGGCTGTAGTCTACTTGGGTGGTCAGGCAGCCATTTAAATGAAAATCTGTGTCAGGGCTGTACTGAAGAATTTACCAAGCAACTGTGTACCCTAGTGAAACCTGCTGTTTGATTCCTATCTGGGTTTTTAGTGGAGCATAAAAATATGCACAACACAAATATAGAGAATAATTAGTGATTGTTGCAGTAGCCATAATGTTGGTGCCTTGGTTGTAGAGAAATTGGGGAGAGGCACCTCATGGAGTTAAAGGGTTGCAAATATGAAAACATGTCCTGAATAATTACAGATTAATTATTTTTCTAACATGTTGAGAGTACATGTGGTGTGACTGGAAGTGGCTGGAGTTACATACTTAACAGACATAGAAAGTACAGGGTTGTGTTAGTCTGTCAATTATTGGATCAGCTAGTGTTCTTTTGCAGATTTAATGAGATATCAGTATGAACCTGTTTTCCTGAAAAGGTGGCTTGTGCCATTCCAGGGAGCTGTGTCCCTATAGAGATGGCAGTGAGGCTGGGGAAAAGGAAGTTTGTTCACATTGTCATAGAAGCCCCTGTTTTTTAAGCCTTATGACTTGCTTTTGTGCTAGTCTTGAAGGTATGTAACACTGGAATTTTCTTGGAGGAGTATAGAAAGGCATTTGAGTGACAGAGGAAGAATCAGTGATGTACAGTTCAGGAAATTGCAGGGCACGCCACAAATCCATTGTGGATTTCTTCACTGTGGCCTGCCTGAGAGATCTTTTGTCTCGTAAGTGCTTGTATCTTCCTCAATGGTGTTGTCTCTGTGTTCCTCACTCAGATGCGGCAGGGCCGAGGTAGGCTGGGCGAGGAAGACTCTGACGTAGATATTGAAGGGTTTGATGAGGATGAGGATGGGAAACCTAAGACTCCAGCCCCAGTGAGTATATTTGATCCCATCTGTAGTCTGTTGGTTAACTTCTGCCCTCATGGTAGAAGCTGTGGCAGTGCAGGGTATTTCTGAGTGATGTCAGCAGTCTGAATGTGAACCCAAACCCGTCAGTTTTTAGAAAGAGATTGACTTTGCTGGTGAATGATGTCATTGGTAGACACCCATATTGTGCATCCTTCATCATTTTACGACTGATCATTTTATTATGACAGGAAGTGGAAGATGGAGATGGAGACCTTGCAGATGAAGAAGAAGGCTCAGCGCAGCAGCCACAAGCCAGTGTGCTTTATGAAGACTTGCTCATGTCAGATGGAGAGGATGATGATGGCAGTGATGAAGAAGGTGATAACCCTTTCTCATGTAAGTTGTAACTCTTTTGACTTTTAAGACTGAGAAGGAAGTTAGTGGTCATTAGAGCAGCTTACTAGAGAAGGTTTGAAGGGCACCTTTGCTTTCCATTTTAGGAGGGCTTGAAACTAGAAGGGGCCCAAGCTTGATGGCAGGTGTGACTCAGTAGAACTGTACAGAAGGGACAAATATGGCATTGTATTGTATTGAGTTTCAGGCTGGCTTGTGTCTTTATTGTAACCTGCCTGTGCTTGTTTCCCTCATTTCTTGTTTGCCTTCCTCGTAAAGACTCAAGGTTGATTAGGTTTAAAAGCCAATGCAAAACAAGAATTACAACAGACAATGCAATAAATGTGGATTATGCAAACTAAAAGACCCATGAAATAGAAACAATATACTATGTCACATAAAGTGGATTTTGCAGTTAGAGCACACTGAAGTAGAGACATACAGTCAGTAAATGATGCAGCATAAAGGGGGAAGGAGGGGCAAAAAAGCAGTACAACAGCCACGTATGGATCATTCTGTGGAAGGCTGATTTGACTGTATTTAATCCCTTTAGAATGTACTATGTTTGCTGTCCTGAGCTCCTGGGAGAAATATTGACTCAAAATGTATTAAGAATATTGAGGCCCAGGCTAGCCTAATCTTATCAGATCTTGGAAGCTGAGCAGAGTTGACTTGGTCATTACTCGGGCATGACACCATCAAAGAAGTCTAGGCCTGCTACACAGAGGCTGACAATGGCAAACCACCTCTGTTCATCTCTTGCCTTGAAAACCCTATCGAGTCACCATAAGTTGGCTGTGGCTTGATGGCACTTTCCACCAGAAAATTAATATTTCTGTTTCCTCTCATGTCTGCTCAATGTAAAACAATTTATATCAATTGCTGTTCTTTTTGACATAAGAATATTTTTCTAGTATGTCTTTGTGGATCTGTGGTATTTAGCAAGCTTTTAAAGAATTATAAACTGCAGAGACAGTATAGTGGTAGGGTTGCCAGGTGAGGTCAACAACTGGGCAAGGAACTTACCAGAAGGCTCCAGGAAAGGGGAGGGAGGCTCCTGGAGAGGGAACTCTGAAGTGAGTTCCAGGTGAGCTGCCATTGCATTCTATTGAACATAATGGAGTTTGGGGCACTGTCTTTTGGAGCTCATAAAATTGGGCCTCCTGGTCCAATCTTTTTGAGTCCTGAGGAGTTTTTTCAACTATGCTGAAAATTTGGTGCCTCTACCTCAAAAAACAGCCCCCCGAGCTCCAGATACCCGTGGATTGATTCTCCATTGTACCCTATGGGGAACGAGTCTCCAAAGTATATAATGGAGCACCCAGCAGCTATTCCCCACCCCCTGCTTTCTGATAACCCTGAAATGGACAGAAGGGCTCCAAATGAGGGGATCCCCTGTCCCCAGCTAGGTATTGGCAACCCTAGATGCATGTCATAGTACCTCTCTGTATTTATTTATGATTTGTATCCTGCCCTTCCCACAAGTGGCTCAGGGCAGCGAGGGGAAGATAGTAACTGGGTTGTTGTGTCATGATTAACCTTCAGACTTGATGTTGTGTTAAAACAGCTATTCAGCTTAGTGAAAGTGGGAGTGATTCAGATGTGGAATCCAGTGCAATGAGACCTAAGCAGCCTCATGTCCTTCAAGAGAACACACGGATGGGCATGGATAATGAAGAGAGTATGATGTCCTATGAGGGAGCTGGAGGAGAGACTTCACATGCCATGGAGGATAGCAATGCAAGGTAACTATTGTCAAGTACACTGTTGAAGCCAAAAAGGAGAGCACAGTTATCTTAAATACAAGATGGTAATGCTATACCTGAATGCATGTTGCTGGATTTTAAGGAACATCATTGCTTCTATAATGTAAGTGCTGTGTTGATCACAGCAGTACTTGATGGTGCATGGATCTTGAAATATTCTTTACACTGATCTTCTCTCCCTCCCCAGGGTACTGCCTGTAGAATTATAAATAAAGTTTAAACATTTTTAAAGATCCTTAAGTAATGCCTTTGAGGGTCAGGTCTATGCACAAGTGTTCTGTAATGGTAATCGTCATGATCTTTTTTTCTTAGTTTTTTGTTTAGTCATGCATAGCAGTGTGGAAAATTAAGTTTTATATATGCATCTCAGGAATGGAGGATTGGCATTACTGCGCAGGATTAGACAAGAATCGTTGTTCATACTGCACTGAACATTACAAGTAAAAAGATATAATAATTAGAGAGAGTTCTGTCTTGTTACCACTCATTTTACAAGTAATAAATACATAAATGTCACAGATCCTGCTAGATAGCCACATTCCATGCAGCAGTTTTTCCTCATGTTGTAAAGTGCTAGGCCTGTTTTATAAAATAAAGTCTCACGAGTCTTGTGTTTTCTAGTTATGGCAGTTATGAGGAACCAGATCCAAAGTCTAATACCCGAGATACCAGTTTCAGCAGCATTGGGGGTTATGAGATCTCTGAAGAGGAAGAGGAGGAGGAGGAAGAACAGCGGTGTGGTCCAAGTGTGTTGAGTCAAGTCCATCTTTCGGAGGATGAGGAAGATAGCGAAGACTTCCATTCTATTGCAGGAGACAGTGATTTGGATTCAGATGAATAAGCTCATCAGTGTATGATGTGAAGTCCCCAGCCCATTTTAGGAGTTAGATTTCCTTATTCAGGACAGCCAGTGCTGCTAAGAGACTTCTTGTTCATTCATTTTTATGTGCACATGTATTACAAGTGAATGAGATGACTTGACATAGAGGGCATCCTGCTGAAAGCATAATTTCACATGTAAATACAATATCTGTGTGTGTGATGTAGCTAGTGTTATTTCTGTTGTAGCTGAAAATGGTGCAACCACAATGAGCCTTGAATGGCTGATATGTATACTGATCCTACTACTACTTGCCAACTAAGCCTTTTTACTTCCAGTTGCGACTGTTTCAGCTTACAGGTTTTTGTTTACATATGTTGAAAAACTTGACCCAAATGTAAATAAACATTTTTTTAAAAAGCCAGTGTGGTTGTTTTTGCTTGCTACCCACTACCCTTCCTCCTATGTAACCAGCAGGTGAAAGTGGTAAGGGATCTTTTAACCCGTTTCATGTTTGATCTTAGTATTATGTGTCCTTTGTTTGTGGATCCAGCCTGCTGTTACCCAAAGGAGGATGTATGATTTGGCTGGGCTGGTTGCCAGTATATATATATATTTAAATTTTCAAAAACATTTTATTGAGCTTAATAAAAGCAAATACAAGGCAATCAATGACTGTATCACCAATCTTTGTGAATAAGCAAAAACAATAAAATAATATACACAAAATAAAAACAAAACAAATACATAATTGGCAGCTGAATTAATAGATAACTATTTTGATCATATCCAGATGACATCAGATTGATAATATCATAGTATCTATAAGGTATATGTGAACGCACTTGATCTACTGGGCCAAAAGAGAACTCAAGAAACGGAAGCCACTTGTACATCAGGGAATTGTTGTCTTCTGGGTCACTTGTACAACGTAAGCCGTCAGCTATCTTGTCCATTGCACAAACCTCCCAGATTTTTGCATACCAGATTTTAACCAAAGGAATATTGGGAGATTTCCAAAATTGAGCCAACACCATTTTAGCAGCAGTTAGTAAGAGATATCAGGGATTTGTTGAGTGACGTGATAGGAATACCTTTCCAGCAGTCTAACAAAATGAGTTCCCATCTTAAGGGTAAACTGTAGCCCGTGATATCTTTGATTTTTGCTACAATCATTGCCCCAAAAGAATGCACCACCAGGCACGACCACCAACAATGAATGAACGTGCCCTCATCTCCACAATCTTTCCAACATTTGGAAGATTGATTTATCGCAATGTGACTCAATCTCTGGGGTGTTAGGTACCACCTAAACAAAATTTTTTGTGTTTGCAATTGAATATTCAATGAATTTGAAGTGTATGAAGGGGAAGACCAGATTTGTTGCCAACCCTCCTCTTTAAAATTGATTAAGTCATCCTGTTGCCAAATCACCTGGTAAGAAAGCAAATCAATGGTATCAATTTCAAGCAGTCCTTTATAATTAAATGAAATCAATCCCTTCCGCTTTAAAGAAGGTGAGAAAGGCAACGTTAGTCCCAAATCTGAACAATAGCTTTAAGAAAAAGATTGGATGGGATATGTGGTGATCTGTTCTTTGGAGATTCCCATAATGTAGAGTGAAATGATTTGTTGCCTAGATAAGTTTCTTCCAGAACCTTCCAATCTGGATACAAAGCAAAATTATAGTATCTGATAAGACCACCTAAAATGGCAGCTTCATAAAATTTGTGTAAGTTGGGAAGAGCCAAGCCACCTGAGAGTTTAGAACGAATAAGGGTAGAGTACCCTATTCTAGATAGGCCCTTATTCCAAATATATCTTAAGAACGAACGCCACCAACCAGTGAATAAATCCTTGGGAATAAGAATAGGAATGGCTCAAAATAAAAACAAAAATTTGGGAAAAATAAAAGTTTTAATAATCTGAATTTTTTCGTTCCAGGGAATGATGGAAGAATTCTTATTCTTTTGCAGATTAAGGATGTCTTTAATAAAAAGATGGTTGACCTTAAAAATATCGCCCAATCTTAAAGGAATATTAATCCCCGAATATGTCCAAAACCTATCAATTTTTTTAAAGTGGTACTTGGAATGCCAGTATATTTCGCAAGAGAACCAGGACTCTCTGCCTTCCTGGGAGCCCCTTATCACTAGACAGCTGCTTTGAGTTTCTTCACACACTACTAGTCAAACTGCAGGCTGTATGCACACAAACTTAATAGTAAATATATTTAGGTTTGCTGCCTTACAGCACAATTGGGGGGGGGGGTGCTGAAAGCGCTCTGAGAGCGGACTTGCCACTACGTGGGTGCCAGAAGCATTTGTGCCGACGTATGACCGGCGCCACCACAGTAGAGGGGAGTTATGTAGGGAGGGGGTTGCCCCAGCGCCGCTTTGCCTGAGAGCAGCAGCACCTGGGGGCTGAGCCCGAGAGTGAGCGGAAGTCAGGCGGAGCGTGGCGCTCAGGTCGAGAAGGGGGTAGAGTTGGGGGCGCGGCAGGCTTAGGCGGCTTCCTGAGCAGTCTGGGCCATAACATGCCCTCCCGAGAGGCGGAACGTTATGTCTACAAAAACAGTGGCATGTCCCATAGGCACTCGTTGAAACTAAAAACAAAGGTCGCCTCCGCCACTGTGGAAGCTCGCAAACCCCTTAGGGAGCAGCGTGATTGCCTCACCAATCCCCTCGTGCCTCGGCCTGGTGAGCCCCCTCCCCGGCGCCCAATCATGGTCCCCCCCTCCTAGAAATACTTCCATCTGCCTCGCACAACTCAGTTGTTAGGGAGAGGAGAGCATGGTGGAAGGCTCTGCTGGCTGGCTCCCTGCCATACGAACTTAGAGCGAGGAACAGGCAAGCATGTTGGTGATGGGGTTTGTACTATGCTGTAGCTTTGACTGTATCTTTGACTTGTGCGAGGGAGAGCGAGGTCTCTCCCCTGGGGCTAACTGCTCGTTTCCAGGTCTCCACAGGTTCCGGGCTTGCGGAGGCTCTGCATGCGAGCGAGGACTGTCGCCCATGCCTGGGTAAGTTCCACTGTACCCTTCCCTCGCTCTCGACCGCTTGGTGTGCGAGCGTCTCTGGCACTTGAACCAGGCAGTGGGCTCCGGCAGGGGGCATTGCTGAGCCCACTCCCCTGTGCTGCTGCCTGCCCCCTGCCGCATTCCCAACCCATGGAAGGGCATGGGGGGAAGGGGGCAGGATGTGTGGGAGCTGCCCCGATGCGGGGAGGTGGGGCAGAGACTGTCCCTTTAAGAGAACGCCTGGCTGAAACACAGCCTGCTCTTCCAGCTGCTGCCCCTGCAGGTGCTCTTGATCTCTGTCTCTGTTTGCAGGTGTAACTCCAACACAGAGGCTTCCACGTGTGTTGCTCCAATGCCCCCTCCCCCGCACTCCCTCAGCTATTTCTGCCTGCCACTCGGAATGGAGCCCCGCCCACGGCGAGACTGCCCAGTGCGCCCCAGGGAAACTGTTGCATTCTGTTCCGGAAAAATAGTCTGAGCTGTGCCCTCTGTTGTCTCTCCTGCTCGGCATTTGCTGCATGTTCCCGAGGCAAATCCACCCCCCTCGTCAGTGGCCTTTCTGAGGGAATGCCTGGGAGGGTGGGCAGACTTGGTTCTTGGGGAGGGGAATGGGCTATGAGCTGTCATGCTGCCCCCCGCGTGGCTGGACAGGGGAAGGGCGTGCCACCCCTCAGCCTGCCCGGGCTGATGGCCTACCTGACCCACAGGGCTGTTGTGCGCAGGGCACTAAGGGGGGGGGCTGCTGAAGTGGATGCATGCCCAGTGGCTCGCACTCTGAGTTCTGTGGCCCCATGGGGAGGTGATCCTTGCACAAAGCAGAGGGTGGCAGCAAGGCAGCACCGGGGGGGGGGGGGGCTCCGAGTGGTGGTGGTGTCTTTTGGACTTGGTCTGCTTGCTCCCAGACACACATTCTAGCCATTGGGACTTCCTGCTTGTCCATGCATGCCTCTGCCCACCATTGGCAGTCTCTGACAGGAGTGGGGGGGACTTATGGCCTCTCAGTCGTGGGGTTTCCACCCCCTCACCTAGTCTCGTGCAAGGTGCTGGCCAATCCTGTGGTCCCGTGCGAGCCTGTGCCTCCCCCACCCCTGCCTCGGCAGCAGGCCAATGGCATGCACCTGGGCAGAATCACCATGGCAACGGGTTCTCTCTCACTCATTGGGCTGCTCTTCCCCTTCCAAGCGTGGCGTGCTGTGCTGTCTCCCCTTTGGGAGCCATGGCCACCGATGCTAGTTCTGCACTTGAGTGCGGCTACACGGCGGTTCTCTGGATTGGGCTGCCCAACTCCTTTCATACACAACGGGGGCAACAGTAGGGCAATGTTCCCTCTAAACTGCAGAGTCTTGTGAGCAAAAATTCTACTTTATGAGCTACTGGCATTAAAGTTGTGAGCTACTGCATAAATTATAGTGTGCTCTGGGGTCATCCTTCCTGAGCTAAGAAAAGTGTGAGCTGGAGGCTAAAAATCTGTGAGCTAGCTCACGCTAACTCAGCTTAGAAGGAACATTGGCTGTGTATGCCCTGGTTGTTACAGTAGTACTAAAAAACTTGTGTCCAGTAGTACGTTAAAGATGAACAAAATTTCCCGGAATATAAACTTTAGTGAATGAAAGATCAAACTGTCAGATAAGGATCTGAAAAAGTGAGCTGACTTACGAAAGCTTATATAGCATGGAAAATGTTGGTAGAAGGTGCTCCTGGACTCGAATTTTGTTCTATTAGTATCAAGTGATACGTCTACCCGCCTGAAACTAGATTCGTAGTCTGAACGTAATGGCTCCTCCGAGGGAGGGGACACACCATTTAGTCTCTTTCTGAGCCTAACAAAACTGAGCGCAGTTTTAATATTTTGTTTTCTCTCTGACTCTTAGTCAGGCCTCTAAAAAGATCTCGCCACTTCCTCAGTAGTCCCGTAAACATTTCACCGAGAGGACCTGGCTGCCCTTAGGCCCCGCCATTGTCGAATTCCCGCCGTTTCCTTTCCCATCAGTCTCCACGAAGCCGTCTCGCCATGACGCCCCGGATGTAGCCTTGGAGGGGGAGGAGAGACAAGGCCTTTGAGGCGCATGTGTGTTGCGCTAATGTGTCGCAGAGCCGATCTAGCGGAAGAACATTAGGGGGAAAAACTAATCGTCGTTTATTCACATTAAAACAATTCTTGTTAGAGCCAGTGCAAAATAACGACACAGGATTATAAGGCGCAGCAAACGCGCCGGACTTAATGTTTTGCCTCCGCCGTGGCTTTCTTACAGTCCGGATGTCATTTTTCTATATCGCAGGGACTACTTTGTGAAAAGAAGATCCGGCGGCACCCGCCCAGAGTCAGCGTTCCCCGTGCAGCCGCCATTTCAGGAGGTGCACCCTGACGGCTGAGAGAATCGGTGGGGCGCCTGAGAGCAGGAACTATGGCGGCCTCCGTGGGAAACGTAGCCGACAGCACAGGTATCGGCCAGGCCGCTTCTGTCCCCTCCCCCCCCGCGATGCCTCCAGCTTGACTACCGCTTGGCTAGGCTCACTATTCTGTTCCGTCTGTCGGGGTTGCGGAAAATGCCGGGCTGGAGGAAGGGGAGGGAATGTTCTGGGAGGCTCGAGGAGGTAGAAGAGGGTAGGCCCGTCACTCTGTGTGCCCTTCCGATGGGACGAGGAAAAAGCGACTGCGTGAAAGGGCCCAATTGCTGTTCCCTCGTGGCTGGAAGGGCCCTTTTCAGTGCTCCGAGAGAGCGATAATGCTGTGACTCTTGGGACTACCCATCTTTATCCCTGTACGGGGGGAGAGAAACGTAAACTTCTCCCTCTCTCTGGTTCCCCCCCCCCCCCCCCCCCCAGATAGGTAGAAATTTTTCGTGCAGCGCCACGCGAAGCCTTGTACGTGGATGGGAGCAGACCTGCTGCTAGAAGGTCTGGTCCTATATTAAGGCTCCATTGATTGTTGGTTCCTTTTTTTGGGAGTAAAAAAAGCTTTCGGCGAGACCGCTTTGCGAAGTCTTGGCTGCACGATGCCTGAACCCACGAAGGGTCTTGGGGAAGACAAATTAGAAGTGATAACTCGGATGTATGCCTTACAGAAACATCTGGATGGGGTTGGGATGGAGATTAACCTTGTTTTAAGTGTGTCAGTAGGAATTCTGAATCACAGGTTGTCGATTATTGCGGGTTTCAAGATGGAGATGTCTCAAAGAAAACAGTGGATTCATTATATACGCAGGGGGTGGGGGTGGGCCTGGATTGAGGGATGTAGAGGATATAGTAAATTCTAGTGATGGCCTTTCAAATGTGAGTCACGTTGCAATCTTGGTACTATTCCTGTTTGGAGGCTATTTCTCGAATGTTCTCAAAGGCACAAGTTGAGTTATATTTCGGAGGTACGGGGGAAGAGTATGCCAGGCTTCCTCTGCTGCGCTTTCCTCTTCATTTCATCCAAACTGTTTTTGCAGTCACCTTGCTTTGTGTATTTGTTCTGAGATACACAGAAGTATCTTGGAATGTTTGCAGGAAACTGTTTAGGATTTGTACACCTCTCATGAGACCCTCGTCTTTGTTGTGTATTGTATCTTAGAAAATAATGGAATTAATCTGGAGCCATGTGCAAACAGACGCACATGGCATCTGCATAGGAGGGAGGAGTCGAGTCTGGTACAGTTTAGGCAGGGCTTGATTAAATTAAGTACAAACTGGTCAACAGATAAATTAGCGCAAATGTTCTTAGAGATTGATTTGGTGTTCCATGATATTCAGGCATGAGACTTTTTCAGAATATGGATTATAGGTTGCAGTTGCTTTCTGACTATTGTTTTTAATCTGAATTCACATGCATTTTGATTTTGTTGAGTCAAGTGTATGTCTGTTTGGTTGAGGATTATTGGTTTATTGCAACACAGATTACTCTGGGTTCTGTGCCCCTGACGTTTAATTATTGGGGGGAATATGTGTCCACAGCTGATTTGTGTCCCTTACCTATATGATTTTTCTACTGGATCAGTGACCCTTAACCCAAATATGTTACAGTGTTGTCAAATACCTCCAAAGCTACAAATAACAACAGCACACTAGACAATAGTGCATTGTTTATATATTATTTCTTTATTTTTATTAAAACATTTATATCCTGCCTTTTCTCATGTTCATGCTACAATAGGTTATACAGATCTTAGGTATAATTGTGATGAGACACTTGCCGTTGCAACTCTGCAATATTAGTTTGAACTCCAGTTTACAGTGTGCCACTTCTTTTAAGACAGTGGGGGAAGAATCCTAGGATTTTATCCTGAGAACAGTATAAAACAAGACTTTTCCTTTGTCTGTCAGAACCAGTGCAGAGAAAGGGGCTACCTAAAATGCCCCCATGTTTCCCTGAAGTTCTGAAGGCTTCCCAAGAATGGTAGATTACTCTCTTGGCAGATGGGAAGTATAATAGCCTATTAAGAATCACTGCCTTGGATACTCTTACACAAAACCAGATTTAGTAAAAATGTTTTAAAAATACATTTCATTAAACTCAGTGATTCTAAAAGCTAACCAGGTGAGGCATCTGCAGTTTTTTTGAGCTTACGGAAACCTTTCAGATTCTGACATTGTGCTGGGCAAAATGGTTGCAACAGGAGGTGGAGCTAGCCACAAGTGAGGGCATACATAACTCTAGCAGCAATAACTATTCAGCATGTCAGACAGAAAGATTCATTTTAAAATGAACATTGTTTAAATATATATTTTTTGCATACACATAGCTTTTCTGTTGTCAGGTAGTGAAGATCTTTGTGCTATGTTTGCAGATGGTGCCAAAATAACTTTTTAAAACTTAGGTTATACGCAGTATGATTTCTGTAAATGGAAGAAATCTTCAGTTGTGAAAGTATGTTAGGTGTTTCCCTCTACAGGATGTGCTGTGTGTAGTACACTTTTTGTGCATTAGAGTTTCCAGGTGACTTAAAGCATAATCAGAAGATTCTTCCTATGTTAACTTTAGAAGGGAAATGTGTGTATTGTTGGAAGTGATTGCTTATGTGCCTTAAAGTGCTCAAACATGTAATATTTAAGAGATAATGTGTTTCTTTCTCAGAAACATGCAGGTTTTTAGTATGGTTTCCAGAGACATTCCCTGTATTCACTAATATACATAGTAATTGCTGCACCAAAAACAGTTTCATTTTTCATTCAGTGTGGCTTGGAGGATACAGAGTTGAGATTCTGGGTTTGTGGTTGAGTTAGGTTCATGTTTTAACTGTGGTCTGTTGGACAAATCAGTCTTGGCCCCAGTTCTCTATCTGTAAAATGGGAATAGTTAATGTTTCTAGTAATAGTAACTCATAAAATTTACCACCAGAGCAGTGTGGTAAGTTTTGAAAATGTTCAAAATAATCAAACCCCAAAGTCAGTAAATTAGATGGTGCTAAATGTTGATATTCCTACTGGTCATCTTCAAGTGGACTGTCACTCAGGAGTAGGATTTTTTTTAATGTGATAGGGATTTTCCAAATTTTGAATTGGAAGATTATTTTGGTAAAACCTGATCTAGCATGTTGGATAGTAAATGATCAAAATTTGACTCCAATTCCTAAGATGCTGTGTTAGTTTTGTGCCCTTTGAGTAGATCAGAAGTTTTTTCCAGTAGCCAAAATTTATTTGTAGGTAGAAAATTCTACAAAAATTTGTCACTTAAATCTCTGTGGGTGTGTTGTATATAGAGTTCTTTTGGTTAATCATATACAAAAATAGTTACAACTTTTAAACTGCCTGCTTTGAGCAGTGTTGTATCTGTTCAGTATATTAATCTTATAAAATTATTTTTACAGAAATGTGGAAAATTTTCCACCACACATTAAACAGATCTCCAGTGCTTTAAAAAAATAAAATTGAGTTAGGTTACTTTAAAAATAGGTTTAAGAACTACAGACGTCAGCTTGAGCCACTGAGCTTATTTGTTAACTTTGCAGTGTCTGATGGAAAGGAAAATTCCACAGAAGTAGTTGTTTGTACAGTCACAGCAAGTGTGAACTGCTGAATATCTACAATACTGAATTTCCCCTGTCTTTCATTTAATTAATTAAATTTTAATTTAATTTTTAATCTTGAAAAGCTCCCTGCAGATGCTGTTATCAGACTTTTGATTCCAGCTGTTCCTAATTGAGCTTCTTTGTGTTGCACAGCTGATTTTTTTGTAACGATTTATCTTAAACTTTCACATGAGTTAGGTCTTCAGCTCCGACAGGACTCACAAATCCTCTGGTTTCTTTTCAGATTACATACTCTGAAAATCCTCATGCCAATGGTGCAGGTCCCTACATTTTTTAAAGTTAGTGTGGTGGAAACCCTCCATATAGTTCTCCTTTAATAGCAGAGAATGCCAGTTGATGGGAGACTTGTGTCTGTTAGGGGATGTGTGGGTCTTTATTCTGTTTTGGGGAAATTTGATTGCTCCTCATCTGGGAGGTGAATGATTATGTCCTAAACCCTCTACCATTCTGCTTGTCCAATTGGACAACAGTGAGTGCCTCTTGAGCTGAGCCCCTAATTCCTCACATTAATATTTAGTATAACCCAAGTCCTGGCCTCAGTGCCTTCTACTCTGGCATTCATTCTCCCCAAGATTTGCAGCTCATGAAAAAAGAGCAAAGTTGTCTGCATTCAGCATAATATTTGAAGCTTTTATTCTCCTTGTTCTAGGCAAGACATTTCTCATTATTTTATCTCTTTTTTGCTGTTGCCTTCAGATCTGGGGTTGGCTCTTTTTCACTTTGTCTTCAGCATCTCTTTCCCCTAGTAATTCTTCCTTCCTCTCTTATAAGGTGTGGGTGGAAATGCTGTATTTGTGGGATACTGTACATGGATGAGCTACATTGTCCTAGCTGCATAGAGGGGAGTTAGTAAAAGGTTGAGTGAATTGATAATAGCAGAGGGCTCTGTCTTGTTTGCCTTGAATGATATATTAACTGTGCTATATCAAAAGCACTGTGTGAAATGAAATTGTGCCAAGCCTCTTTTCTCAGTCATGTGGCATGTACAGAGGACTGTCCAAGGAGAGGTTGATAATCATCACTGAAAATTGTCTGGGTATCTGAAAAAGTTGAGACCTGAGGAATTTAATGGGTGTGAACACAGTTTATTGTATAGGAAAACATTCCAGAGGATTAGGAGTGTTAATTTGTTGATTGCAAAGTAATAGTCTTGTGTCACTTTATGGATGAACAAATTTATTGACAGTAAATTCATTTGTCTTTAAGGTGCAACAAGATTTTGTTATAAGCTCAGGTGAAGGTACCACTCCAGAAGAGTCCATTGATACCTGAGAGAATTCAATTGGGGTAGCCCTTCCCACTCCCCTGTGTGCCCTGAGAACTACTGTTCTTTCCCTCCCCCTCTCTCTTTAAGCACCTTTATTTAACAAAGGTGCTATATTGAAGATTAAGTTTATTCATTATTGCATGGTTCCTTGACCAAGGTTTTGAGTTTTGCCATCTCCCATTCCAAGATAAATTCTTATTAAGTCAGTTGTATTAGGGAGGGTTTTGTCTAACCACTCTGTATAGCTAAATTGCAGGTGGCTAGTTTGCAGGAAAAATATATAACTTTCTTTGAAAAGTCTGAATAAGGTTTTAGTGTCCAGTTTGTTTGAAAGGTGCTCATTGCCTGCTTAATTCATTGCATGAAACCATTAAATTGTTACATCACTTCACCTAATTTCAGAAAAACGGGATGCCTTGCAGAAAGATTTTGTTTTCAGTTGTAAAGCAGACCAGGATTTTCATTAGGTTGTTGTGGATAGGCATCTGTTAAGGTGATTACTGTGGCAGTTTTTCAGGTGGTGGTGTTCAAGTGTCTTGTGCCCTCATTGAATTTGAAGAAAGGTAAACAGGACACAAGAAATGCAGTAGTAACTTGCTAGCTGAAAAGTCTTTGAAGCCTGTTAAGGTCATCTTTAAGTTATTAAATGTCAGTGTCCATATTTCCTGTTTTATTGTTAGTTCCCTCCTCATTTTATAAAGCATTTCATCTTTTAATTTGTACACCATAATTTGTCAATTTTTGTTCCCATTTTCTAACTTTTTGTTTTCCCCCCTGAATGTTTTGGTGACTCTTCAGAACCAACGAAACGTATGCTTTCCTTCCAAGGGCTAGCGGAGTTGGCTCACCGGGAATATCAAGCGGGAGACTTTGAAGCTGCTGAGAGACACTGCATGCAGCTTTGGCGACAAGAGCCTGACAACACTGGTGTGCTTTTGTTGCTCTCATCTATTCACTTCCAGTGTCGCAGGCTGGACAGGTAGGAGGCTGGGGCCTTTTTATCTTCCCTGTAGGCTTCTTCATGGAAAAATGGTTGATGAAATGCCTCCAATGTGTGCAGCATTTCTAGTTTTATTACTCCAGCCGACATATGTGCAGCTGTAACACAGTGACGTTTTTGGGGACAAACTGTAGGCAGAAGAATGTAATGCAATGAAAATCCTAATATCAGCTTTCTTAATGTTGCTGTTTATAGCCATAGGATAGTGCCTCCAGGCACAGGAAGCTGGTTGCTTTAGTGGAATGTGAGTGTCATTGTGCAAATATAATAAAATATTTCAAAGTGTGTGCTTCCTAAAGGGTCTGTTGTCTGGAGTTTTGTTATATAAGGTAAAGGTAGTCCCCTGTGTAAGCACCAGTTGTTTCTGACTCTGGGGTGATGTCGCATCACAATGTTTTCATGGCAGACTTTTTATGGGGTGGTCTGCCATTGCATTCCCCAGTCATCTACACTTTACTCCCAGCAAGCTGGGCACTCATTTTACCGACCTCGGAAGGATGGAAGGCTGAGTCAACCTTGAGCCAGCTACCTGAACCGAGCTTCCACCAGGATTGAACATAGGTTGTGAGCAGAGCTTGGACTGCAATATTGCAGCTTACCACTCTGTGCCATGGGGCTCTGTTACATAAGGAGATACAGTTTAAAACATCTTTCATTTTGGAGTGTAGGTTGGTGTTTTGAAATATGAGCGTTGAAAGAACTGAAATGGATGGAAAGCTGTGTGTTATTCTAATAGCACTTTAATTGATGCATATACTATAGTGCAGCTTATTTGAAATGCTTTACATAGCAAGAACTCATTAATACTCTTGCATTTACTTCCAAGATATGGTTTGTGTTATAATTTCAGTATCTGGCATTACAGGATTTGTATGGTAGAATTGCTCACATAAAGGTGAATTTCTGCTTTTTAGCTGGGAGGACAAATAAATGTAAAATTAATCTGGAATAGAAGTATAAACTGGGGTATAAAATGTGTTTGCTCCAAATGCATGCATGTAAGTTAGGTTGTACAAAGTTTAAACCACCATGCTGTCCTAGATTGATTTTGCTTGCATCAAGCTAGGAATAGTGGTCTTCACTGAAGAAGCCCTCTGTGTGTATGTATCCCATTCTTGCTGCAATCAAGATACTGTAATTATTGCATTGTGTAGTTGCATATGATGTATGTGAACTTGGTTATCTGCGATTAGCAATATGCTTTTGACCTGTATCTAGTCTTATAAATTTTGCTTGTTTATTAGAATGTTAGTTGTCAGATAAAACCAGCAGATTAAAAAAACAGTCTTGCATTTTCTCTAGGTCTGCTCACTTCAGCACTTTGGCAATCAAGCAGAATCCGCTTCTGGCTGAAGCCTACTCCAATCTGGGAAATGTGTACAAGGAACGTGGACAACTGCAGGAGGCAATTGAGCACTATCGACATGCCCTGCGCCTCAAGCCAGACTTTATTGATGGATACATTAATCTAGCAGCTGCTTTGGTAGCTGCAGGTGATATGGAAGGGGCAGTGCAGGCATATGTTTCTGCCCTGCAGTACAATCCTGTAAGTTGTATGCTGTAATACCACAATTTTCTCCGAAGTGTGAATAACTTTGAACTTGTACATTTCTTAAAACAGCTGACATTGAGGTTGAAACCAATTATGGTAAAATGGCTTGTAAAAATTGCTTTTTCACTACATGTTTGGCAGCAGTGAGTGGTTAAGATTGTCTTGATCTTTCCCATTCATGCATGTTAAATTTTGGGTCTGTCTGTGGTTTTGTGCTGTTACTTATTTGATTATGATTTGTATATGTATATGCATAAGGATATTGCATTAGTTGGCCATTTAAAATTATGTCATAGATTAGACTAGGGAATGCTTGGGAACCTCCTGCTCTCTTTACTCCATGCTGCTGTCACTTTAATGTCTCCTTTCTTTCTGGTTACTGTCATTGTGCCACAGCGGGGATAGCACTGGTCATGCAGCCATATTAACAAACAAAGCAAAGCTGTGGAGGCTTTGTATGGAGCTTATATGTTCTCCTTGGACTATTTGCCAGGTTGCTGTACAACCAAATCCTTTCAGTTTACTGAAGGGACTGATTTTTAAAGTAGAAGGAAGTGTTCTGGATGCACGCCTATCTGGTAGAACTGAACCATCAGTATAGTATCTTTGAAGAGTTCCTTAGCTCTTTTGTGAATGACCCAGTGCATTTGCATTTCAGGACTTGTACTGTGTTCGTAGTGACCTGGGGAACCTGCTCAAAGCCCTGGGTCGCTTGGAAGAAGCCAAGGTAGGTGTTCTGTAGAATGAATTTTAAACATCAGTCTTTTGAAAACCTGAACGTTTGCACCAAGTCATCAGTTCGTTATTGATCTGCGAGAGTTCCAAGAAATGGCTGGTAGCTGAAGGCCCTGAATTTCCCCAGAGTAGTTGCAGGGCAAGTTATGGCATGCCCATGTTAACACTTGATTTAAACAAGAAATTGAATGTTGAGTCTTGCTGCAGAACATAGACTATCCAATATTGTGAAGCGACTGGCAGGGGATCCACCTTTCTCTGATCTGGATATTTCCTTCCAAACTGAGGCTTGCCTGCTGATGCCAAGCCTTGTGACTTAGTTCGTGATTCCTGTGTGAAGCAGGTGCTAGTGAACACTGCTCTTCTAAAGTCCTTTGTGGCTTGTAAGTGGAGAAGAACCTTATCAAATGTTATCCTGTGATATGGCATTGAAAAAATCTTATTCTTTAACCTTTCCCCCCTATCTTCATAGTGGAAGAAAGGCTGGTAAACATTCATAGTTGAGTTCCTTAAACAACTTGCTCCTATTTTGCCAGAACGTTCAGAATGACACAGCTGGTTTGTTTGGAAAATGAACTGATCAAAGAAAAACTTGCTAAAGTGAGTGGAAAGGTGGCTTCTAGCAGTCTGTATTCCAACCCAAGAATTTGAACACCAGGAGGGGCTTTAAAACTCTTGGCAAACTTAAAACATGCATTTCAAAAAAGAGAACCTAAAATGTCTTGTTACAAGCCACCTTACGCATCCGCGCAGCAGGGGTGAGGAGTGTGGAGGGACCAGAAGGACCTCTTGAGTACTTCACTTCAAGCCCCACGCGCATGCTACCGAGTGGAGTGTATGAACAGTGTAGCTGTCTGGCTGGCTGCTGTACCAGTGGGGGAGGAACACTGCTTTTCAGATCAATCTGTTATAGGGCACTGGGCATGAACATTCACAGCATAAATTCTTCAGACAGTTTGGGTAAATAGCTGCCCTAGAGCAGCATGATTCCTAATTGGCAAAATTACAGCTGGAAAGATTCTGAAAGAAAGCTGTAAACTGATATTGGTGGCACTGAAAAGTCTTTTTGGACAAACAATACTCAGCCTACCAGGTGGACAGCTAACATGAATTGCACTTCACTGCAGCTTTTAGTGTGACTGGTATAGGCCAAGACACTGCGCCTGCCATAGGTTGCTGACTTCTTTATTTCAGAGCTCTGGAGACACCTAGTTTGAAAGTGTTATTATGTTTGCGAGAACTCCACTAAACATGGAGGGAAAATATATCTTGAATAAATTGCAATGTATTTCTTTGGATGTCGGTGCATTTGCAAGACCAAACCAGCAAAATCTTTGAAGCTTAAAGGGATATTTTAATTTTTGTGGAAGTTTCAGAGCCTTTCTTCCAACAAGTCCTGCGTTTGCAATTGCCCTGATTAACCCTTTCCCTTCTGCATGTCTCCCATGTTACGGTCAAACTGCCCTCAACCCTATGTGTTAGACGTATCCAAAGATTTTCAATTGCTTTGTTGAACTTTTTACTAATGATCTTGTTTTATTTTCTCTCTTGTTTTTGGTTTTTCACCATTGATATTGTATTTAGAAGGTTTCAGGTGGGTGAAACCTCCTATTCCATGCGTAAGGTGCCTCGCTGAAGGGAGCTCGAGGCCTGGATCTAGGGCAGACACACTCCTCCTCCTCCTCTTCCAGCAAGGAACGCACCGCAAAGTCACATGAGAAATATGGTAACGGGTTTGTAACTGCCACAGCAAAACCATTTGCCTCCATGCCTGAATCTTCTGTCTTGTGGCTTCAGAAACAGCTTTAAGTATTTTATGTACAAGCAAATAATGTTAGAGAATATTTTATAGTCCTAGCCACAATTCTTTCAAAGAAATAAAGTTAAAGTAAATTAAGATGTAAAAAAAAATAATTGGAGATACTTTATAGTTAAAGCTTCTAACTCTTCCTGGTTGTTCATTTTTTTCCTTTTTCTTCTTTGTTTGGATTGCAGCGTTCTGCTCTTCTGATGATGCGCTGTGATCCTGCAGTAGCGCAAAGGCTGCGCAGCGGAATTGCGCATTGCGTGCGATTGAGCCCTTTGTGAATGGCTGACTAGATGATTCATCTCTAACTGGAGGGCTCCTGAACTGTGTTCTGTAGGCTTTTGGATGGAATTGGGCTGTAAAGTGTTTAGACTTCATACACAAATTTAATACTCAAGTTTCTATATGGGCCTGTGTGGTAGATTAATCAATCTGGTTGGCTGTTCATGGTCTCCAAGGGCATTCAACAAGGCGCAGCAGCTTGCAGCGAGAGCGCAGCGGCGTGCTGTTAGGGTGCGCTAGCGACTTCTTGCGCTTGCATTACAGGGACCTGAATCTTTGTGCAAACCTGTCATTTGAGGTTTTAGAGGCTGAAGGTAAGGAGATAGGGCAGGATTCTTACAAAAAGGGTGAGTTCAGGGTAGAGAATTAACCGAGTTGAAAAACCTCAACCACTAACGTCTGAGATTATCAGTTCTCCTTTTTAATATGTAGTTGTTAAAGAACTTCAGCTTTCTGTAATGTAACATAAATGGGAGTTATGTTAATAGCAGCTTGCTAGCTAAATTGCTGCCTAAGTGTGTGAGATTCTAGCTTTGCTTGTTATTGAAGTATGGTATGGATTCAGCAAGAAAGTGGTTGCAGGGTACTTCTGGGGAAAGAAAGTAAGGGCATTGAGTATGTTCTGTGTGATGGACAGCATAACTGATAATGGTGGATTTGCACTTGGGTTTTGGTTTGCGCTGGCGCAGGATCAACCAGCTGTTTACAGCGCATTAGTTTTGGCGCATGCTAGCCTATACTGCAGGATCACTTTTGGCTGGTTAGAGAAGGAATATTAACTGCAGTTTTTCTCTCACTTTTCTTTTGTGCACATATTCCCTTCCCTTGTATCTACCCATCTTTAACCCTTCCAAGGCCTGTTATTTGAAGGCAATTGAGACTCAACCAAATTTTGCAGTAGCATGGAGCAATCTTGGCTGTGTGTTCAACGCACAAGGAGAAATCTGGCTTGCCATTCATCATTTTGAAAAGGTAATTATAGTTTTTTATATCCTGTGGTACATCTGCCAAAAATGCTTCACATCTGTGGCCACTGCATCATAAGCACTAATGGATGCCTGTTGGCCAGTTATCTGGGAGAACTGGGTTTGATTCCAGATTTGGTTCCCCACTCCTCCACATATTGGAGGTGACCTTGGATCAGTCATAACTCTCTCAGAGCAGTTCTTGAAGAGCTCTCTCAGCCCTGCGTACCTCACAGGGTGTCTGTTGTGGGGAGGGGAAGGAAAAGGAGATTGTAAGCCACTCTGAGACTTCTTCAGGTAGTGAAGGGCAGGGTATAAATCCAATCTTCTTCATATCTACATGTTGGTTAGGTAGATAAATATGTGAATTCTCAAGGGCTTGTGGTCCTAAATCAAGCAATCTGTAATAAACAGTTAATACATACCTGGAGAACAACAAATGCAAATTATGGATTGGTTCACATGGAAAATTTCTGCTGATTTCCATCAGTGGCAAATGGCTTCCCTGCTGTGGCCAGAAGGATCTGGGAACAGGGACAATCCCCCCCACACACACAGTGTGAGGGGGAGCTCAAAGGACTGCTGTGAGTGGGGAGAGCTGTTTGAAGTATATTGTCTTTAGGGACAGATCTTTCCTGTCTTCCTCATCCCTGAACAAGTTTTGTCTAATCTCTGTTGGGATGAATGTCTTAAATATCTGCCATTTTGCTACTACTGATTTATTTTCTACATTGTTAGACCCAGGTAATGTTTCTTGTATCACAAGCAGGAAATAAGAGTGTGTGCAAGTTTGTCATTCAGCTAACTATTAGGGTCATTATGTATGGTAGTAAAGTATAGTAAGATGTGTTTTCTTTAATATACTAAGGCAGTGACTCTTGACCCAAACTTCTTGGATGCTTACATTAATCTGGGAAATGTTTTGAAGGAAGCGCGTATATTTGACAGGTAAGTGGATAAGATACCTATTTTCTCAGTACAATAATTGGCTCCCTGTCTGCATTGACTAGGAGTGTTGACACATGGGTCCATCTGGTTGCCTAATTAGTAAATGTATCGGGTGTGATTTTGAACAAATAAGTTCTTCTAAAATCTGAAAACTTTTAAAGTCAGATTTGTTATGGATAGTTCTTGTATATCTGTGTTTTCTGGCCACTTTAAAGTGGAAGCCACAGTTGTTGCTTTTCAGTGGACGTCATTATCAGCTGTGTACTTTTACTCCCCAGCAATAAATATAGTTCCATGTTTTCTTGGCACATGATGAACATAAACATTACAGCTGCCCATCTTTTTGCAGAGCTGTAGCTGCCTATCTACGGGCCCTGAGTCTGAGTCCAAACCATGCAGTTGTGCATGGCAACCTGGCCTGCGTCTATTATGAGCAGGGCTTGATTGACTTGGCTATTGATACCTACAAGCGCGCTATTGAGCTTCAGCCGCACTTCCCTGATGCTTACTGCAACCTGGCCAATGCGCTCAAGGAGAAAGGCAGTGTAAGGATCCGCTTTTTCTTGTACTTCTTACTGTACTTACATTCAATTTGGTGTGAAGCATGGTGGCGTTCACATTGGAAGAAATCAAATATGTTTTCTTCGTAGTTGGAAATGTAATGATTTAATGCTCTCCTCCCTCCCCCCCGTTTGGAGTTTGCCACCTTAATCAGGGCTATCTCAGCGCAGAATTTATCATTGGTGAGGGAGCATCTCTAGAAGGTGGGTTGTTACTTCAGCTTAATCCACTAGCCCATTTTAAGTCGCTTGTTATCCCAGATGGTGGGAAAAGATTCCTCCCAATTCTTGTCCTGCATTCTCTGCATCACATCAACAACTTGGAATTCTTCTCTTTTTCTCCTCCCCCCCCCCCCCCCGGTGTCCTTAAACAACTATCTAAAGTGGCAAGGGAGTTCATTTATCCCCTAGTTGGACTATGGCTTTGGCTGTGTGATCTGCTTACTAATACTAGCTTAACGTGCTTTGTGTTAAAGGTCGCTGAGGCAGAGGAATGTTACAACACAGCTCTTCGTCTGTGCCCCACTCATGCAGATTCTCTTAATAACCTGGCAAACATTAAACGGGAGCAAGGAAACATTGAGGAAGCTGTTCGGCTGTATCGTAAAGCACTTGAGGTATATTCATGCATGATGCCAGTGAAGGCTTGATATATATCTCATTAAAACAACCCATCATAAGTACAAGTAGCAAACTGCAGTGGACAGCCTACTTGGAAGAGCTAAGAGTAACTTGTTCCTGCAGGTGTTCCCTGAGTTTGCAGCTGCCCATTCCAATCTTGCAAGTGTTTTGCAGCAGCAGGGGAAGCTACAGGAGGCACTCATGCATTACAAGGAGGCTATTAGGTAAGGTTATGAAAACTGCTGCTGGAAAATGTCATGTTAGTGTATAGAATTTATGAGCTTGCTGGGTGCACTCATCGTATTAGAATATTCTTTAGTTGGTAATGTGTGATTGTGTGTTGGGTTTTTTAACACTTCTCCCCCCCCCCATTTGATTTCCACAATTTAGAATCAGTCCCACATTTGCTGATGCCTATTCTAACATGGGGAACACACTAAAGGAGATGCAGGATGTTCAGGGAGCTTTGCAGTGTTACACACGGGCCATTCAGATAAACCCTGCTTTTGCTGATGCCCACAGCAATCTGGCTTCCATCCATAAGGTACAGTCATGCTTGCTGTTTAGATTAGGTTTGGTGGGCCAAGTAGCAACCAGGTGGCCATTGCTTAATTGTTCCTTGCTTCCTTCCTTCCTAGGATTCAGGGAACATACCAGAGGCCATTGCTTCTTACCGCACTGCCCTGAAACTGAAACCAGACTTCCCTGATGCCTATTGCAATCTGGCACATTGCTTGCAGGTGAGTTTGAGGGCAGTTACCTGATAATGACATTGTCCAGATCTCAAGACTTGGACCACGTGGCAAACTGGAGGCAACACCTCGGAAGAGAGGCTGCAAGAAGCAGTGCTGATATTCTCATTGATCTGTTTCCAATGTTCCTGCTGCTTGAGGTATGCTGCTTGATTGTGTGGCTTTTGCTCTTTCAGATAGTTTGTGACTGGACTGATTATGATGAAAGGATGAAGAAGCTGGTCAGCATAGTTGCTGATCAGTTGGAAAAGAACAGGCTTCCTTCCGTCCATCCTCATCACAGCATGCTATATCCGTTGTCCCACAGTTTCCGGAAGGCTATCGCTGAGAGACATGGAAATCTGTGCTTGGACAAGGTAAAAATGCTGTGAAATGATTCCACAGTTATGTTCAAACAGGTTGTTTTTGTTTTTGAGAAAGCCATTGTCTTGATAACTCAGTGAGCTGTTACTGTATTGGCAGATCAATGTCCTTCACAAGCCACCATATGAGCATCCCAAGGATTTGAAGGCTAGCGAAGGCCGACTGCGTGTTGGCTATGTGAGCTCTGACTTCGGGAATCATCCCACTTCCCACCTCATGCAGTCAATCCCAGGCATGCACAACCCTGACAAATTTGAGGTAAGAGCTTCCACATCTCAAGTTAACATGGCAGGTAACAGGCACTGCTTGGTGTATCTATTTAGAACTGTGGTTCTGTGCTGCAAGAAATAATTCAAGTGATTCACAAATACTGGCCTTTTACCCAGTGCACAAGAAGTCATGGTTTCTCCCTTGTAGTTGTTCTGACCACAGTGCTGTTCTCTCCTAGGTATTCTGCTATGCCCTCAGCCCTGATGATGGCACAAACTTCCGGGTAAAGGTGATGGCTGAAGCAAATCATTTTATTGATCTGTCCCAGGTAAGAGCTCTAGTTCTATGAACCCTTAGTATGATTTTGCACAGTGGTGGTATGTGCAGGACAGTGTTGCTTAAATTGTTTAGCATCTTGAAGCAGAGGACCTGTTTCTTCCTCTCACCAAGGTGGCACACTGTAGGTCAGTCTCCAGCCAAAGGATCTTGAGTAATAGGGCTGTGAAAAATCATATCTTGAGACCTCGAAGAACTGCTGCCACTTCTATAACACTGAGCTGGGTGGACTAGTAGTCTGACTGTGTGAGGCACTTTTATATGTTCATGAACCCGAGCTGTGTACAAGACACATTTTTATAGTTCACAGGAAAGGCCAGTATTGTTAGCTAAAAATGCAGCTTCATATTTATTTATTTATTTTACACTATATTAAGACATACAACATATAACACCCAGTGTCACTTTTCTCCACACCTCGTGCATTTCGCCATTCGTAGACCTTTAGTTGTCCTTCTCATATCCTAAATGCTATTAACAAAAACTGACCACACTCGCTCGAATTTCGCCCCCTGTCCTTGTCGTACACAAAATACTTTTTCATGACAGGCCAGTTGTAACATTTCATCTTTCCATTGTAACAGAGAGCCAGAAAAAGGACCTTTCCATTAGCTAAAAATGCAGCTTAACTGCCTTTAAATTCCATAGGAACTTCGTACATTATCCATTAAGGCAGTACGTAGAAAAGTTGTCTATGTTTAAGAGAATTTTTATGTTTGGCTTTGGAAATCTTAGGGAAGTTGAGTGCATTCCTTCAGTAATGTGTTTTGGGAAATCAGCAGCAAGAATACAAAACTGGTGGCATCTTAAATAGCTTTTTTAATGGTAAAAACTTCCACAAACCTAGAGCCCACTTAGCACATCTGAGTTCTAGTCCATGAAAGCTTCTGCATCAAGAGATCTGCTAGTCTTTAAGGTGCCACCGCATCCTGCTTTTAAAGGCTAGTGTAGCTCAGATGCTTCCGTGCCTGCTCCCAAGGATGACATAAGTAGAGATAACATCTAGAATTTTGGTTTTGGCAGCTTTTAATTGAGTAGCAGAACAAAACTGAAGTATGCCGTTTTACAGTAACTTCTAATTCTTGTGCCTTAGGTTCCGTGCAATGGAAAGGCAGCTGACCGCATCCACCAGGATGGCATACATATCCTCATCAATATGAATGGCTACACCAAAGGAGCCCGCAATGAACTTTTTGCCCTAAGACCAGCTCCAATACAGGTAAGGAAGAGACAGTAATTCACATATCTATACAGAGTGCCCATTGGGGATCTCCACTTTGAAGTAGTCTCTATGGTTGGGAAGTGAACATGTCACGTGGGTCCTGCAATAGTTTGACAAGCCATTTCTGCCATATGAAGGCACCCATACCTCATCTTACAGTTGTGGTTAATTGCGTTTGTTTTAAACTGTGAATATTCCTGTGAATATTCTCCTCAGTTACAGGATGTTTTTAGGGTAGCAAATTTAAGGACTTTGCTGCCATGAGATAAGTTTGTGACAAGCAAGTAGAACAAAGAGATCAGTAAGGCAGAAGTGGTATGTAAATGTCAAGATTATTTACAGGTTGTTTTTAAAGAACAGATCAGCAACACAAGTATCCAGATAGTCAAAGAAGAAACCTGGCCGAGGCATATAAATTTAAGCTTGTTAGGACTTCGAAGTGGGGTTTGAATTCTCTTTAACGCTTTAACTGACACTTGCCTGCCTTTCCCAGGATTGAGACTGAACTGGTGCAAGGTATATTCTTCACTAAAGCATAACTAGGTACTCTGCCCTCTCCCAGAGGTAGAGCTAAAGCACTCTACCACACTACCAGGCAGAGCTTCCCGTCAAAACAGTCTGCTTAGTTACTGAACATAAGAACACAAGACAGGCCATGTTGTATCAGGCCAGTGGCCCATCCAGTCCAACACTGTGGAAGCAGACCCAGACTATCACTGCACTCTCCGTGAGGCAGACCTGAACTGCTCTGCTTCCCTAGGACATTCTGTTCCCCTTCTGAAAAGTGATTGGATTCTGGGGTAGTATTCATATGCTCAGTGATGGAATAGATGAGGCTGTTTCTCCCTTTAGGGGCAGGACAGCCCCTAAAGGGAGAAAATGGTTTCATCAGTGGGTATAAAAATCTATTAATAGAACATATGCCCCCAGGTTTCCTTGTGGATGAAAACACTTGACTCATGGCATCATCAAAGAGCTTATTCCATTTTTTAAAACCAATTTTTACTACCCTGAAATTGGCTAAATAATTGAGAACTGCTTAGCTTGCTTTGAGCAAGGCTTTCTCTTTGTCTCTGCAAAGTGGGAGTACTGGCCCTACCTTACAGAGAGAGGATTATTAATGGATGCGAAGTGTTATGTACATGAACTCTTACTAGCATTATTAACACCAGCTTCTGAAAAGTTTTAAAATAAGCTTTAGTGCTATCCTTCAGGTTGTATGTAAAAGAAGGCTCTTTGATATTAAACCCAGACATCTTTCCTTGATTTCCAGGCTATGTGGTTAGGCTATCCTGGGACTAGTGGTGCATTGTTCATGGATTACATCATCACAGACAAAGAAACCTCCCCTATTGAAGTGGCTGAGCAATATTCGGAAAAACTGGCTTACATGCCAAATACATTCTTCATTGGAGATCATGCCAACATGTTCCCACACCTAAAGGTACAGGGTGTGTGCATGGGGAAGAGGAAGGAGACCAGGCAGTAAGTGAGCCTTGTACTGCTTTTTAAAGTTCTAGTACGCTTTAAACACTTTGTTCTTTTTCAGAAAAAAGCCGTTATTGACTTCAAATCCAATGGGCATATTTATGACAACAGAATTGTTTTAAATGGCATTGATCTGAAAGCATTCCTTGACAGTCTTCCTGATGTCAAATTAGTGAAGGTGAGAACCTTTTAGGTATATGTTGTAGAGCATGTGAAGTGCAGTTCAGATGTATGTGCCTTGTCCTCCGGGAGGCTACAGATGACGGAATTTGTGAAGGATGGAAAGCACCAATAGAAATGGGAGGCTGTGGGAAGGTTGGAGGATAATAGAGGAGATGAGGTGATAAATGAGAGCACCTACATGTACCTGGGTCTGTAAAGAATGCATAGTGTTTTAAACAACCTTTTGAAGGGAATAAGGTCTTTTTTTGTGTGTGCGGATGATGTTGGAGGAATTCATTTGTTCGGTGCTTTATTTCTCTATTTTAACATATTTTCCTAGCGTACTGGCTTATAGCTGCCTCGCGTTACTGTTGTGAGTGAAGTGATGTAAAAATGTTAAAATAAAAACATAATTTCAGTGGACCTTGCATTGAAGACCTTCATGTTTTGAAGTGAGGCTGACAGCTTTCTGTGGGTTTTTAAATTACATTATTTGGAGGGATGCACTTCATGTCTCATGTGGTTTCTAGATGAAATGTGCTGATGGTGGGGATAATGCCGACAGCAGCGCTGGACTTAGCATGCCTGTCATTCCTATGAATACGATTGCAGAGGCAGTCATTGACATGATAAATCGTGGACAAATTCAGATAACGATCAATGGATTCAACATTAGCAATGGGCTTGCAACTACACAGGTGAGAGGAAATGGACACAAAGACGAAGAGGTTGTTAAATTATCCATTTGCATATAATGGTCTTAGAATCCAGTGCCTGGCTTAGCTAATCTAAACATGGAGCTTTGTGTTTGAGAGACTTTGGGGCCATTGTTTTGTAACAATAGGATTTGTGGTTTCCATTTTTAAAAACCCTTCATTGGGGCAGAAACATGTTAGAGTGCTCAAACAGGCTGCAAAAACAAAGTCAGTAAAGCATACTCTTGTAATTGGAGGCCACCTTCTAGATTCTGATATGCTTTCCTTCAGATCAACAACAAAGCAGCGACTGGTGAGGAGGTTCCACGCACCATCATTGTCACCACCCGCTCCCAGTATGGATTGCCTGAAGATTCTGTTGTGTATTGCAACTTTAATCAGCTTTATAAAATTGACCCTTCCACACTTCAGATGTGGGCCAATGTGAGTAGCTTTCATCTCCCTAGTCTGTACTCCTTTTTCTTAGTCAGTTTGGCTTGGGAAATGCAATGCTATTCAGGATTAGCTGATACACTTTATAGGTGTTTGTAAATTCACCCTTTGACTCTCGATTACAGATTTTGAAGCGCGTCCCAAACAGCGTATTGTGGCTGCTGCGTTTCCCAGCTGTAGGAGAACCAAATATTCAACAGTATGCACAGAACATGGGCCTTCCACAAAATCGCATAATCTTCTCACCAGTTGCCCCCAAAGAGGAACATGTGAGGAGGGGCCAACTTGCTGATGTCTGTCTAGACACACCTCTTTGTAATGGCCACACCACAGGGATGGATGTGCTCTGGGCTGGGACACCTATGGTTACCATGCCAGGTAAAATCTGGAGCTAATGTGCCACTGCTGGCAAAAGTCATAGACTTGGCTATAGTGAACATTAGTGTGGTGGTGTTTTGAGACATGTTAGTGATTCCAAAATAGGAGGTTGCGGATGTGTTGCCAGGTGGCTGGCAGTGGACCATGGCTTAGAAGAGAAAAGCTGATGGTGGTGCTGGTAGCAGGAGGGAGATGACCATGCATATATACTTGGGTGGTGGGCCTTGCTAATATGGACGTTCCCTTGACATATGGCCTTTTGTTAGAGAAATAAGGAAATAACATGCTTGAGATTTAAAGCTTCAAGAATATTACTTCTGCTTCCAGGAGAGACTCTTGCATCACGTGTTGCAGCCTCCCAGCTTACTTGCCTTGGCTGTCCTGAACTAATTGCGAAAAGTAGACAGGAATACGAAGATGTTGCTGTTAAGCTGGGAACAGATCTAGAATAGTAAGTAAATGTGTCAGAGGGATGGAGAGGAGACAGTTAACTGTGACACAATGAATTAGGTTAGTGATAGGAGCGTACCAAGTTGCATCAATCGGCCCTCCTCAGAATGTGTTCTGGGCTATGAAGGAGTGTTTGCAAGTGCAGAGTATAATTATAGTAATAATGTATGACAATGTCACATGCTGGAAATAGTGATTGTGAAGTAACATGGTGGAGATAGTGTGGGGCATTTTGAGTTTAAATAGAGGGCAATACCATATACCCATATGTAGCAGAAAGGTTGACTTGATACTCTGGGTCAGTGAATTCAATAACAGTGGAATCTGTGTGCCTGTTTTCATGCAGCCTGAAGAAAATACGTGGCAAGGTCTGGAAGCAGCGAATATCTAGTCCCCTGTTCAACACAAAGCAGTACACAATGGAACTGGAGCGTCTTTATCTTCAGATGTGGGATCACTGTGCAGCTGCCAACAAACCAGACCACATCATCAAGCCCATAGAGAGCAGCGAATCAGCTTAAAGAACTTCAGCCCTTGAGAATAAAAACCCTTCAGGAAATGTCTGATTCCTGAGCAGAAGCAATGGGGAGCCACAGACTCCATATCTGCTTAATCTGCCTGCTTCTCTTACCAGATGTGATCTGTGGTAGTTATCGAAGAGCACAGCCGGACTCATCTCCTGCATGATGGGGAGATGAGAAATTTTGTATCCCTTGGGGAGTTTGCAGTTGAGCTGTGTGGCCTTGCTGTGTGCCTGCAGGGAAAGGTGTGAAATGCCCAGGCAATTGTGATTTCATGGGTTAAGTTTTCCTGTGAATTAGATTTTTCTCTTCCTGCATCGATTTGGAATTGGAGCTTTTTAATATTTGGTTTTCAGGTATTCCTGTTGGTACGTATGTGGGGTTCCTCTGGCAAGATTTCTGGCTAGTGAGTGTTGCTCCTCTCAGATATTTTTCTGAGCTCTACTGACTGAAGGGTGTCTGCTGGTGAAGCTTTTTTATAGGTTTTATAAACCACTTAAGCGTATCAGCTTCATTACTGTTTGACTTCTCTTTTGTGGACTTTTCTGTGCCATCTTGACTTAGATGAGGATTTTTAAAGCTTCATCTGTGTAAATTAATTTCAAGATGACATCTTTTCTCTGCGAAAATTAAACTCAGTTTAAAGCTTATTCTTCCCTTCCCTCCCCCCAATACATGGAGAGAACACAACTGGGTGCCAAATGCATATTCTTCAGGAATGATAGCTACAGAGGTGCAGGCCTAGCCACTGTAGCAAATACTTTATAAAAATAAAAGCATTTGTTCAGTTTGGCCCATCAGACATGTTTCACTGTTCAAGCTTGTCAAAACAATGATGTATTTGGCCACTGGCCTCTTGACGTACTTTTCTAAGCTTCGTTTTTAAAAATGCGGCTCTTCTGTTCACCTCAGCACAAATGCAATTCCAGGTAAGTATGGATTTTCTTTTCAGTGTCTGCCTCCAGTTTGAACAGCTTTTACCATGGTGTGTTTCTTGGCAGAGCTCCCAGAATTTTTTTGGTTTGGTTATTTGAGAGTGCAAGACATTTAATTTATATATTAAATGAGCAAGACAGAATCATTCTTAATCTCTTCACCTACTTTGTCTGCAGGTTCTAAACAAAGCAGTGTCACTGTGGTTGGTTGTGCTGCACACGGATATATGGTATTAGATAATAGAGAAAGTTCCCTACACATACTTTTCCAACACACCCATTAGTAGACTCAGTTGATGGTGCTCAGGTATTTAACCCTGAGATATGCTTGACTGCAGTGCCAGTGGTCTTTGTTTTAGTAGCAGTTCAGTTGAGCAAGACACATGTGAGGCCCTGTGCTCAAATTGTTTCTCTACAACAGCAGTGTGCTGCTTGTTATGGCAGGTGAGGAGGACTTCTAACTCTTGCCTCTTATTGAGAGAACGTCTTAGGAGCTGATGCTGCAGCTTGAGTACACATACACCTGGATTAAATTGAAATTTGGAGTAGAGGTTAAATTAGAAACTGTCCTCAACAGATTAAGCACTGTGTGTAGTTTTAAAATGAGAGAAGGGAATTTCCCGCCTCGAGAGTGCAGCTGTTTTTACTTGCTTGCTCACTGTATCAGTTTTTGTTTCCAGATAACTGTATGACAAATACAAATGAAAATCACTGGCTTCTTCTGTGTTGTCATCATTTGGGTGGCTGGGATCTGAAATCTGCTTTTCTTGGTAATGGTTCTAAATGAGAACATAAACCTGTGGGGATCAGCATCAGCAGTCATACACCATCAGGACAGTACAACTGGAAGAAGAGTAGGGTTTTATAACCTGCTTTTCTTTACGTCTCAAAGCAGTTTGCAGTCATATTCCTTTCCTTTCTCTCCCCCAGCAGGCACCTTGTGAGGTAGGTGGGGCCGAGATATGAGAGAACCGTGACTGCCCCAAGACCATCCAGCGGGCTTCATATAGAGCGAGGAACTGAATCTGGTTCACCAGATAATGTGCCGGTGCACTAGCACTTTAACAAAGGAGTTAAGCAACGCTGCATCCTGGCCGCTTTTTAACTACTAAATCAACTTGGTGCAGCATCTAAAAAATCCAAGCTTTCATTTTCCAGAGCTTGTTGGTAAAATGATTCCTGCCTTATTGTATGTAGATCCCATTCACAAGTGGACTTTAGGAAAGCATTGTGCCGTTACTGCATACTTTAAAGAGGAGCAGATAAATGACCAGAAGTCCTCATCTTTACCCAAAAACATCAAAATTATAGGTGACAAATAGAAACCACAACATCGAACAATAACAACAAAAGTCTTTAAATATCTTGGCATAGTCTTACAATCACCTGGATGTTAGCTCAGGCAATGCATGCTGCAGAGACTGCCCACAGAGCATCCTCTGCCATTCTAAGATTATGCTTTATCCCTACAGCAATCAAGGTCTTCCAAGGAAAGGTTACCCAGCTCTTATATGACTCCTAGCTTTGTATTTACAAAGAAAGGTGTTTACTGGAAGCAAGTACCCACAAACAGCCTTTGGAGTCCATGATGTTTTGCAAATGCCCTTCTTAGAGGCTAGGCTGATCTTGGAGATACATATGTGAAGAAGAGATTGAATTTATACTCCACCCTTCACTACTAGAAATCTCCAAGCAACTTACAATTTCCTTCCCCTCCCCACAACAGATGTGCTGCAAAGTAGGTAAAGCTAAGAGCTCTAACAGAAACTGATCTTGAGGAACAGCTTTACAAGAACTTGTAACTGACTCAAGGTCACATCAGCAGGTACATGTGGAGGAGTGGGGAATCAAACCAGGTTCTCCCAGGTAAGAACCTGTGTACTTAACCACTAGACCAAACTGGCTACTAGTGTCCACCTGCTGGCTATAAATCATTTTCAACCCAGTAGGTCTAGTATCCTTGATCCTTGCTGAGGGCCACCGCTCAATCTGGCAAAGAGCAATTGAGCATGGCGTCTCCCACGTTTTACTGCCTCTCGGGTATCAAAAAGCAAAACAATTGAACAGCAGTTCTGGGATCATGCCCTGTAATTAGATATTAATGATAAGGGAAATCACAGTAATCAGGCAGTGTCAAGCAAAAAATACAATAATTGACATTTAGCTAAATGACTGGGGAAGGCAATGGCAAACTACCCCATAAAAAGTCTGCCGTGAAAGCAATGTCACCCCAGAGTCGAAAACGACGGGTGCTGACCACCTTTACCTTTTTAAAAAAATGTATATACCATACCACAAGTATACTTTGAAAATTCTTTGTCTATAATAGAGTTAGGTGTTAATGATTTTTCAACAATGTTAAATCTTTCATCCTTTTGCACACATTACTCTAGAAAAGTCTCCACTTGGTCAGTTCTATAAGGACCAAGAGCACTTTCAAAATGCCATCTGTGGGAAAACCTGATAACTCAGAGGCTGCCATATTAAACTTAAAAAAGTACACATTTTGAAATCCAGAGATGCTCCTCTAGGTCATCCTCAACAGAAAGGAGATACATGGAAGACTTTAAAGTAAAAAGCAAACAAAAAACAAAGCTAACTATTGAACATTCACAAATTTCTCAAGATTAACAGAAGCAAGGGCCTTTGGGCAAGCCAAAGAAATATGTGCACATAGGAAAGAATTTATTTTTTCACCACTGGCTGAGAAGCAGGCTTTGCTAGGAGTTTCTCCAGGAGTGTGAAGTTATACTAAATACAATCTTTTAACAAGAACCAAACTCACAAAACTGCTTTTTGTCTAAATGCAGTGACCAAATTTATTCTAGCAGCCTCATATTGCAATTGCCAGAACTGGCATCTCAAATAGTGTTCTTTCTGGGTTCACAGTAGTTTTGGAAAGCTGTTAAAATCTCTTACCAGGGTCTCATTAGGATGTGCAAACACACCTTGCAAATTTAAAGGGCTTTGTCTCTAGCAAACTTTTATGGGCTTTGTCTCCTATGCAGTGAAGCAAGACTGCAATTTTTTTAATCCCCAGGCTTGTTTTCAGCCTTGGTGACCTCAAGGTACAGTTTCAACTTTTGTTCCTGTCTGCAGTTCTCTAAATTTCCGGGAAAGGATAAAACTCATGGAGACTTTAAATGCTTCATTGCTTTAGAAGGGATGCAATCTGGAACCTTCCTGTTCAGTGCTGGAGATCCAGGCCAACTTGACACCATATAATGCCTCCTTTTGGCTGTGACTTTCCAAGTTAAGGTAGTAAGGGCAATCGTTCTCAGGTCCATTCTATTTACAAACAATTTCAACTAGCAGGAAAAAAGGTGGAGCTCCACCCAAGAGAACCAAACCAAGTCATACACTGATATTGAAGGAGGAGCGCAATGTTCCGTTACAGATATACAATGAATATATATACCACAGTAAGCAAATACCGGCTCCAGTGGCAGTCTCTATGGTCTTAATGAAATGAAGATGACTATGAACCACGCCTACACTATGGCACAAGGCGCCTGACCATGCACTCGCTGAAATTCCGCACTCGATCACTGCGTTTCATGGGGCTGTTTCTTTGCTCCCCAGGGAACATCAATAAACCCATATCTAGGTTAAGCTCCCATTAAATACGGTCCTGTAGCGTTTTCGAAAAGAGCTGCGTTCTTTCCTCATAGTTTTACAGGCACTAACTATACATGCTGCCGCGAAGGCTTGCCAGATATTGCAGCGTGCGTGTCTGTCCGAGCCGCTTGCCAGATATTGCAGCGTGCGTGTCTGTCCGAGCCGCTTCTCTCCTCCGACCCCCCCCCCCGTTGTCACAGTAACAGTGGAACCAATGTCCGCTGAAAGGACTGTTGCGGGTTCCACCCCCTTTGCAATCAGGCGAGTGTTTGCCGTTTAAGACGCTAACGGCCACGCAGGGCAGCGGACAGCAAGGGAAGGCGAGTGAAAGAAGGAGCAGGGAGTGGCTGGGTTTAAAGATTTTATCCTTCGCTGCCCGGAAAAGGGGACGATGCCATCTTGGGGGCGTGGCTGGCACTGAACGCTGCCGCGGTCATGCGAATGCGCGTTGCCAGGGATATGCGGCCTAGGGGGCGGGGCCAATGAGATCGTATTTTTTGACGGCAACTCGGAGCTCCGCAGTTTCACCTCGCCCAGTTAGTTGCTATGCTTTTAAAAAGGTGAAGGTAGTCCCCTGTGCAAGCACTAGTCGTTTCCGACTCTGGGGTGACGTATCACGACGTTTTCACGGCAGACTTTTTACGGGGTGGTTTGCCATTGCCTTCCCCAGTCATCTACGCTCCCCCCCCCCCCCCAGCAAGCTGGGTACTCATTTTACCGACTTCGGTAGGCTGAGTTAACCTCGAGCCGGCTACCTGAACCCAGCTTACACTGGGATAGAACTCAGATCATGAGCAGAGAGCTTGAATTGCAGTTTTACCACTCTGCACTACGAGGCTCCTCATGTTATGCGTTTAGGAATGTGCAAATGAGAGGCAGGAATTCAGCCGGAGAAACCCGGCCCTTCCTGCTCAGCTTTACCGCATTTATACGCCTGAGCAGCTGTGAAATGTAGAAGATTCAACTAGGGCTACCAACTCTGACTTCAGAAATTCCTGAAGATTTTTTGGGTTAGGGGTGGTGGGCGGGATTGGGGGGCGGAGCGGAGGGTGCTCGGTGGCGGTGTGTGATTCTGATGCTGTAATGACGACCAACCAAAGCTGCCAATATCCCCAGTGGAACTGTTCCCTGAAGTTTGGGATCATTTGGATCCCAACAGGATTCCAGACCCCTGCCAGAATAAAGATAGCCCTGCAGAGCACACCTTTACCAAGGTGAAGCTTATTGCAGGAAGCTATAAGCACTCCTGGATTGTCATCATTATTTGTCCTCATGAGATGGCGCATTTCCTTGCATTCTGAAGTGTGTTGGGGGGGGTGGGGGTGGGATGATAACTCACTTCTTTGTGTTTCCCTGTTTATGTACCTTGCAAGTGTTGGGGGTATGGACACTGAAATAAAATCAGTGTTTTGCAGCCATGATCAAGGTTAACAAGATGTTAAATAAAGGACGTTCTTCTCTGTTTTGGCAAAGACACCCCCCCCCTGCAGTGTACAACCTTACCCTAAAGTTTATTAATAAACAATATGTTTTAATGAAATGCAAACTAATTTTCTAATGAACCATGTGGACAGCATATAGCAGACATGATAAAATGTACCCAGATGATGCATTTCACTGGGTGTAAAAATGCCTGTCTGGTAACTGTCGCTTGGGATGGGACCACTGTTGAAAAGGCTGCTGTTTACTGTGCTGGATCTTGTCTAAGAAAATTGGAGTATAGCCTTTCCCTGAAAATCTCAAAAGAACCTGTGTTGTATTTGTTTAATGGGTTTTTTAGTTACTTTGCAACTGGAAGAGTTTTGCAGTGAATTAGAATATGGTCAGACACAGTTAAGGTGAGTCGACTGTACCCAGTAAGCTGTCAGGGAGCATCTTCAGGATCTCACCACTAGACAGAAAATCCTGAGAGCCCTGCACAGTCACACACAATATTTCCTCTAAGCTGTGGAGTCTTGTGAGCAAAAATTCTACATTGTGAGCTACTGGCATTAAAGTTGTGAGCAAGTGATTTGGCTGCATAAATCAGTTTGCTCTGGGACTATTTTTTCTGAGCTAAGACAAAAATGCGTGAGCCAGAGGCTAATAAACTGAGCTAGGTCATACTAATTCAGAGGGAACACTGGTCACACATGAAACTCTTGCACTGTATCAGATCATTGACCCATTATGGGTGATATTGTCTACTCAGACTGGCAGCTGTTGTCCAGGAACTTGAACCAGGCCTTTCATATCACCTACTACCTAGTCCTTTTAACTGGAAGTGCTGGGGGTTGAACCTGGGACTTTTTGCATGCCAAGCAGATGTCCCACCACTGAGCTGTAGCCTCTCCTTTCATTTGTTTCACCAGCCTATGGTCTGGTCTGTTGGAAGAAGGAATCTCAGCATTGTCTTTTGCTCTTCCAGGCTTCTAAGGCCAAGACATCCTTAGTAGTGGGGAATGGCTCAGAAACGAAGGACTGGCCCCAAACTTGAACTCACTGCAGACCAAAAGCAGCAAATGCGAGAGGCTTTTGACCTGCTGGATGCTGATGGCACAGGCACCATTGATGTGAAAGACCTGAAGGCAAGTTTCTTGGTTTATTTGCTCCCTGCATGCTGAAAGACCAAAATGGAATCCCTTGTTTATTTCAGTAGTTACAGAGGGATAGCCAGAGCCACCTTAAGTCTGTTGCAACAATACTGAACAGGAATTTTGTTGCAAGATTAATAAGATTTTATTCCAGCACAAACTTTTGTGACCTAGTCATTTTGTGAGGTGAGTGTAATGGTTCTTACTAAGTGGATGCTTATGTATGAGGTTATGAAGAAAAAAATATATAAATGTCCAGTCAAAGGCCATGAAGTACAAGGTGAGATACTGCTAAGTATTTCTAATGTGATTGAAATACATCCTGCATTTTATGGCCAAACAGCATTGAAGGATGCTACAGCTATGGAAAGGCTTTTCTGCTGTAGTTATGAGAGTGCATTTTAACAAAGCAAACTATAAAAGTTTTAAGGGGGGAATTAAATATCCAGGCTCTTTTAAATCTATTTTTATGTGACAGGACTGTCTGAAAATGAGAATTTTTGAGGAAAGTTCTTTTGGAAATTCCTAGTGAACTGCCTGACCTTATTCCTTTCAACCCTATCTCTGTTTTCCTAGAACTCTCAAGTGTCATTGAATACAAAGTTCATTTTGAATTCATTTAGAATCTTCTAACAGTTGCTAAAGTATTATCAGCAGTGGGCAGCCCAATCCAGACATACGTGGCAGGTGGCTGCTCAGGGGTAGGCGGATCTACGGCGCCGCTAGTCGGCTTTCAAAGGGGCTCGCGCCGGAGTGCAGCGTGCCCTAGTGGTGGCCACCGCCAGTAGATGTGTAAGATACACTGGAGTGTGGCCTCCCTGAGCTACGCGAGGGCGGGGACAGGAGGGGGCGCTTCTGCGGGGACAGCAGGAATTGGCTGGTGGCGGGCGGGGAGCCGGGTCATGTAATGCCTGCCACCGGAGAGAGCGCTCTGCGGCAATAGGCTGCCTGCATGCCCCACCCCCTTCATGCACACACCAAGCCCCATGGTGTGGCTGTGTAATCCATGGGGGAGCATCCGGTCAGCACTTACCACTAGTTCCATGGAGCAGGCTACCCATCAAAGGGGTGAAGCCAAGCCTCTGTCAGTGTCCCCCCCCATGGCCTGCATGGGCGGATGGCCTCACAGATGCCGCAGGGGCCCCCTGCCAGGACACAGTAGGCCACCTACTGCAGGCACCGCCAAAGGTGCCGGCGGCAGTCCCCATGGTGGCTTCCGCTCATGCCCACCCGCAGAGAATCGGACACCCATGAGGGGCATGCGACAGTGTCGAAGTGGCTGTGTGACGCACTTGCCGCCCCCTGCCCCCAGATCCCGCTTGAATAAGGACTCCACGCAATGTGCAGGAATCAGATTTATTGAAGTGCAGGGCTCCAGAGGGAGTCACCTTGAGGAGGAAAGGGTGTCGCCATCAGACTGTGGTAGTCCCATGGTGGTGAGGGGGTGGTGGTGGGGGAGGGTGCCAACCTATCATGGGAGTAGGTACCGACAGCGGGAATTCACCCCCCGGCTCTTGTGCCAGCGAGTGCCACCGCGGCATTCTCGGCCACCAAGCCAAAGAGGAGAACCTTCTCTGCCCCAGTCCAGTTCGGCTGTCGGTGCCGCTCTGTCTGCCGCCATTCCTCCTACGGGCAGTGGAATGCAGGGGCTGCTGACCACAACTGGCTGATAGTGGGCACTCTCATGCCGCCCCACCCAGCTTTTGCACGGTACACCAGCAGGGCATCCGGTGGTCTCGACGGCCCCACGCCCCCACTCAGGCAGGGCCCCTCACAGCTCCAGCGGTGTCTGGAAGCTGTGGTGGAGTGCGTCGGGGCAGCAGCCAGGGCACCGTAGCCCGCGCCACATCGCGCAAACCATGGAGGCCCATGATGGGTGGTGCCCCCTCATCCCACCTCCAGAGCCCCCCCGGGTGCGGACGCTGCACATCCTCCCCGCGCTCTATGTGTGGGTTGGTGGTGGTGGAGACGTCGGGCGCGTAGATAGCGGGAGTGCCTGAGCACTTTGCGTCTTGAGGATGCCACCTGTCTGAACCGCTTCCTCTTGGACCACGCCGCCAACCAGGACCTGTGTGAGCAGTTGGCTGGCCTCCGCCCCATCCCTGTCTTGCAGTGGATCCTCATTTCCCTGCGATTCCTGGTGGCCAGCTCCTTCCAGGGCATGGTGGCTGAGGTCCTGGAGTCTCCCAGTTGTCGGCCAGCCGCTGCCTCCACTCCTTCCTAGACACCATGCTTCAGCGCCTCCAGCAGCATGTGTGGTTCCCAACAGGTGAGGTGGAGCTGAGGACAGCCAGAGATGGCTTTGCGGCGGTCGCAGGGTTCCCCAATGTCGTGGGGGCTGTGGACTGCACGCATGTTGCCCTGGTGGCCCTGCGGGAGGATCGCATAGTGTACTGGAACAGGCACCACTTCTACAGCCTCAATGTGCAGGCTTCATGCGACCACCAGGGAGTCTTCACAGATCTGGTGGTGAAGTTCCCAGGGAGCATGCACGACACCCAGATCTTCACGTCCTCAGGCCTCAACCGCCTCCTGGCAGCCTGGCCAGATGGCCAGGGGTGGTTGCTAGGTAAGGCCACCAGGTGGTGGTGTAGGGTGCCCCTCCCATCCCCTGTTCTCACCTTCCTGTCCTCCACAGGTGACCGAGGGTACCTGCTGCTGCCCTACCTGCTGACGCTGTACCAGGAGGACGCGCCCGAGGACCGGGCAGCGTACAACCAGGCACACATGGCCACTCGTATGGTCCTCGAGCGTGCCTTCAGGCAGCTGAAGATGAGGTTCCGCTGCCTGCACCACACAGGTGGTCGACACAGCATGCAGCCCCTGCCTGTGGCTAAGCTGGTGGCCGTGTGCATCATGCTGCACAACATCACCACCTGGCAATGCCTGCTGGCCCCCTAGGACCTTCCCCTCCCGGACCCTGGGTTGCCAATGCGGGAGAATGAGGAGGCGGGGGCACGGGCCGCTGCCCAGCAGGACTTTGGGGGGCACTTGAATCGGTAGTGTGTGTGAGCTCACATATGGGCCACTCGGAGTGCAGGCAGGGCACCCAAGGACGAGAGCATGCCGGGAGTGAGGCCTGTCTCACGCCTGGGTCGCCGGGGGGACCCCGCGCACTCCCATGTATGCTTCTGCTTCTTGGGCACTTCATTCTATTATTAAACTACAATTGTCGGGACCACTCTCGGGATCCCTTCAATAATTCATGCACTTGTTGGAAAAGGCATGGGGAAGATGATGAAATGGCAGGTAGAGCTGAAGTCCTGGGGGGAGACACAAAAAACAATGACAAGGTAGAAAAACATAGGGAGGAGACGCGGGAACCCCAGTGCAATGCCGGGAGCAGGGTTCTCGCATGCCTTGGCCGTGGGACTGTCAGGCAGGGCACCACGGCAGGCATTCTGTGAGGTGTGAGTGGCCACAGACTCGACTCCCCGCTGAAGCCGCCCCTCGGCAGCCAGCAGCCACCAGGGATGATAGCCGCCACTCCCACCTCCTCATGTGCTCCCTGGGCTGAGCAGGCGCACCTTCAAGTTCGCAGGTTTCCCTCATTTGCACTGCCCCCTGCTTGTGGCCCCTGCATGACCCCACCAAGACCACTCCGAAGGGGGCCGGGAGGAGCCGATCATGCTGACACTCTCAACCAGTACCAACCCCGCCCCCGGCATGTATTGGCTGTAAGCCGCCTCAGTACACAGCAGAGGCGGCTTGGCTTAGTGAGCTACTCCCCCGCCTCATAATGCTGGGATCGTGGGTTTGAGGCTGCCCTGTGGCAGGAATGCTGACACGGCCAGCTTCCCTCTTTATTGAGCCTGCCATCCAGCCACCATTATTTTTGGTCGGCCAAGTCCCCTCCCTGGGTCGCCCCCCCTTTTCTGTGGGCACCCACCCCAACCATGGCACCCCTGTCAGCTGCATCACAGACCCAGACGCTGTGGACACATGGTGCAACCCCAGACAAGTGTCTGCCTCGCCGCCTATCAGCCCCCCATTCACCGATAAAGCCCACTACAGTCCCCACAATCTGCACTAAGTGGGTGCCTCGAGAGTTCCCCTGGCCACAGAGCCATGCCCGTGGGACAGCCACAAGCGAGTGCGCGGGGAATACAAGGGGCCAGGGTGAGGTAGGAAAACTGAAAGACACAGACGATGAAATGGGCACGCTGGGCTAAGTTTATTGATCTGCTAGCGGAGTGAGCAAGATTGCACGTGGAGGTTCCTGGCTCCCGCAGTCCGAGATGCCGTTGCTGGAGGACACATCCACACCTGCAGGGCTGCTGGGGCCAGGTGGCTGTGCTCTGGCAGCCGCAGAGGTTGCTGCGCAGTGCACACACCTGAAAGACAAAGAGACCAGGGGGGGCGTCGTCGGCTGCAGGCATAGGACTCCAACCCTGGGCGAACCTGCGGTGAGCAGGGTGAGCATCCTGGCTGCCTTTGTTGGAGCCATCCCACACATTTCCAGCTGTCCTTCATCATGGGCCAGCTGCATTGCATGCGAGCCCGCAATCACAGCAGCCGCGGCAGAGGCGAGTCGCTGGCTGGGCTGTGGAAAGCCGGAACACATGTCACATCCCCTTTGCCTTGGCATGGGGATTCCCGAGACACGGGGTGTGGGGGACAACAGTGGGATGGGCAGCCAAGGCGCACCCCCACATGCACATGTACGGGGGCTGGCACCCCACCCGGAGCTGCAACCACGCTGGCCGGTCTTGGGGGCTGCGAGGGCTCCTAGCCAGACTTACCTGTCCATATGGGGGGCTCTGGAAGCGAGACCTGTTAGGACTATGATGCACAAGTGGTTAAGCAGGCAGCCCAGACTTAGCTCACCTCCCCCCAAGTCCAGCATCTATAATTTAAGTAACATCCCTCTATGTGCCACCACCAAGTGCACCCCTCCTCACGCTTAGTCCGCACGGCACGGCCCTCTGGAGCAGAGTGCCGTGCACCCTGTCCTCCCTGGGGAGTTGTGTGTGGCCGGAGTCAAAACCTTTGTAGGGTGGGGGGGCACTGATTGGGTGCGGGAGGGGGGCCATGCCCAGCCTGCAGCGGGAGGGGATTGGTGGGCCAATAACATGGCTCCCAAAGGGGTTTCTGTGCTGCCATGCCGGCGCCGCCAGCGTGTGCTTCCTGCTTCCACTAGTGCCTATGGAGTACGCCAGCGTTTTCTGCGGCACAAGTTTGCGCCTGGCAGGGGGTGGGGTGCGTTCCCACACTGAAAGCTCTTTGGGAGCTGACCAGCAGTGGCCACGCCCCTGGGTTGGCCCCCTCCTAAGCCGACATGCTGCCCTGCGCCTCTGCTGCACCCCAAGTGCAGCACGGTGGCACTCCGCCATCAGCCCGTGGTGGTGGCCCGCTGCGGCAGCCAAAGAGTGGCGCATGCTCCATTTCCGCCGGCGCAGAGGAGGATCCGCCGGCGAAAGTCTCCAGACCGCCGGTGTAGCAGTAAGTCTGCTTCCGCAGCCCTTTCGGCCCTCCTCCTCTGGATTGCTCTGTAAGTGGAGTACTTCCACACTCCTGTCTGGTGGTTTAACTGTACCTGGAATGACAGTACTTTACAGTTCAAGAGAAAGGGAGACAGTACTTTACTGTTCAAGAAAAAGGGAAAGCAAATCAAATACTGAACTCTGTTAACTCTGTTACACAAAACACTAAAGAGTGCCTTGAATGGAAGTTTGTGTGTGTTCCTCCCCCTCCCCCCTTTCTTGAAATGTCTGTTGCATTGATGGAGGTCTTGTTTGGATCAAGCTTAGAGAGAGGGAGTTAACTCTTCTCCCCTAGCACTGTGTTCCCTACCACAAACAGCAGTGGGGAACTGCTGTTTGCCCTGTTGAAGCAAACATAAGTGTACCCCTGTCAAGTGTCATGTTTTTCCTTTCTTTGTTGATACTTGCCTTATAATGTCTGAAGGTGTCCATACGAGCACTGGGGTTTGAACCCACAAAGGAAGAGCTGAAGAGAATTGTGCTCGAAGTGGATAAAGAAGGAACAGGAAAAATTGGCTTTGATGCCTTTTATTCTGTGATGACTACAAAAATGGTATGTTTGCAATTCATCAGTGTATATATAAATGGACATGTTCTACTTTAAGAAGTCTTGAGGTACCACAGGGACTGTCATACATATTGTGGCAGATGGCTTTGTGGCCTAACAATGTCACTTTTGTCAGATGGATGCAGAAACGGAGAGGTGGTGAAATCAGAGCAGGTGGGAAAGCAAGGGGCCAACACTGTGGGACCAACAAGTCTTTGTTCTTGTTCTGGGAGTGAGTGAAGGCCCAATTGCTAGCCACCCTATTCCCCATCAAGCTTTCTTCCGGATGGCACTGCTCTGGAGGGAAGACAACTGTTCTTTTTCTCTTCTGGAGCAATGAGGAAGTCTTTCTTGGCCTCTAGTTAATTAGATTTAGAGGAAGGTGTTGTCTTCCCTGCCCTTGCAAGATATTGGGGTTTCCTCATCCATGAGTAGTGTAACTGAAGTTGCTGGTACAGCTTTTTGCCTCTTTCCTCAAGTGCTCATCTGGGTGAGTCATTTGTTAAAAATCATTCCCCACTTCAGCTCTCCCCACCCCTCTTTATGGGAGAAAAGATGATTGACATATCTTCTGCAGTGTGAAAAGTAGCTGCTGGTTGTATGTGGGAAAATTACCAGAGGGGAAAAGGTTAAGAATTTCCAACACACTCTGACCTTCCACTGCAAATGGTAACCCTCTTGACTGCATTTTGTAAATGAGAAAAAGGTGATCTGGGAAATTCACAACAGATTGACACAGGTGGTGTTTATCATGGATTTTTGTCTGCTGTCATATGAGAATATCTACTTTTGAAAATAACTTTTTAGTGTACTAGCAGTCTGGTGTAAACATGTTAAGGATCTTGTGATTTTGACTGTTGACTATTTCATATCAAGTCTTTTGTAGAAAGGTTTTGTTGCATTTCAGGTATTCTCCCTGGTAGGATATGAAATGCCTGTATAGAATCTGGCAGTATTGGGTTTTTCATGGATTTCCACAGGTTCTTAGAAATGCTGATTCGTGATGAAATAACCTGGATGTGGAGTGGCAAGATGTAGGCATTCACACAGAGTGGAGCAGGGATTCTAGGAGCCCCACTTCAAGTAGTTGAAAATGCTGTCAAGTTGCAGCCAACTTATGGCAATCCAATAGGGTTTTCAAGGCAAAAGGTGAACAGAGGTGGCTTACCATTGTCTGCCTCTGCATAGTGACCCTGGATTTCCTTGGTGGTCTTCCATCCGTATACTGATGAGGGCCTACCCTGCTTATCTTCCGAGATTGGACACAATTGGACTAGCCTGGGGCCATCCAGGTCAGGATAGGCAGCACAGAGCCTGTGACATTTCTGTGGGATTTCTGCTGCAGTTTCTAATGACGGAAATACTTCTGTACAACAAAAAATTGAATGAGGAGAACATAAACTCAAATGTTTGCCAATGAGTTCAAGAAGTATGGGCTTTATTTATAAAACCTATATGGTGCCATTCTGCTCAGTGAAGTCCTCCAAGGTGGCTAATAGGGAAAATAAAACATTATAAAAACACGGGATCAAAAGAATTCCTAAAAGTAATTAAAACAAAAACTGAAATACGTATTTAAAGTACCTAAAACACAGAGCAGGAAGGAGGGATCATTGAGGGAATGCCAGGTTGAACAAAAAGTCTTCATCCACTGGTAGTAGGGGACAGATGAATATCCCTGGAGGGGAGAACAGTTTTGATGCCGTGGCTGAAAAGGCTGTCTTGATTTATACCAGAAGGCAAGGCACCAAAAACAAGGCCTTGGAAGATGACCTTAGTGGTCAGGTAGGTTTTTATGGCAGGTAGTCCCCTCAGGTATGCTGGCTCCATGCTATATAGGTCAACCGAATCACCTTGAATTGGGCCCAGAAACAAATTGGAAGCTAATTTAGGTAGGCCAAGATTAGAATGATATGATTGATATGATGAGTCTACAGTCTCACTGTAGCATTCTGCACCAACTGAAACTTCCAAGCTTTATTCAAGGGCAGTCCCATGTAGAGCACATTGTAGTATTGTAATCTAGATGTTACTAGGGCATGCACTACAATGGCCAGACATTTTTTGCCCAGGAAAAGATGCAGCTGGCTGACCAGTCGAAGCTGGTAAAAGACACTCCTGGTCACAGCTGCTACCTGCTTATCCAACAGTAGGCCTGGGTTCAAGAAGCAGCCCCAAGCTATGGACCTGATTCTTCAAGGGGAATGCAACTCCATCCAGAAGAGGGAACTCCCTAAATCCTGGGTCAAGCCTTCCTCTCAACAATAACACTTCAGTCTTGTCAAGATTAAGCTCCCGTTTATTGGCCTGCATCCATTCCTAAGATTGCCTCCAGGCACTGGTTCAGGGTTTCTACAGCTTCCCTGAGATCCATCAGAAGTGTGGAACAGAGCTGAGCATCATCTGCATATTGGTGACATCCCTGCCCAAATCTCCAGATGAGTTCACTCAGCAATTTCATGTGGATGTTGAAAAGCATAAAAGGGTAAGCTGGAGCCCTGAGGACAGCCTAGAGGCCAATGGGATAAGTAGCTTGCCCTCCTTCTGAAGCCCAATTCTAGCTGGCAGACCAAGCCAGGCAAAGTGAGTGCCAAAGGTGCCTCCCTCCCTCCCTCCTTCCAAGCATGTGAGCAAAGCTTTTAAGTTTAAATGAAATATTGGCAGCAGCTGAGCACAAGTAATGCTTGTGCTTGGCCTTTGAACTTGAGAAGAGCAGAAATGGCCATAGAATTCAGAGGTCCGGGTGTGAGCCTTTGTCCTGCATTTCTGTGTTAAGTCACAAATAGATCCCAAAGAAGAAATCTTGAAGGCCTTCAAGCTATTTGAGGACAGTGAGAGTGGCAAGATCTCCTTCAAGAACCTCAAGCAGATTGCCAATGAGATAGGAGAGAAACTGACAGATGAAGAATTGCAGGTAGGTGTGGCAGCTTTGTCTTGCCTTGGTGGCTGGGATCTGGCTTTTATCCTCCAGGCACACAAGTCACAGTAATGTGTCTAATTGTTTTATTTCATTCATAATAAAACAGAGGGGAGGGGTCCTTCATGTGTCATAATCCCTCCCTTAGTTTGTGGAGCCCAGAGGTCAGGAGCAAGCTATGTTTTCTTGGTGTAAAGTGTGTGTGAGAAGATGTGCATGTGTGTGTACTAGGGCAGCATGGAACCAATCATCTAGTGACCAGGCCAGAGTACACATGTCTTCGTCCTCCAAAGGGCTGAATTAACTACTTGCTGGATCTGGCAAAGGGGGAAGAGCAGGACAAAGAAGGGCCCCTTCTCTCATCCTGGGACAAGGATGCCTAATGCTGCATCCAGAATTCCTTGCCAAGCCATGAACCTAGTCCAGGATCACCAGCCTTTTCTGTAAGGAGAGCTACTTCTGAGTAGTGAAAATTATCCCAAGCTAGTTCCTCCCCTCTGTCCAGCAGGTTACCCAGGTTTGTTCTGTCCTAGAAACAGAATATGGATGATGATGAAGAAGAAGATATTGGATTTATATCCCGCCCTCCACTCCAAAGAGTCTCAGAGCGGCTCACAATCTCCTTTACCTTCCTCCCCCAAAACAGACACCCTGTGAGGTGGGTGGGGCTGGAGACGGCTCTCACAGCAGCTGCCCTTTCAAGGACAACTTCTGCCAGAGCTATGGCTGACCCAAGGCCATGCTAGCAGGTGCAAGTGGAGGAGTGGGGAATCAAACCCGGTTCTCCCAGATAAGAGTCCGCACACTTAACCACTACACCAAACTGGCTCTCCAGAAATAGGAAGAACTCCAGAAATAAGCTATTAGCTAAGGAGCGCAGAGGAAAATACCATGAAGGTTTCTTTGAAAAATAAATAAATGGACATGTGAGGTGCTCTGCAGCAGCTAATGAAATTATCTGTAGATCTTGAGCTACCTGTTGGACCCTTGACCTAGCCATTTATTCTTCATTTGTATGAAAGTGGAGTTATTGTTTCAATAAAGGGCCAGACTGTGGGGTTAATTTCTGAATATCTTGAGGAACTGAGGATGGCTCTGAATGTTTCTCTAAATACACACAAACCTAACAGGCCTTGTGAAAAGGGGAAGAATGAGCACCTCTTTTATCTTCTCTTGTTGATCTGCTGCCAGGAGCATTGCTGCTCTTTTTGGATCTCCTGGTTGGGGGAGAAGGAATGTTGTCTGCTTGTTCTATAAGGGGAATTTTCTCACTCTATCTCTCTGCCTTTCTACACACACACACACCTGCTACATCTGACGAAGAGAGCTGTTTCTCTCGAAAGCTTATGCTACAACAAAATTCATTAGTCTTAAAGGTGCTACTGGACTCTTCACTATTTTACACCTGCTGCACTTGTCTTTTCTGCAAGCAGCAAGGCTGCAGTCTGATTCTTTTTCTGCTCTGCAGGAAATGATTGATGAAGCTGATATGGATGGAGACGGGGAAGTGAATGAGCAGGAGTTTCTGAAGATACTGAAGAAAGTTGACAATTAACATTGAATTTCTCTTGTTTCTTGAACATTTGCTCTGCCCTTCGCCCCTCCAGCCTTCCTGTTCTTCAAGGAGCTATGGAGATGGTGGTGGGTGGTTTCTGTTCAGGAATTACAGAATGCATTGGCAGGCAAGCAGTGATGGAGCATAACTGGTAAGAAGGGAAAGGCTGTAGCTTTTTGTTTTTTAGCTCCTAGTATGCACTCCGTTCACATTAAATGCTTCATGCCATTTCAGAACTGTTTCATTGTGGATAGTTGGTGTATTTTCATGCTAGGTTGGAAAAGCCTATGCTGGGGGTCATTGGACCTGCATGGACAAAGCCATGTGAGACAGGATTATGGGAAGGAGAAGAATTGAACAAGTCTGAGTAAAAAAGGTGGTTGGATCCAACCAATCATGTCTGCCCCATCTGCTCTTCACAGACCAGGGGGACAGAGTGCAAGAGTTCCATCTCTCCCAGAAGCAAAAGGAGCCTGTGGTTAGCTTTCATCCTCTCCTTCACCTTCATCCAAATCCCAAGCAGGTGGCCATTGTTTTAAACCAAAGGGCAGAACAGAGGGGCATTCTGTGCTGCCAGCCCAAGCATCCTCCCCCACCCTTTCAAACTGATTAGTAAGCTTATCCTTACCTGCACATCATTACTGATTGTGTGAGGAGAGAGTTCTGCTTTTTTTAATACAGACCTTCAAGGTAGACCTTGACTGATTCCTTACTAGCAGTTGCTCTGCCCCCGGGCGTCTGCTTTCCCCGGCTCAAGCAATCAGTTTCCCACCAATTGCTGTGCAGGCACATTTTGATCAGTGGCTCCCTCTAGTTTCCCTCACTGTTTCTGGATCTCCAAAAAATAAGAAGCTGCTGCGAGGGAAATTGGAAGGAGCCACGGATCAAAATGCACCTGAGCAGCAACTGGTGGGGAATTGATCCCTTGAGCTAGGGAAAGCAGAAGCCCAGAGGTGGAGCAACTGCTAGTGAGGAATCAGTCCTTGTTCTGGAAGGCCAGGGGCCCTGACTCACTCTTGTGGTCTTCCAAATCTTTTTACTCCTGCACAAAATAAGCATGAGACTGCCAGTCTAGTATGGTTCCAGTTTTATTTGGGGTTGTATGTGGGCAGGGGGGAACACACCAACAAGCCTTCCACAAGGCGATAGCCTACTGTTAGCAATCATCCAGCCCTCTTTATATATAGCCATCCTTTTAATATCCATCTTCTTTGTCCCAATGGGCTCTTCACAGTCTGAGCATGATGAAACAGGCAGAATGTTTGGAGCTGGCTGGAGGAGAAGGGAGACGTACAGCTTCAAAGACAAATGGCCTCTTCTCCGCCTGCTGCCCAAATGAGGCCTACGTTTGAGGCAGGGCTGCTGTTTGCAAGCCAGGAGCTGGCTTGGGAAGGAGAGAATGGTGGGTGGGGGAACGACCCAAGAATGGCATGTGTAGGTGGGCTGGAGATGTCGCTTTAACCCAACTTACTCCCATCCACCTCCCCATGAAGTGGTCAGAGCTTTTCACTAGCAAAGGTGAAGGGAGGGGTGTGGCCTGTTTCCAGCACTCTACTTCCCTTCTGAGCAAGCTTTAGCACTTCTCTGACCATCTTTCCAATGCCGTCATAGATGGTGTGGATGGGCGCATTGCACATGAAAGCACTTGTGGTCACCAGTTTGTGCTTCATATCCACATGGACCTCATTAACATTTTTGTTCACGTGCTTGCAGCCCAGCTCCTTCAGGGCTTCGGCAGTGCTGGCGTTGGGCCACCTGTAGAGGCAGAAGTGAGAAGGTAGGGAGAGTTTTCAGGTGGGTCTATTTCAGAGGTCAGGCTCCCTTACGGGAAATCAGGACAGGGTTGAGGGGAAGGTAGTGACATTTTCCTCTGGGGTTATCAGGGTACTCTGTGGGCTGGACTTGTATCTTAAAAACACCATGCTTCTGAGATGGAGATGGGACCAGTTCTGGTAAGGAAGAGATAGCACCTCTTGTTGGTCACTCATAGTTGACTTGGTCAGCTTTAGAAAATTCAGTTGGGGAGGACTGTGTTGGGCCAGTTCTGCATGCATGTACACCTTCCTCTTATTTTTCAAAATTCTGTATGTACCACCTACAGCTGTCCTTGGGCTGACACCCCTCCCCTTATAGTTCCTTCTCTGGCTTAAGAGCTGATCAGGCAGTGCCTGTGCTGTCTTTGCAGCTTAGAAGGCTAGAACCCTGCATTTCAAAATGAGCCTCAGAATGTCAGGCTCAGTAGGGAATGTTGAAACAGCCGCTCACCATCTCCCACCCCCAGCCACCAATAGTACTTACTTCTCACATTTTGTGTCATACCCAACAGTGACCTCGCAGCCTGGGAGAATTTTGGCTGCCAGCACGGGAGAGATACAGCACAGACCAATGGGCTTCTTGGCTAAGTGGAAGGCCTTGATGGTATCTTCCACGAGTTTGGAGACTGTATAGTCCTTCCCATCCACAGCCCAAGAACAAAGGTTTTTAGCCACTCCAAATCCACCTGGGAATAAGAAACAGGGTTCAAAAAGGATGCCAGTCATGTTAATGATGTGTCAGATTAGGAAGAGAACGTAAGAGCTCAGGAGGACCTGATGCCATCTGCTCAGTTCTGAAGATCTTGGGCAGAGGACAGGATTTAAGCTCAAGTGGCTCCTCCTACCTGGGATGATGAGGGCATCTAGTTCCTTCACGTTCAGCATGGCCAGATCTTTGACATCGCCTCTGGCGATCCTAGCGCTCTCTACCAAGACATTGCGCTTTTCCTCAGTTTGCTGCCCGTTGATGTGGTTCACCACATGGAGTTGGTCAGTGTCTGGAGCATAGAGTTCAGCCTGGGAAAAGACCATCACATTGCTCTCAACATTTCGGCAGCAAGTCAGATTGGTGGACTGGGCTTTGACTATTCCTGCAAACTTATTTCTGCACAAAAGCTCTGTGACCTTTCATAACACCAGAACAGGCAGGAAGCCAGTGGAGAAGCTTTTTCCACCTTAGTGCTGCAATGATGGGAAAAGCAGCAATTCTGCCTGCTTAAGGCGTAGAGCTTTTTGCCCATGAACAATATTTGTGAGGAAGGTGGCTCTTTGTTTCAGAGTTTTCAGGAAGCAGTGGGTGAGGGCGGGGGGAGATTCTGCAAAGGAACTGGGAGCTTTCCTGATCTAGGAGGTAGGTATTGCCTTTGACTGTACAAGGGTGCTTGATTTGAAACACCCATCTTCTCCTTTATAGTGTTAATGGCAGTCAAGTGGAGCATAGTGAAACTGTGGTGGTTGAAGAGTTAAACCTCTTATTTTCCTACAGGACTAAAGGGCAAATTAAAGAGGTGTACGAGCCTGAAATTTGTATTGCATGGAGGGAACGAGAATAGTCTCATTTGTTTGACCCTGTAACTGGTCTCAAGAACAGCAATACTATATTCTTCCACAAGAGGGACCCCAAGAATTAAAAATAGTCTGGAAAACCCTAGCAGACTGAAGCAGCAGAAAATGGGGTGGGGGGTGGGGTCCAGAGATTAAGAAATAAGATCAGTATGCAGCAAACTTGAAGCTTCTTAACCATTATAGATGACAATTGCTAACATGCAGCACAATTCAAAGTAAGCTTATTCATTAGTAACTAATACTGTTCTCAGTTAAGCACTGTTACTTTGGGGACTTGGGATTTCTTACTAGAAGTGTTAGCTATCTTGCCAATACCTGGGACTCCTCACCCATTACAAATATAAAATAGGTTTAGTGTAAGTAGAGAATGGTCTGCATTTCATGGATGTCCCTGCTGTTTTCTCCTCCATAAAATAACTGCCTTCTGAGGATACATCTGAGGAAGTATCAATGAATACAGGAATAAAATTTCTTCGTCTTTTAGGTGCCATAAGACTTCTGTTCTAGTATTGCTGCAACAAACTAATACAGCCACCCCACTGAAATTACTGCTGATTTTAGTGAGTAAAGAGGTTCAGATTTATGAAGGAAGAAGGGTCTATGAATGGCTATTAACTATAAAAGGCTGGAAAGATTTTCTTACAGAGGCAGCATACCTCTGACTCCAAGCTGCCAAGACCAACCACAAGGGCTTGTCCTCCTTTTCGCATCTTGCATCTGGGCTCCTTGGAGCATCTGGCTGTTCTTGGAAACAGAATGGACCTGCAGCTAACCCTGATAAAGTTGCCTTTTATGTCTTTGTGAGAGGCCAGGCTTTTTCAGAAGTGAGATTTAAACTGGTGTTTGCTACTTGAATAAAAAACTTACATTGACCCAAATGTGCATGCCATCTTCAACTGCTTTCTTTTTGGCTCCCCACAATACCACAGCAGTGTTCATGAAAGTTCCTAAACCCAGCCTGCCTTAGCATTGCTTGGGACCACACCCTCCCAGCAGCACACAGCCACTGTCTGCACACAGAGACTTACTTCCTGAATCATCCACTTGCCCTCCCCCAACACATACACTAAAGAGGGCTTCAGATTGCTAAAACAGAATCAGTGTGTGTAAGTCTCCTCTTTATTAAGAATCAGTCGCACCACTATGTCGGGATTATAACATGAAATTGAATGCCCCCCCCCACACACACCAGAAGCACAGGAAACTTGGTTGAGGGGCACCACAGTTGGCTGAGCAAGCCCCCATATTTTGCCCAGCTCTCCTGCCAAAAGGGCTCCTAGACTGTTCCAGTTTCTGTGAGACATGAACTCTTCCTTTAACATTTCACACATGCTATAGCATTCTGTATGTCCCTGGTTCATAAAGGGAGTTGAAGTCCATTGAAGGAGAATGACACTTGCATTAGAATGAGCAGAGCACTTAGCCCTTCAACCAATTTTGCAGTAAAAACTGGAAGCAAAATAGTGTGAACTGGCCCCAGCAGTGCAAGGAGTGTCTTACCTGAGCCCCCTCCCTGCTGAGATGCACCATGACAGCTGAAGACTCGTGGACTTCACTACCATCATACACACCACAGCCTGAGAGGACAACAGCGACTTTCTTGCCCATGGTCAGCAGTGGGGAGGTGATCTTGGCAGTTAGAAGCGTTGTGCTGAACTGATGCCTGACAGGCTTCTGCTTCCTTGAGGTTTTTATAGACAAAACCTCCACCCACAACGGTGAAGCTGGGCATGGTCTTTACCGGCAGGAAGCTTTCCACTCCCTGCAGGCAGGCCAGGGCTATGCATGTCATCCAACTGGCTTCTGTTGTTGGTTTCCCTTTCAAGTCTTGGAACATGGCCAATCCCTTGCCAGACAGAGTCAGTTTGGTGCCAGTTAGTTTGGGTCTGAGCTCTGAGGGGCATACCAAGATAGTTTGTGAGGCAGCTACATCTCACCATCAGTCATCCACAGCCCCCAAAGACCTGCCTTCCTACAGAGTGGGGTGGATGTACAAACTGACATTTGTGCTCTGGCATCCTTTGCAAGGTTGCAAAGGACCCTGGGCTTTGCCTCCTAGGTGCCCATGCTGTTTCCTTGGCATTCCTGAAAACAACAGTGCTCCCTTCCATGTGATGATTGCTGTGCAGTCAGAGTAGTCTTGTCTTCTAGGGAAGAATAATTGTGTAGTGTAAGGGTGCAATTGCATGAGAGATTTGGCCTGACTTAGCCATAACTCCCATCTGGATTTAATGTGCACAATCACACATTAATATCTGTCCCCAGGGTCCTGCCTGTACCTACCTCGTCTTAGGATGGGTTGGCACCAGATTAAATAGCTATCAGGAACTTCCCGGTAGCAAACCTCTAAAACATATGTAGAGCCCGTTTTCTGAATGGCTGGGAGTGTGAAGCACCCACCCCTCAAACGCATGAGCACTCTGAATGCTCTTCTTGTGTGTGTGGAGCCCATGCCTCTCCTGGCAGCAAGGTGGGAGCTGTGTAAATGCTGGGGCACAGATCAATGAGAACCGGCTTTTTCAGAGCCAGGGTATTGCTGCACCAAATCTCTCATGTGATCCTACCCAAAGATGATAACACTCAGGGATTTTGACTATGTATGCCAACATTGAAGCTGCAATTGCCTCTGACTTTCAGAAGCCTGCACAAAACACCATCCCATGTAATATGGGCTCCATCTAACTTGGCATATTGAAAACCTTCAGTGATGGAAACATATACTGAAGTGGTATCTGGTAATCATCAGACTGAAGGCCCATCTGCTTCTGTCAAGGGATAATTGTTTTCATGTTCCTTTTCAGGCTTCTACAACACTCTTCTGCATCCACTGCTATAAACAACTAAAACCTTTTGAGCTCTGAATTGCTTGTCTGATATTAAGCCACAGGGCTGGCCTTAAGGTGCATGGCACCCTAGGCAGGCCCCCCCACCGTCCTCTTCCGTGGCACTGCCCCTCTCCATGGTGGCACCCTGCAGCACCACACCCCACCACTCACACAGCAAGGGAGGAGAGATGGAGGTGGGGAAGGCAGCAGGGAAGGCAGTGCAAGCATGAGAAACCCTGTGCAAGAGTGGGGAAGGTGGCAGGAGAGTGGGGAAGCCAGTGTGGGAGTGAGAATGCCAGCACGAGAGCGGGAAAGGTGGCAGGAGACTGAGAAAGCTGGCACAAGAGTGGGGAAGCCAGTGTGAGAGTGAGAAAGCTGATGCAAGAACAGGAAAGGCGGCGTGAGAACGGGGAAGGCCTCTGCGAGTCATGTAGGGGGCACCCAATTCAGCACCCCCCAGGGCTGGTGCCCTAGGTAAATGCCTAATTTGCGTAGTGGGCCAGCCCTGTTAAGCCACCTAACAGAGTTAGGTGTCTATTGCGGAGGGCTCTCCTACCAAAAGGGCTCCTAGACTGTTCCAGTTTCTGTGAGACATGAACTCTAACATTTCACACATGCTATAGCATTCTGTATGTCCCTGGTTCATAAAGGGAGTTGATTTCTCTTAGCATTTATTTTAACTCCAAAAGTATAAAATTTATTTCTAAGCACAGAGGCAGAGGCACGAAGGGAAAGTTGGAAACCAGTAAAGATTCCAAAAGAACATAAAACAGTTTCTAATCTAGAATAACATAGACATTCAGTGGAAAGGGTGGGGGTGATTGGGACTAACCAGGAAGAGGGGGGACTATATGCAAACCTTCCTTATGCACTCCTCCTCAGCCCATGAGACATGACACCTAGGATTTGGATGTATTTTGCACAGTCCTTTGGGGGTTGCATGGAAAGCTTGCATGGAGTGCAGATGTGTGTGTTTTTTTATCAGTGTGCACCAGACGTGTCAATGGGTTTCCCGTGTTTTCTTCCCAGGATGGCAGTGACAGTTAACAGAATGCTTTGCAGCCATCCATGGTGTCATGTCTTTGGGGCTGATGTGACCATGGTAGGCGGAGATGGCTTTTGTTATATAACTGAGATGGACAGTGTGTTTGATTCATTATCTCTCCAGTATTCTGTTTCCTTCAGTGGCCAGCTAGATGCTAATAGGAACCTCACAAGGAAAGACCTGATGCCCATAAACAAGGCATCCCACCCACATGTGAGACTTGCCCGAGTTTGTCCTCCAGCTACGGCAATTCAGAAGCATGCCTCCTGTAACCTTCCCCAGTGTTTGTCAGAGGGCAATATGTTCATCGGTAAGAAAATAAAAATAATAATCCTGGTATCAGGAAATGCATAGCTCTCTTCATATGTGACATACATATCTATTCTTTCCTGGTTGGGCATCAAACTGCTTAGTCATGCTCACTGTCAATGTGTTCTGACTTCCTCCAAAACTGGACTTTGATTGCCTAAATAAATTAAAGAAACCACAGGTTGTGTCAGACAACTTGAAACAGTAACATCAAACTAACGTATTTTTTGTAGACCAGAATGCTGTTCTACCTGCTGGGATGCCTTGCAGGTTTTAGGAAGCGCAGTGGCCTGATCCTCAAGCGGACCAAAAGGTCTACATCTGCAACGGACTGCAGCTTCCACTGCATCAGGGAAGCTAAGAGGGTCTCTTGTAGCAAGTTGACATGACATCCTATGGCCTAATAGAATTATTCATTGTGTATTTTATGAAAAAATCCTCACCCTGGCTCTTCCATCCTATCCTGGATCTCCAGGGGAGCATATGGCAATTTTACAATTATTTAAATAGGGTTTGTTGGGGTTTTTTTTTAAAGAATCCAGTGAAAAATTAGGCCACCCTTTTTGGATCTTAGTCCTCTGACATAAACTCAATGTTGTATTTGGACAAAATTGCTTGCCTCCCTACTGATCTGGATACAAGTGAATGTGGAAGTGTCCAAGCAGGGCTTCTCTTTGGAGGAGTTCCAGCTGCTGATGACCAAGGCTGTGGAAAGGACACTTGGTTCTGTTTGGAACATGGTTTGTTCTCCTGACCTATAGCCATCATTAAAAAAAAATATTTATCTTGTGATGATTCCACTCAACAGGCATATGAAAGTGACACTTTTCAGGGCCTGCTGTTCCCCCATGTGGGAGTTCAGTTGTGGGGTCTCCCAGATACTTACACTACTTTCTAGAATCTAATCTGAAGCTTGCATTTGTGGGTTGCTATCAGTATGTAGCACTGGCTACATTTCTCCTTCACATCTAAACCAAGCAAGATGTTTATACCCATGAATGGCTTTGAAGACAGTAATGGATGGTGTTGGTGGTGAACATACTGAAACTCATTCCATAGATATGCAGTTGCTCATAGTGGATAGTTCTGGGTCTGGTGAAATGGAGGGGAGGGGGGAATACTTAGATGGAATCATGTTTCCCCAGTGTGGGGAAGCTCTTGGGGCCAAGCCTTTTTTTGGATGACCAGTGGAAGCTGTGGCACGGAGTGCATTTTATCTGTGTAACTAATTCACCGGTGACACCCTTCACATTAAGGAATGAAGCTGCTTTATATCAGGGATAGCTATGGCTGACCCAAGGCCATCCCAGCAGGAGCAAGTGGAGTGGGGAATCAAACCCGGTTCTCCCAGATAAGAGTCCTCACACTTAACCACTACACCAAACTGGCTCTCCGTAGGGGGGACTGCTCAAGGTTTCTTTGCCCAAGGATGAGAATGAAGGCCTCTTTCCTCTTTTTCTTGAAGGGGGGGGGGCGCGAGAAAGCCAGTGAGCAGGTTCCAGCCCCCTCATCTCCGCCGGCGGTGCGCGCCTTGCCACTGCCAAGCCAGGGAGGAGGAGCGAGGCGGAAAGGCTATAAAGCGCCGGTCAAGGCGCGGGAACGCTCAGGACGGGAAATGGAGTCGTTGCACCGCGCCGTCGGGCTCCTGGCCATCGCAGCCGGTAAGCAGAAGCCGCAGCCAAGTCCGCCTCGCAGGGACCAGGAGATGCCCCGGCGGCAGAGTCTCTTGGCGCGGAGGTAGCCAGCCGGCGGAGCGGACGGGCTACCTCCGGGGACTCACCCAGCCCGAGGCGTCCTCCTCCTCCAGGGGCCTGGGCTGCCTCGCCGCCTCAGCCTGCTCGGGCAACGAGCGCTGGCGCTGGGGGGCGCCGCAGAGTAGCGCCTGATTCTCGCCCGGGCGCTCCACGCCGTTTGCCTGACTCGAACTTCGCGCCCTGGGGGCTGCCCTGCCAGTCGCCCTCCCGCATCGCGTAGACGGAGCAGATTTTACCAGCACGGCTCTACCCCGATAGCACGGCTTTTGGTGCCCGCCGCTTCCAACTTTTCTTCCCACCGCCCCCTTGCTCTCTCTCCGTCCTTCATCCCGCCGCTCCGCGCAGTCCTACAGACGCTCTTTGCTTGCTCGACTCTCCCGCAAGTCCCGCTTTGCTTGGCGCGCCTGGCCTCGCTTCCCGCTGGGCTTCCACAAGAAGAAGAAGAAGAAGAAGATATTGGATTTATATCCCGCCCTCCACTCCAAAGAGTCTCAGAGCGGCTCACAATCTCCTTTACCTTCCTCCCCCACAACAGACACCCTGTGAGGTGGGTGGGGCTGGAGAGGGCTCTCACAGCAGCTGCCCTTTCAAGGACAACCTCTGCCAGAGCTATGGCTGACCCAAGGCCATGCTAGCAGGTGCAAGTGGAGGAGTGGGGAATCAAACCCGGATCTCCCAGATAAGAGTCCGCACACTTCACCACTACACCAAACTGGCTCTCCCTGCCCAGAGCCCCTGCCCACTCCCCCCCTTCCCCTCCCCTCCCCTCCCCTCCCCTCCCCTCCCCCCCGCTCCTGGCTTCCTCGCAAGTTTGAATTTTGCTCTTGGGCATGACGAGCACGTGGCCCGAGCTCCGCTCTCCGCCTGTCCGATTAAGGGCTTCGGTTTGTGTCTCCTTTCTCCCTCGCAGGCGCTCTCTTGCTGGCGGCCCACTTCTACAGCTGGGCAGGGCCCACCCCGACCCCGCTGATTCCCGGCACTGCCCTGGGGGCCTTGCTGCTCGTTTTGTCGCTTCTTCTGGCATATGCAGGTGAGAACATGGTGGCTGGTCTGGGAAGCTCGGGAAGGCAAGCTGAGGGTTTTTTCGTGTATATGTTAATACTAGTGTATTTTTGCCAGTTTACCTACCTAATGTGTGTGGGGAGGGGAGAGGCCAGGGCTCAGTGGAAGAGCATCTGCTTGACATGCAGAAGGTCCCAGGTTTAGTCCCCTGCTTCTCCAGTGGAAAGGACCGGTCGCACTAGGTGGTGTGAAAGACCTCAGCCTGAGCCCCTGAGGACCCCTGCCAACCAGAGCAGACAGTGCTCATGTGGGCTGCAGATTTCAGCTCCCATCACAGAATCTGGGAATTTGCTTACATTCCCAATGAACAGGTATGCCAGGTTTCTCATTCTCATGGCTGAATGCACTAGTTTTATACTCCCTCTTTTCCCCAATGGGGATACAAAACATCTTCCATAATTTTCCTCTTCTCCATTTTATCCCCTGTGAGGTGCATCAGATTGTGCAAGGTCACACAGCAAGCTTCCACAGGGATTCAGCTGGGGTTTTCTTGAGTGTCCAGCATTCTACCAACCACACCACAGTGGTTGCATACCTGCTTTCCATGGATAGCTTCCATGGATGAAGTTGTGTCTCTTTAATTGCTTGGGTCTGTTTTGCTAGCTAGATTGAGAGGTAGTTTTAAAAAACTCTGTGGCTGAAGATTCTGTTTATTCATTGTATTGACTGAAATTTTGCAGCCCTACAAGTTTCGTAACAAAACCTTTGCTCCTCTTTTTTCAATTCTCCATCAACAGGGGTACGGAAGAGCCGCCAGAACGCCTCCTTGTTTGTGTCGCTCTGCCTGACAGTTTCAGTTCTGTGGTGCGGCTATGGAGTGATCCAGATCCTGGCTGGGCAAGGGGTCCTCCCCAGCACTGCTGACCTGCGTAATGCAGCCGTGCCTGGACTGGTAGCCTTCAGTCTGGGGCTGTTCCTCATTGGCCTGGTGGGCTTCCTCCAGAAAGAGGTCCCCCTTGCCATGATAGCATCTGCCATTTCTCTGGCCTGCGCCCACGAAATTGCAGCCTTTTATGATGCTGACTTTGGCTCTTCTGCTGTGGCCTGCAATTACATGGTTGTCTGCTTTATTGGGGGCTACATTGGGTTGGGGAAGTGCCTCTTTTTTCTGAGCCAAGAGAAAATTGCCCTGCCTGGCACAGACCTGCCCAAGAAAGAAGCCAGCAAGAGGCAGGGCCCAGGTGGTGGCACAGGCTCCAATGATTTGACTGCATTTGGTTTGATCCTGAACATGCTCTCAGCCAGCGTCTTGGGCTGCAGGCTCCTGGGGGTGACTGACAATCTCTTTGTGGGGCAGGTCCCCTGGCTCTGGGCAGGCGGAATCTACCAGTTTGGCACCTCCATCTTCTCCTATCGTTCCCTTGATGCACTTGCTGCCACTTTTTTGGGCTTCACCTCCATCCTGAAGTTTGGGGAAGGCTATTCCCTCTTGATCTTGCGTTGGGTGCCTGAGGAGCCCAGCTTCCCCATTCCATTCTCAGTGGCATTTGCTGTTCTCTTTACCATTTTGGCCCTTTTCATTGCCATTGACAGCCTGGTTGATGGCCTCTATCTGCTGTTCTATGTGGCTTTGTGCATTGCGCTTGCCTGCAGTCCACGAGGCTTTTTGGAAGGGGGCCCTCAGGGTGTGGCAGTGGCCATTTTTGTGGCCTCCACTCTTCTGACACTTCTTCACCTGTACAATGGGAATGCAAGAGTTAAAATGCTGAGGGGGGAGGGAGTTTTCAAGACTTTGCTCTCACACCTCCATGTTTGCAAGCTCTGGGAGGGGAACAACCTTCACGCTCCCTATCTGGGTTACTCCAAATATGCTGATGCTGAAGTCCTGGGCTATGCATGCAGTGCACTTGCTTCTTTTGCCATCACAGTGGCTGCAGAGCCCAACTCCCCACTCACTACAATAGTCCTTCCTTGGGTGGTGGTTGCAGGAGGGCTCTTGAAGCTTCTGTGTGGTTCTGTGGCTTTCTCCCGTGGCAGGACTTTAGAAAGCACTGCTTTCATTGTCTATGGGTTTATGTGGATTATCTGGGGCACCGCCAGGTATGGGGGGCTGTATGGTGCTGCACGGGGGTTCCAGGTAGCTGTGGGCATTGTCTCGCTCATGCTTTTCAATGCCTTCCTTGTCCTTTGCACCCTTTTCCTGAGCATCTCCTGGTTCATTTACTCCCTCTGCTTTGAGCTCATACTCATCAGCTTCCTGTTGGATGCGGTTGGTGCCACTTCCACTGGCTATGATATTGCTGTCACCATCATTTTTGGCTTGGTCAGCTTCTACTGCTTTCTGAGTGCCTTGGTCAACCACACTTTTGAGAGTCCTCAGCTCCCCCTGGGACGTCCCATTGTGAGACTCAGTGGCTTCGGGGGAGGAAGCACCAAATGTCTTCATCTGCCAGCCAGGAGAGCATCTTCAGTAAAGCAAGTTGCAGGTGAGGAAACAGTGCAGCTGGTAAGACTGTCTTCTGGGCCATAGAAAGAAACATTAGTAATCTACCTTCATTAAAGTTCCTTCAAAAAGCAATTTAAACATATGCCTTACACTAAACCAGACTCTGTCAAGGTCAGTATTGTCTACTTTAAGTAGCAGTGACATTTCAGGGTCTCAAGTGGAGGTCATTCACATTATTTACTACCTGATTCTTTTAACTGTGTAATCCATCTTGAGTCCCAGAAAGGCAGACTATAAATAAATAGTTTTAAAAGTGGTGATATTGGGATCAAACCTGGGACCTTTAGCATGCAACACTAATGTGCTACTACTGGCCCACATCTTCTTTCTCCACTGATGCTGTGCACATGTGGCTGTTCACCAGATTACACAGCAGACTTGGCTTTTTTTCTGATTTTTTGACACTTAAATCTATTTTCCCACCTCCGACAAAATAACCCTAAGGCAGTGTATAAATTTAACATAAATGCACAGCTGAGAAGCCCACTTTGTGTAAATGGAGCTTAGTTGTCTCTAGCAAGACCTTTCAACAACAAGCTAAGCAGGGGTTGCCTAGTGTACCTTGAATCTTTTGGTCCAGTAGTACATTATAAAGGGTCCTGCAGTCCTTTTGTGAGTCTGGCCTGGCATTGTTAATCACTGAGCCCATCCTTTGGTTTCAGAGATAATGAAGAAAGGGGGCATGTGTGGGATCCCCACAGACACAGTATACGTTCTTGCAGCAGCCTGTTGTCAACCTGATGCTGTGGAGAAAGCTTACAAGTAAGGGGCAAGTTCTCCATCCAGGGTTCCCCTGGAGATCTAATGCTGGAGTTGGAGAAGCAGCCATATTTCTTGGGTCTAACACAGTCATGGGCAGAAACTGGTGCAACTCACTTTCCCTTTGCAGCAGCCACACTCCTTCACAGAGTCTCTTTCATATTCTTACTGATACTCTTCTCCATGTATACATCCCTTTGGACATGCTTAGTGTGTGTACCAACATCCACATAGCTCTGCTCAATGACATTGAAGCAACCTGCTAACTTCACACATTCCTCATTCACATGGCAACATCCCTGACTTTGTTCTGAATCAGCGACACATGAAGAGGCATGGGAGATATTCTGGGGCCCAGGAGAAGAGAGGGTGGATTGTGATCAAGGTGCGTGGTTATTTCCAAGGCATGGCTGAGGTCTTCAATCTGAATTTGTACATTTGCTAGACTTATTGAATCTCCTCTCTCTTACCCTAGCACAAAGCACCAGGCTCAGGACCGTCCCATGTCGCTCTGGATTTCCAGTTTAAAACAGCTGGAATCGGCCAAGCATCTGTTCAGCCCTGTCCTCTGGGATTTCATGGATGCTGCATGGCCATCACCTATCAGCTTGGTGATTCCAAGAGGTTAGAGACTCTCTTCTCTGCTGCCCAGACTTCTCTTTAATTCTTTCCTTTTTATTGGATCCCACTTCTCTGTGTGGCACTCCTGTGAAGGGCTGTTGCTCTCAACCATCTCTTCTGAATGAGAGAGTTTTGATGCTGAGCTGCTCTTTTTGTTTTCCAATGTAGGTGAATGGGTGGACTACCTGGGCATGAAAGACTCTGCTAAATATGTTGGTACCCCTCAGAGCATAGCTATTCGCATTCCGGATTGCTCGGTCACTACCCATCTGATTGACTTGGTGAGCTAAACCTAGAACTTCTGCCTTTATGCTTGTGAAAGAGCATGGAGAGCTGGGTGAGCAATCCAGGGATGCGCTCTGTACCAGTCACCTCTTAAATGACAGGCTTAAAGTAAAATATAGCTGAGATCTGTAGGATTTATATATTTGAGCCCTGCTTCAATAGCTTGTTCGGTACCAGACTGTTCAGTTTTAGAGGGGTCTGAGACCTTGGCTGGTCAAGACAGACAGAGGATGGAAGGAGGAGTTAACTACTGTATCAGTATTCAAAGGACAGTAGGAGTCTATGTGCAGCCAAGAAGAATGATGGGAGGTAGTCAGGGAAGGTCAGGTTGCCTGGGATCAGAAACAGCTTGTTTGTTTTAAAAGTCCCCTCATAAAGGCAGGAAACTTTTAAAAATCATGTGATCTTTATTTGGTACAAATCCCCTGACAGGTGCAGTCCATAGGGAATTGCCTCATTCTAGGATTTGCTCTATTATGGGAGGAAATGCCACCCTCTGTGAATCAAACCTGATGCATGCTGCTCTTCTCAGTCTTATGAACAGCCTTATGCTCTCCAATTGCTTTCTCGGTCTTCAGGTTGGCCCAATTGCTGTCACATCCGCCAATCCTACAGGAGAAGCAGACACCACTCACCACAACCAGGTGTATGCCAAGCTAGGAGACAAGGTAAACTCTATGCAATTGCTTGCTCTCCTGGCGGTCCCAGCTCTCATGATTTTTAAGGGAGCATCTTGGACCTTTGGGTTACTAGACCTTAAGCCCAGGGCACCTGTACTGAGCGGAACTTGGTGGGTTCAGACATCTAGAACAGTGTGATGCCCATGGGTACCATGGCTCCCATCAACACCTTCCTGGGTGCCTGGCATGTGTTTTTAGAAAGTAGATGGGGCCGGATGGGGCTTTTGCCCTGCAGGGCTTCTGAGTGGCCACTGGAAGTCTAATTGGTCATACAGATTTTTTTGGAAAAATGTTGTTTTGGCAGCAGCTGACACCACAACACAAGGATCTTAAACACTATGTTCATTTTAAGTTGTATTCTGTTAAACAGAATGTTTGCCTGAAGTGCTGAAGAGTTATGCACAACCTCGCTCTATGACTCCGCCTCCTGGGGCAGTGCATCTACCACCTTGTGTCAAACTTCCAAAGGTGCCCGCAGACTCAGATAAGTTGGGGACCCTTGTTCTAGAAAGACCCCAAATTTAAATGCTTCTGACTGCCTCAGGATAGGGGGCTGTTATGACAGCCAGATGCAATTCACTACAACCAGGGCCGGCGCGTGGGAGTAGGCCAAGTAGGCGGTCGCCTCGGGCGCCACTTGGTCTAGGGGCGTCATGAGGCACCCCGTCTCTCCACACCCGCCACCTCCTTGTGCCCACCGCCGCCTGCTCGTGCCTGCTGCCACCGCCCGCCCATGCCTGCCACTGCCTGCTCATGCCTGCAGCCTCCCTAGCCTGCCGCTGCTGCCTGCCGCCGCCCGCCTGCCTCCCTGCACCTGTGACTCGCTCAGGCTGGGCCGCCCCTGCTTGGCTCCCTTTGAAGCAGGGAAGGGCCGTTGCATGTAGCCCGCGTGGAAAGAGACTGGGGGGGGGGGCAGGGGAACTGGCATTGGCCTAGGAATCCCAGAATCCCTAGCGCTGGATGAAAGCAGAAGTCTGAGGCACGCCTGTGCTCTTTGGAGCCTCCCTCCCTCAAGTGAAGGCAGGCTCCAAAGAATGCAGGCACACGTGGGAAGAAGAACGCCGGCTTGCAAGGAAGAGGGAAAGCTCTGGAGAGGAATTCATGTGTGCTTCCCCCCCATTCTACTTGCCCTTTACCCCTGCGGAGATCCCTTAACTTCTCCTGTGCCCGCTGTCTGGAAGCAGCTGTTGTTGGAGTTCAGTAAGTCTGCTCCATGCTGCCAAAGGAGCCTCTGCAGCCTGTTTCCCAGCTGGCTCCCTCCTCCCCCCACTTTTCAGGGCATGCTTTTGGATGCTTGATTTCCATCCCACACAAAAGCAGGGTTTGTTTGTTTGTTTTTTGGCATGCACCCTGATGCAGGAGAAGACAGTTTACTGGACAGGGGGATGAATCTTTCTCCCTCCTTCTCGGCCGCTTTCCCCAACCAGGATTACTTAACCTCACGCAGGCTTTTAGCTGGAATTTATGTTGTTGAAAAAACGTCTTTATTAGGGGCCTCTTCTCCATGCTGAGAGCAGCTTGCACATTTTTTAAAAAGGGAGGTTCAGAAACTCTCCCTTTCTCCTCCCCACTGCAGGGCCAGGCTGGCCTCCTTCTTCATTTTGGTTCTCCTCCTGCACCCACTCTTCCCCCCATTTCCAGCAACTATCTTCAAATAAATTTAGCAGGGTTTCCAGATGTCTAATCAGAACCCGAAGTGTGGGTCCCACAATGATGGGACCGATGCCACAGGGATATAGAGTGTTTCGAGCCCATCCCTGTGGCATCGGTCCCATCATTGTGGGACCCAGGGGGCCGGCGCAGCGGCCCGCCGAAGCAGCCTGTCACTAATAACACAGGTCGAGATGCAGGACAGGAACCCGGAAGTGACCGACAGGCTGCTTCAGCGGGCCGCTGCGCCGGCCCCCTGGGCCCTACAACGATGGGACCGATGCCACAGGGACGGGCTCGAAACACTCTATAACCCCTCAAAAGAACAGCAGTCTAGTTCGCTTCCCCCGAGCCCTGCCGCCATAAGCCTCAAGGGGGCTCATTTTGCGGCATCTCCCGGCGGGAGGGTGGCACCCGCACGGGACACATATCAAATGAAAGAGGGGGCGCAGGGCTATCAGAAACAGCCGGCGGAGGGAGTCGGGAGACCACCCCACTGGGGGATCCACACCCCGAAAGTGATGAAGGTGGCGCAGATAGAGCCAACAGAGCAAACAGGACAAAATAAATAGGCTGCATTATGCAGCACAGTTGAGAAAGTGCCTTATCCCATATACTGATGAAGTAAATACAGGATCTGAGAACAAAATTGCACCAGAAGACAGAAACACAAAGCTCCCTTACACTGAATCAGTGCTTGGGTCCACCAAAGTCAGTATTGTCCACTCCAGTCACAAACACAAAGCTCCCTTACACTGAATCAGTGCTTGGGTCCACCAAAGTCAGTATTGTCACATAAGAACATAAGAGAAGCCATGTTGGATCAGGCCAATGGCCCATCCAGTCCAACACTCTGCGTCACATAAGAACATAACAGAAGCCCTGTTGGATCAGGCCAGTGGCCCATCCAGTCCAACACTCTGCATCACATAAGAACATAAGAGAAGCCCTGTTGGATCAGGCCAGTGGCCCATCCAGTCCAACACTCTGCGTCACATAAGAACATAACAGAAGCCCTGTTGGATCAGGCCAGTGGCCCATCCAGTCCAACACTCTGCATCACATAAGAACATAAGAGAAGCCCTGTTGGATCAGGCCAGTGGCCCATCCAGTCCAATACTCTGTGTCACATAAGAACATAAGAGAAGCCCTGTTGGATCAGGCCAGTGGCCCATTCAGTCCAACACTCTGTGTCACATAAGAACATAAGGAGGGAGGGAGCGAGGGAGGGAAGGAAGGAAGGAAGGAGGGAGGGAGCGAGGGAAGGGAGGGAGGGAAGGAAGGAAGGAAGGAAGGAAGAAAGGAAGGGAGGAGGGAGGGAGGGAAGGGAGGAGGGAGGGAAGGGAAGAAGGAAAGAAGGAAGGGAGGGAAGGGAGGAGGGAGGGAAGGAAGGGAGGGAAGGAAGGAAGAAAGGAAGGAAGGGAAGGAAGGGAGGAGGGAGGGAAGGAAGGGAGGGTGGGAAGGAAGAAAGGAAGGAAGAAAGGAAGGGAGGGGGGAGGGAAGGAAGGAAGACCGCCCCCTCCCGCCAGCCCCCCCCCGCTTTCGGCCCCCACCCTCCCTGCTTACCTTCTTCCAGGGCGGGGTGACGGCCTCTCCTCCCGGCGGCTGGTGCTGCTGGCGAGGCTGGCGGCGGCTGCGGAGGCCGGGGAGAGCCTCCGCTGGTCTCTGGAGGACCTCCAGCGACCAGCGCCGGCCTCTCCGCGGTCGGCGCTGGTCACTGGAGGCCCTCCAGAGTCTCTGGAAGGCCTTCCGGGACCAGCACCGGCTGCTGCGCGGCCTCTCCGCGGCCTCCGCTGGTCGCTGGAGGCCGCGGAGAGGCCTTCGCTGGTCGGCGCTGATCCCGGAAGGCCCTCCAGAGTCTCTGGAAGGCCTTCCGGGACCAGCGCCGGCTGCTCCGCGGCCTCCGCTGGTCGCTGGAGACCCTCCAGAGTCTCTGGAGGGCCTCCAGCGACCAGCGGAGGCCGCGGAGAGGCCTTCGCTGGTCGGCGCTGGTCCCGGAAGGCCCTCCAGAGTCTCTGGAAGGCCTTCCGGGACCAGCGCCGGCTGCTCCGCGGCCTCCACTGGTCGCTGGAGACCCTCCAGAGTCTCTGGAGGGCCTCCAGCGACCAGCGGAGGCCGCGGAGAGGCCTTCGCTGGTCGGTGCTGGTCCCGGAAGGCCCTCCAGAGTCTCTGGAAGGCCTTCCGGGACCAGCGCCGGCTGCTCCGCGGCCTTCGCTGGTCGGCGCTGGTCCCGGAAGGCCCTCCAGAGTCTCTGGAAGGCCTTCCGGGACCAGCGCTGGCTGCTCCGCGGCCTCTCCGCGGCCTCCGCTGGTCGCTGGAGACCCTCCAGAGTCTGTGGAGGGCCTCCAGCAACCAGCGGAGGCCGCGGAGAGGCCTCCACCACCGCCGCCGGGCCCCGCGCGCGGGCGGGGAAGGCGGCGAGTGAGGGAGCGTCCCTGCGCGTGTGCAGGGGCCCTGCGCACGCGCAGGGACGCTCCCTCCCTCGCCGCCTTCCCCGCCGGCGCCTGCGGCCCACCGCCTCCGGGGCTGGCTAAACCGGGACCTCTAAATGGTCCCGGTATAGCCAGCCCGGGAGGCGGGAATAGGGGGCCAGAACCGGGACATTCCCGGGCGCCCGGGACGGTCTGGCCACCCTAGTATCTCCCCGCCCCCCACTCTCCATTTGCCTTTAAAAAAAAGCCATCTAGCTCAGAAGCGTGTCTGCTGACTGGCAGTGATGTTTGAGGGTCTCAGGGAAAGAGGAGTCTTTCCCAGCATCTTCTCCCTAAGATTTGTTAATTAGAGATATCAGAAATTGAATGTACAACTTTCTCCATGCCATGATGCCAAGCAGGGGGATTTCTATGCTGAGCACAGACTTTTCTCCAGTTTTATGTAGTTTGAACTCAGAATAACTAAGTGCCACAATGACACTGGAAAACACTAAGGCAGGATGTACTTCCTGTATAAATTATCAGACCAAATCTGACTTCCTCTCTTCATTCAAAAAATGTCTGAGACATAGTGATGATTCCTCTCTAGGTGGATGCGGTTCTTTGTGATGGACCTTCTCCAGAGAACATAGCCTCCACTGTGGTGGACTGCACCAGGATTGAAAGTGGGCACCTTGCATTCTTTAGAGTCGGCCTTGTCCCCAAATCCCAGGTCAGCATTATCTCATTGTTCCTTTTCTTGTATTATAATTTTGATGTGCTAAGTCAGTCCCATTGTTTATTAAATGCCATGTATTGTTGCGAGCACAGAACAATACATACACAAAGTCTCCAACCTCCAGTAGACCTGATTAAACACACACACACACAAACATATATGAAAAGTTCTATACAAGCCCACATACAAAAATGAAAGCATATTGGCACTCCAATATATCTGCCATCCAGAGCCAGAAATAGTGTTATCTTTCTTTTAAGAAATTGTTGTCTGATGTTATTCAAGGTTAGAGCTGCATGCATCACTCTTTTCCATGTTGTCTTCACCCTGTCAGGTAGCTTAGCCTGAGAGAGCAAGCAACTGGTCCAAGATCACCCAGGTAACTTCAGTGGAAGTTTGAACCCACACACTAAGCACTGCACCACATTGGCTCTCTGGATGAACAATCTCATCGGTGCTTTCCTTGAAGCCACGCACATAATCTCTTGACCTTAACTATGCTGAGAAGAGTCCCTCTTGCCAACACAACATCCCTGCAAGCCACAAGTATTCTGAAAGATCTCCAGTTCTGACAGGGTTATTACCCAAAATCTAATTGGTGTGCTCTAAAATCCACTTGCACTTGGCAGCTGACTGTCCAAATAGCATTGGTTTGCCGAACTCCTAGAAACCAAAGAATTTTATAGAGCTTTGGTTGTGCTGATGACTTTTGCTGTTGGAGTCAGTAAGTAGCCCTGCGTGGCCTGTCTTTTAACTGCAAGAAGGTCAGCCTGTATATGCATAACAACATAATAACTAGGATTGCCAATCTCAAGGTGGTGGCTGGCGATCTCCCACTATTACAACTGATCTCTAGGTGACAGAGATCAGTTCACCTGGAGAAAATGGTGGCTTCGGAAGGTGGACTCAATGGCACTGTACCCCATTGAAGTCCTTCCCCTCCCCAAAGCCTGCCTTCCTCAGGCTCCACCCCCCAGATCAGAAGGTATTTCTCAACCTAGAGCTGGCAACCCTAATCATAGCAGCAGATGTGCCTTGATACCAAGAAATTTTGAATACTGTCACCAGATTTCATTCAGAGGACATTAAACCAGGAAGGGAATGCCCCTATACAGAACATCCATCCAGTCTTGTGTTGTCTCCATCCTCAGGTATTACAGATTCTGGAGCAGGTCCAAAGAAGACACCAACCAGGCCACACCAATAACTCCCTGGCCATGGAAGGCAAGGAAGAGCAGCAGTCCCTGTGCAGAGCCTTCCTCTGCAATGATGCTCACGTTCAGCAAAGCTCACCAACATCATATACCAACAAAGCATTCTGTACTGACGTAGGAGATGCATCTCCATGAGCAAAGCTAATCCAGGTGTTAAAATGAGTTTTTCCTCAAACTGGGCCCCAAAGCCCATTTTGTTCATTGAAGAAAGGGCTTCAGTCCAACTGCACTTTGAATGTAGCCTTCTGAAGTCAGGTGGCTGTTGCCCCAGTGACTACAGCGCTTTTCTTTCAGCTGTCTGGCCCAGCACATGGGGAAACAAACATCTGTCAACCAGGACAGTGTCATGGCCTGGACATAGAAGCTGGACAGCTTCTCCAGGGCTTTCTTTTCAGCCTCAGTTCTCCATCTGTAAATAGCATTATTGACTCACCTGGCAGAGCTCTTGTGACATCATGTGAAACATGTCCTTAATAATATCATAACGATATTTAAATATTAATGAACTGTATAGTTGGGCTTGGTTGCATTCCAAAACTGTTGTCCTTTTCTTATAACTTTTTAAAACACAGTTAAATATTTCTTATATACAAGACTCTAAATTATTTTGTGCTCTTTTTTAAAAAAAAAATAAACAAAACAAAACCCTGTTAAATACTGTGAATGGTGATCTTTTGATTATTTGGCACAGGGAGCCTGTGATCTCTTGTAGCATCCAATTTTTTTTCATTGTGTTATTCAGTAAACCTGTTTTCAGATGAGGAGACTACTTACCTGATAGGTCGTAAGGGGGTCCCACATCTTTGCAGAAAAAGTAAAGTCTTGCAGTGAAGTCTTTGTGTAAGGCCATTCTATGCATAGGGGTTTGGCACCTCAGAGTAGAACCACTTGAAATAACAAGCATAAAACATTAAATAAATCTCTGGAGATCATTTTGGGTAACATTCCAGTGCCTGTGATCCCAGACATGCTCATTTTGAAGTCCCATTGGAATTAATGGGGTTTGCTTTTAAGGTTTTTTTGAATCAACAAATAAAAGTGACAGGTGAGTTCTTTAAGGAATGCCTCCTCCTGTCCATTCCTCATATTCTTCATCTGATGAGGCCTAGCTTAGAGTTCCTTTGGCAAGTAGTGGTGGTAGTAGTAGTAGTAGTAGAAGAAGAAGAAATTGGATTTATATCCCGCCTATACTCTGAATCTCAGAGTGGTCAAAATCTCCTTTACCTTCCCCCCCACACACACAACAGACACCCTGTGAGGTAGGTGGGGCTGAGAGAGCTCTTACAGCAGCTGCCCTTTCAAGGACAACTACAAGAGCTATAGCTGACCCAAGGTCATTCCAGCAGCTTCAAGTGGAGAAGGGGGGAATCAAACCCGATTCTCCCAGATAAGAGTTTGCACACTTAACCACTACACCAAACTGGCTCTCATCTTGAGTGCCACATCTTGGGCTTTCTTTGGGGTGGTGGCTTAAGTTTAGACAATTTGCCTTATGGCTATTCTCATTGTCCACCCCCATAGGGGAGAGAGGAATTAATACTTCTTCCTTACCCCCAACACTCTAAAACTACTGCAGCAAGCCACCATATAGAGAACTTCACAAATTCTCATAAGGTTCGTTCTGTTCTGCTCATGATGTCCAAAGTCTTGAAAGCAGAAAGAGCCTCAATAGAATTTAGAAAGCCCTATGGGGCATGTGGTTGGGGGGGGAGTGAGAGTATGCTGTTCTGGGTCTTGAGCAGTGTTCCCTCTAAGCTGAATTAGTGTGCGTTAGCTCACAGTTTTTTAGCCTCTGGCTCACACATTTTTGTCTTAGCTCAGGAAAATGGCCCCAGAGCAAATGAATTTATACAGTAGCTCACAACTTTTAATGCCAGCAGCTCACCAAGTAGAATTTTTGTTCACAAGACTCCATAGCTTAGAGCAGGGGTTGAAACTCATTTGCTAGGAGGGCCGGATCTGACATAAATGGGACTTTGTGGGGCCAAGCCAGGCGTGTCCTAAAATGTAAATGCCAGAGAGCAGAGATATAGACTTTATAGGGAACACAGGCCAACACAATTAAAGATATCATTTTAAAACTTAAAATACAAACATGCTTAAAACTCTTGCAATGTTTTATTTACAGGGAGGGGCTGTGGCTTAGTGGTAGAGCATCTGCTTGGGAAGCAGAAGGTCCCAGGTTCAATCCCTGGCATCTCCAAAAAGGGTCCAGGCAAATAGGTGTGAAAAACCTCAGCTTGAGACCCTGGAGAGCCGCTGCCAGTCTGAGAAGACAATACTGACTTTGATGGACCAAAGGTCTGATTCAGTATAAGGCAGCTTCATATGTTCATTTAAAAAAGAAGGGGGGGATAGCGGGATTTTGCAATGCAATCTTAAAAGTAAAACATCAAGAAAAAGCACAAGGATTACAGCAGAGACTTAAAAATATAAAATGCTTTCAGCCTGGGAAAACATGAAATGGCAAGGCATTGCAAGCTTCTCCCCCCACACACAGATTAGCAATGGCTCTCCAGTGTAATATCCTCTTTGTATGTGGGTTCCCAAGTTAGAGTGCTCACAAGGCACTAATTCTCACTCCATTTGAGAAGAGACAAAGCTGGCTCAAAACATCAATGCTTGGTTTGGGACAACACAACTCCAGGAAGCTTCAGCTGGCCGTAAGAACCCTCGGAAGTTCTCCATTGCAACACATAGACAAAGTTGCAAGGAAAATGTGGAGTGGATTTTCTGCTCATGTCTGCTCTGTCCAGAACCCTGAAAAGAAAATCCATTCTGCATTTTTTGCAGCTTTGCTTTCAGCTTTAGCCTCTACAAAGAGAAGGCAGAAGGTGTGAATGTCCTCTGCAGCCTCAGAGCTTCACAGGGTGAGGACCGGACAGGACCTGATTGAAGCCCTGGGTGGGCCGGTTTGGCCTGTGGCTACATGTTCCACACCCCTGTGTGTAGATTATCCAGCAGCATATATTAAATTTTAATACAGGCATACATTTCCAAACATTTAAAACTGGTGTTTGCCACTTACACTCTGTGAGCAAAGTACTAATGTTTCCTCTTTGTTGAAGCTCATCAGGACTAATCTTTTAAAAAGATCAAATAGGTTTTAATGTCTGGTTATTCTCCAGTGCATCATAGATGCTATGTTTTTTAAAGTAGAAGTTAAATTGAGTTCTGCTACTCCCCACTCCTTCTTGGGCATAGTGCAAGTCAAAAAGGACATGGATTACTTCAACTTAAAATTTCCAGACTACACTTTTAGTAGCCATCAGCACATATGAATATGAAATACACAAAGGTTAGGACAAAAGAGAAAAACAAAGCTGAAATAAAACAAAGGTAAACATAGACCTGGAGCTCTGGTTCAGGCATTCTCAATTTTTCTACTAGGATGACATGAACATAGGAACTGCCTTGCTGGATTTTCAACAATGGCCAGGCCAGTGCCTCTGAAAGTCCACAAGCACGGTCATGAATGCAGTAAACTACTCATTTATTCCCAGCATCTGCTCATTTGTGAATTTATGTAATTTGAAAGAAGCAGCAAGAAAATAAAATCATGCTGGGCAGCACTTCATTTGCTCCAACAAACTGCAATATATAACAGCTGGATTTTCTAAAGAGTTTTTAAAAGTCACGTGACCTGAATAACCCATGTTAATGGTAGCAAGAGAAATAAATATTGTCTATATTCCACTAAAATCAGTGCAAAACATTGTAACATTTAATAGACTGGATTGCAGCTGTGAACAGTTCTTAACTGCAATCAATGAGAGGTATGGGTAGTGTTTGAATATAAGTCATACTGTTAGCTTGTGGATTCATAAGCCATTTTGGTGTACTAGTTAAGTGTACGGACTCTTATCTGGGAGAACCAGGTTTGATTCCCCACTCCTCCACTTGCACCTGCTGGAATGGCCTTGGGTCAGCCATAGCTCTGGCAGACGTTGTCCTTGAAAGGGCAGCTGCTGTGAGAGTTCTCTCAGCTCCATCCACCTCACAGGGTGTCTGTTGTGGGGGAGGAAGATAAAGGAGATTGTGAGCCACTCTGAGATTCGGAGTGGAGGTCGGGATATAAATCCAATATCATCATCATCATCATCATCATCATCTAAATGCAAGACCTAGGTTGGGTCATCATGAGGGCATGAAATTGTGCCCCTGTTGTGGAAGCAGCAGTGGGAGGGACAGCATTCATCTATTACAATTCTTATGCCATTCCCTGCTGGCATCACCACTTCAAACCCCCTTTATTCTCATCACATTGGTGCAGAAGCAGCAACCTGATAAGAATCTTGCTACGCCAACCTGCAGCTCCCCCCACCAGCTGAGAACTGTGAGTCACCACACAGCTGTTACAGAAAAAAAATCCTATTAAAAAGCTTAGTACTGCTGTTTCGAAGTTGATACTAAGCTCTGCCCATAGGATGGGCTATGGGCAGAGTGTTTACATGGAGTTTCTCTCTGCACCTGTAGGGCCATTTCCCCATTAAGTTCAAAGGGTAAGTTCCAAAAACCCCATGAGCAATCTTCCCTCTAAGCTGCAGAGTCTTGTGAGCAAAAATTCTACTTTGTGAGCTACTGGCATTAAAGCTGTGAACTACTGGCGTTAAATTAGTGTGCTATGTATACTGCATAAATTAGTGTGCTATGAGATCATCCTTCCTGAGCTAAGGCAAAAATGAACATATGAAGCTGCCTTACACTGAATCAGACCCTCGGTCCATCAAAGTCAGTATTGTCTACTCAGTCTGGCAGCGGCTCTCCAGGGTCTCAAGCTGAGGTTTTTCACACCTATTTGCTAGGAGGGACGGTGGCTCAGTGGTAGAGCATCTGCTTGGGAAGCAGAAGGTCCCAGGTTCAATCCCGGGCATCTCCAACTAAAAGGGTTCTGGCAAATAGGTGTGAAAAACCTCAGCTTGAGACCCTGGAGAGCCGCTGCCAGTCTGAGTAGACAATACTGACTTTGATGGACCCAGGGTCTGATTCAGTATAAGGCAGGTTCATATATATATGACCCTTTGTTAGTGGAGATGCCGGGGATTGAACCTGGGACCTTCCGCTTACCAAGCAGATGCTCTACCACTGAGCCACCATCCCTCCCCAATGTGTGAGCTGGAGGCTAAAAATCTGTGAGTGAGCTCACGCTAACTCAGCCTGGAGGGAACACTGCCCATGAGCCATGTTCAGAATCAGCATAGTGTGGTAAAGAAGCTCCCAAATGTAACAGGAGCATGCAATGTTCCACTTGGAGGAAAAATCCAACCATTCAGCCTGATCTTATGACCTGAAGCTGCTGGTTGGTTAACTATCATGTATATAATCTGAATGCAGTGAAATTACTGGAAGGGGGAAAAAGGAAAGACTAGGAAATAAAATTTAGACACACATCTGTTCTTATCTTCAGAAGATAAGGACAGTTCTGTTATCTATATGCACTGCAAAGACATCAGAGTTAAAGTCCCGTTATTATCCCTTCAGTTTGCATTAGATATCCTTGTTCTTTTGTTTCCTTGTTTTATAGAGAACTGTGATCTCAGATTTCTCAAACAGATTTCTCAAACATCTGTCAGAAATCAATACTGGTACATTTTGAAATACATAAATTAATTTTGAGATAATCACCATTGTTAGGGGTTTATTTTTCCCCAAAGGGGAAAATGTAAAGACATCAAGAGCTATCGTTTCTTTTTAAAGTTTCATATACTACAGAAACCCAGTTAAGTTCATGAAGATCTTGGTTATTTTTAGGTACTACTGTTGTGATATATCTGTTATTTCCCCCATATATGACTTGTTGCAATAAGCAGTCAAGAGGTAAATAATGGATATTTATGCTTTATTGAAGTGTTTCAGATTTTACTGTGTTTTGTTTGTGACCTGCTATATCCCACTGATCTATGTTCCATCTGAACATTCATAAGCACTTTGCTGGAGCTGACTGTAGCAGTTAAGATTACCACATCATCTGCATAAAGGCTCAAGGGTGTTATAAGTATGTTCTTGTAAAGTGCAGCGCATGCTATGATTCTTCTGGGCTATAACAGTGTTGACTATTTTAGTATAGTTTACACTTTAAAAATCGGTTTTAAGGGTTGCTTCTTTACATGGCATGTGTAGCTGATCTAAAGAACTGAAATAAACTATCAGTAAATCTGGACATAAACTGTAAAAAAAAAAAGGTTCCAATTTTTAAAATTAAAATTTTACTGCTGGATTTGGTTTGGCATTTTACATTGAAATGAGGAAAAAAAAACAGCAGCAGGTGTTTTTATCTTTTACCAAGAAGCTCATAAAGGCATGTCTTGTGGCACTAAATTACTAATATATTTACATAAGGAGGAATTTTCATAGGTCATTTGAGCTCTTTTGATTCCAAAATTATTATATAATATAACCAGCAATAAAATATTTGCATATCCTTGCAAATTACTCAGAGTATATCTACAAATATTTTCATATTTACGTGGTCTTTATAGTCTCACCATTAAATACAGCTATGGAAACTGACAGGAACTTTATGCCTCATCTGTGCCATTTGAAGAATACTCAAGATTGCTGATACACTCAACATCTTAGTGAACTTTGAGTTCTCTCAACCCAACCCAAAAGTTCTAAACAACTTAAGTAAGGAACCAGGAAGTGAAATGCCAAATTAAGAAGCACACCAGTTTCTTCCACTCTTTCCACAAAAGCTGAGCAGGTAGAATCTTGTGAACAGAAGTGTGTCTCCTGCAAAGAAATGAATGTACAAAGGAAAAATGGCCCCATACAGCAAAATTTCCCCAAGACAGTCTGTTGTGTACAGTGCTTTAAATGGGGAGAAAATACTTGCTGGAGCTCTTCACCAGCTGTCTGCCCTTTCTTGCATCCTCCTCTTCTGAGCCTACTACATGTTTGCAATTTCTATTCCTTTCCTTGGTTTCTGGCTTTCCCTTCCTGGAGTTTGTCTGTTGTGTGCCCATGGGGTTCTGTTAAACCTGCCAAATAAAAACCTGAAAGAAGGAGTTGTTAATATACAGGCTCAGAAAGGAAAGCCCCACACAGGTTTGAGTTTCATGGCTAGCATTTCCAAAAGGGAAGATTATTATAAGAAAGAACAAACATGAATCATCAGACAAAAGGGACTTGTAACAAATTCCCATCTGGTTAGAGCCAGCATTTCAGACCATGAAAAGAAAAACAGTTCTGCTTCCTGGAACACCCTTCTTCCCAAATATCACTGAGATGAGCAGGCAGTATGGGAGTAGCCACCTCTCCCCTTAAAAATCCAACATGGATCTTCCCGGGTCTTGGCTAGTGTCAGAGAAAGACAGCATCTGCCATAAGGTCCTCTTCACTCTCCATCCCATGATGTGCCAAACAAATCCCAACTCCCAAGGCTGCAACTCAGTCTGGGAACCACTGGAATAAAATTAACAAGGAAAGTTCCTTAGAGGGTGGAATGTACCCTGACTGGGCCCATGTAAGTGCATCAACAGATAGATAGATAGATGAATTTATTGTCATTGTTCTCAACAAAAAGAGAGCAACGAAATGAGGTGCTCTTCCACAAACATACCAACACATCAAACACACATATTCATAAACCATTTAAATACATCTGAAACCATTAAACCATTTAAACCATTAAAACCATTTGAATACATCTAAAACGGATAAACATTCATAAAACCATTAAAACCATTTAAACCATTAAATAAACATTCATAAAACCATTAAACATTCATAAAACCATTAAAACCATTTAAACCATTAAATACATCTAAAACAGATAATCCTTCATAACCCTGCATTTAACCTAACCACAGCACTTGGATAGAAACTGTCCTTAAATCTGTTTGTCCTAGCCTTCAACACTCTATATCGTCTACCTGACGGTAAGATCTCAAAAAGCAAATGGCCCAGATGTGTATGGTCCCTTAGGATCATTTGTATCTTCCTTTTACATGCCATATTATACAGATCCACCAATGAGGGGAGAGAACATCCACAAATCTTTTGTGCTCTTCTCGTCACTCTTTGGAGCACCCTTCTCTCTGCTTCCGTGCAGCTCCCAAACCACGCGCAGAGGCAATAAGATAAAATGCTCTCAATGGAACTACGATAAAAGGCAACCAGCAGACTCCCTGACAGTTGTAGTGATCTTAAGAGTCTTAAGTAGTATAGTCGTTGCTGGGCCTTTTTCTCTAGAGCTAAAGTATTTGCCCCCCATGTTAGATCCTGTTTCATGGTAATTCCCAGAAACTTCCATTCTGTCACCTGTTCTACCATAACACCATCAATAAACAACGGCTGGGTGTCCAAACTACTCTTCCTGTAATCCACTATAATTTCCTTCGTCTTATTTATATTTAAAATAAGATTATTTACTTTACACCAAAGGGACAGCTGTTGAACTTCCCTCCTGTACGCAGACTCATCATCCTCAGAGATGAGCCCTACCAACGTTGTATCATCTGCATACAGCACTGGTATTGAGCATTCATCAGAACATGAGAAAAACCCAGCTAGATCAGAACAATGTTCCATCTAGTTCAGGGATAGGGGACGTTGGCTCTCCAGATGTTTTTTGCCTACAATTCCCATAAGCCACAGCCATTGGCTATGCTGGCTGGGGCTGATGGGAGTTGTAGGCAAAAAACATCTGGAGAGCCAATGTTCCCCACCCCTGATCTAGTTCAAGATCCTCTTTTGCAAAGTGGCCAACTAGCTGCCCCAGAGGACCAACAAACAGGTCACAGAGGTGTTGCCTTCTGATCAGGCAAACTACAAGGTAACTCTTTGCTAACAGGACTTGATTGCTGACTGCAGACCTGAGCACAGAGCTTTCTAGTCTGGGATAACATTTTGCAGACAGGTAATCCCCAGTTCTTTTGAGAGGTGAGATATTCCAGAGAGCAGTGCTTCCCTGGATTGATATTCTTTGGAGAGCACAAATAGAATTTTGTATTATTTGTGTTATTTTCAAGTGGAAATCAAGAGTTGCTTCTACAGGGCAGTAAAGCTTAGGGGCTCCCCAGTGACACTGTGTACCCTCAAGGTGCTTCAGCCAACTCACAGGAGCCTCTGCCTGCTTTTCTCTCCCTGAATCCAAACTGTTCTTTCTTCATATACAGACATACCTCTCCCCTCCCTCTGATGGGGTGATTGGTTCACTTCCTCCAAGCCCTGATTGGAGGCTGGACACAGCCATTTCCCAACAATGAAGACGCACTGATATCGGCAGTAAAGAAATATCACCATTCCTTTTTCATAATCTCTAGTTTCCCACAAACACGCTATGCTAGACCGAATTCACAGGATAGACAATTTCTGAGGAACCTGATTCCCAAACTCCCAGTTTCAAGATGGCTCTGAGCATTGCAGACCAAGAGGTAAATAATGGATATTTATGCTGTTTAGTAGTGTTTCAGATTTTACTGTGTTCAGTTTGTGACTTGCTTTATTCCACATAACTTCATAACAGCTAACACTCAATGCCAATAAAGGTCTACTACTACTATTACAACAGCTAACACTTCCCACCACCATGGTTGGCTGTAGATAAGACACGCTTGTCTTTGTACTCCTCACCTGGTTGCCGCCACACATGCTTGACACCATCTGAACAAATAAGTTTATCTTGGTCTCATTGGACCACAGGACATGTATCCAGAAATCCATGTCCTTAGTCTGCTTGACTGCAGCAAAATGTTTGCGGGCTTTCTTGTGCATCATCTTTAGAAGAGGCTTCCTTCTGGGACGACAGCCTGGCAGACCAATTTGATGCAGTGTGCAGCGTATGGTCTGAGCACTGACAGGCTGTCCCCCACCCTTCAGCTTCTGTAGTAATGTCATGGTCTGGGGCTGCATGAGTGCTGCCGGCACTGGAGAGCTATAGTTCATTGAGGGAACCATGAATGCCAACATGTACTGTGACATAATGAAGCAGAACATGATCCCCTCCCTTTGAAGACTTGGCCGCAGGGCAGGCCCAAACAAACCTCCAAAATTACCACTGCCTTGCTAAAGAAGCTGAGGATAAAGGTGATGGACTGGCCAAGCATGTCTCCAGACCTAACCCTATTGAGCATCTATGGGGCTTCCTGAAACGGAAGGTGGAGGTGCGCAAGGTCTCAAACATCCACCAGCTGCATGATGTCGTCATGGAGGAGTGGAAGAGGACTTCAGTGGCAACCTGTCAAGCTCTGGTGAACTCTACGCCCAAGAGGGTTAAGGCAGTGCTGGGAAATAATGGTGGCCACACAAAATATTGACACTTTGGGCCCCATTTGGACATTATCACTTAGGGGTGTACTCACTTCTTGCCAGCAGTTTAGACATTAATGGCTGTGTGTTGTGCAATTTTGAGGGGACAGCACATTTACACTGTTATACAAGCTGTAGACTCACCACTTTACATTGTAGCCAAGTGTCATTTCTTCAGTGTTGTCACATGAAAATATATACTTAAATATTTACAAAATGTGAGGGGGTGTACTCACTTCTGTGACATACTGTATCTTGTAAATGCGGTGAAGTTACTGGAACAGAGAAAGACATGAAAATGAAAGTGGAACTTACTCATGCATTTCTTCAGAAGGTACAACATCTCCCTGTTATCTTTATATGCTGCAAAGAAATTGGATTTATGGTCATATTATTACCAAAATCTCTTTTTAATTATAAACCTTATTCTTTGACTTCATTGTTTGTTTTATAATCAACCGTGATTTCAGATTTTCAGGTTGCCTCCTTTCACTGCAGAGTCAAGTACTTGTTCTGAGGAAATAGATTAGGAATCTCAGACTTGATAGCCTCCCTTAGATATGTTTTACTGTGTTCTGGAGACAAATTGTTTTTTATTGTTTTAATGTATTTAATTATTTTTGTGTCGTATGTATTTTAGCTCTGTTTTAATTGTTTTAATGGTGTGGGTTTGTTTTTTATGGTGTTAAGTATGTTTTAATGTGTTAGCTGCCTTAGTGGCCCTTATGAGGGTAGAAAGCCACGATACGGATTTCACAAAATACATAAATAAATGCAAATTATTAATCTACCATATAGAAAGAAAGTTATGCTAAAATGGAGTGCCTAAATTACAGCAAAATGCAGAGTATTAGATAAAGCAGTGAAAGCTCTCAAAATTTTTTAGTTTGAATGAACAATACTGATCAGCTGACAGCTGCTTTGCTCAAAGCTATGGCATGCAGGTACCCTTGTACCTGCATGGCCACTGGCAATGACCCATGGGGAAGTCATTGCTATATAGGGTTGCTATGTGGCGAGAGATCTCCCATCAGCTTTTGAATCATTGGAAACTCTCTGGATTTACAATGGAGTCCAATATATTCTTCTAGTGATGCAACATCATTTTCATTCATTCATCTTTATTATGACCCACAAGTCATATAGAACAAACACTATTAATTAATTATCAAAAATTATATCTCTAAATATAATTCAACCCAGAATATCAGAGGATGAAAAGCTGGGATTTTTTAATAGAAAAAGCCCAGCAGGAACTTATTTGTATATTAGGCCATAGCCCCTGATGCCAAGCCAGCCAAAACTGCATTCCTGTACGTTCCTGCTTTAAAAAAGAAAGAAACCCTGATGGAAAAGATTTAGAGTAAATTATAAGCAAAGTGCTATCTCAGCCCATATTTTCATAGCAGAGGACAGAAACTTAGCAACTTGTACAGTGAATCTTTAGGTATTAAAACGGAGCAGGGAAAAATAGGTCTTTTTAAAAAAGAGGATTAAAATAGGTCTTTTTTTAAAAAAAACATTATGACATCACTTCTGGTTTCCCCCAGAAGTGATGTCACAGTGCACAAGGTTCTGATGCCCCCCCATGTTCTCACCCCTCCCAAGCTCCTGACAATTCTAAAGGATTTGGAGAGTGTCACAAAATCTCAGAAACAGTGGGTAAAAGGAGGCTTGGAGGAGAAAGCACACTACACTTTCAGCTCCAAGCTTCTCCAGCTGCTACCAGGAGGAGATCTCTTGGTCAAAGGTTATTTCCCTTTCAATGCTCCCCCCATCAGCTGGGTGGTGGTAAGATTTTCACCTCCCGTGAATCTTGCAGGTTATAATTTGTTATAATAATTCTCACACATGGAGTCTCTGTGCTAAATGGCAGTCAGCAGAACATCTGGACGAACTCCCCTAGAAGTGCAACTCTCTGCCTGAATACATCCCTTCTATGGGCTTGATGGCGCTTCTCCAACCTCTTAGCAATGGTTCTTTGGCAGGGAGCTTTCTGAAATTATCATCCCTGTGTCCATTACTCCAACACAATCTTCCCATCTAGTTTCTAACCCCACCACTTTACATCCTAATATTCCAACTTCCTTTCTGCATCAGTGATGGGCTTCCTATGTTGGCCAGCTCTGAGGACTGAGCAATGTGGGACTTAAAGGAGGCAACAATGTTTTATTAAGGGTCATTTATGCCTTCAATTAGAATTCTGCTTCCAGCTGATTGTGGAAGAAAATTGGCACCGGCTGTTAAAAGGACCTACTGTAGAAAGGTCACAGAGCCAATTTGCAGCCATACCTGGGAACATGGCAGCATTAACCATTCTTGCAATCATTAATGCAGAGCCATAAAACCTCTGTGCATTTCATTTATTTCTGAAACATAGAGGTCACATATAAAGCTGTCTTATACTGACTCTGACTTATGGCCTATCTTGCTTAGAATGTTCTATTTCAACTAAGGGTTGTTCTTCAGGACCTCAGGCAGATAGTGGCCTTTCAAAGCATTGGCTACTTGAGATCCTTTATCTGAAGGTGCCACTGCCAGGGATTGGACTTGGGGGAGGGGGTGTTATTCACAAAGCAGGTGCTCTGCTGCCACTGAGCCACAGGTCTTCTCAAAGTAACCTTATCATAATGTTACCATCTGACTCTTTATGTGTTCTGAAACCCTTTAGCTTCAAGTAACAGCTTGTCAAACAAGGGTGTTTACTTGGGCTTGTAAGGAGTAGCTTCTGTGGCCAAATAGATAGGGTTATGGAAGGAAACAGAAATAAGATAGCAAGGAATTCCTGCAGACCACTTTTGCTGCTCTAACTTGGGACACATCACAGCGAGGTCCTTTTGCCCACCTCCATACGTGATGCAATATTTCTTGTGCATCATTTCAATGAGGGGTGTGTTTGTGTGCGTGAACAAACTATTACAGGGGTCTGTGTGCCATTCATTATTTGTTTACATCAGGATGAAAGATTATGTGTCTCACTTAATATGATGGCAAAACAAAACTTAATATTCTGGGAAAACAAACTGCTGGAAGGGCCCTCTGCTTGCTGGAAAACCTTGCAGACCTTTGACAGACCCTGAGGGGGGAGGAAATGCAGTTGACAGCCCCTACAAAATTGCCTACAGCAAGGAGGCAGGGACAAGTGGTAAGGGGCAAATCCTGTCTGGCCATCTTTTCTGTGGCATGAGGCATCCAGGATGGAAGCAAAGGGTAGCTTGACAGCAGGGAGATGCATCTATGTGCCTGCTGAGGAACATTTGTGGTAGTAAAACAGGCACAACTGTCCTGCAGGGCAGAGGTTAAATCCCTTCCTTTCTAGAAAGCATCAGATCCAAAAGGGGGAATAATGAAGCAATGGCTAACAATCTTTTAAAAATGTGGGGCTGATTTGAACTAGAGAGACCAGCCTCCAAGTGGGACATGGGGATTCCCTGGAATTACAGATCATCTTCAGACTACAGAGATCAGTTCCCTTGGAGAAGATGGACGCTTTGGAGGGTAGACTCTATGACATGGGTGGCCAATGGTAGTTCTCCAGATGTTTTTTGCCTACAACTCCCATCAGCCCCAGCCAGCATGGTCAATTGCTGGGGCTGATGGGAGTTGTAGGCAAAAAACTTCTGGAGAGCTACCTTGGCCACCCCTGCTCTATGACATTGTACACCATTGAGGTCCCTGTCCTCTCCAGGCTCCATCTCCACATCTCCAGGAGTTTCCCAATCTGGAACTGGCAACCCTACTCTTTATGAAAGGGATGGGGGGGGGGGGGGACTATATTTCGAATATAAAATGCTAACTAAGCCTCTTCACAGGTAAATTCAAAGAGTGGTGAAATAAACCATGGTATGTTCAAGTTCAGGCTTTGAGTCCAATTCTTTTTCTGGATTTACAAAACAGGGCCTAGGGGCCCTAACTGCAACTATTCAACAACTATCTTACAACAATCAATTTCTAGTTCTTCTGAAACTCCACTGAGAGGTAAAGGGCCTCTCCTCCACACATTAACTTTTTATTCACTGCATAAATATTGTATAATGCTCCTGTGATGGATAGTAAATGGTTAAGGCTGTAACTGGATCTGAGAACCTGGAGTGACAGGAGATTCAAATGGAATTCTTCAGTTGAGAGAATCAGTAAAGGGTGACAGTTAAGAAATGAAGTTAAGTGGGAAGGAGGGCTAAAGGAATGAGACAATCAAGAAAGATCCCCATTCAAAGATCCACATTGGAGGGAAATTGCTCCTTCTGCACTTGGGGCACACAAGGGCACCTGCATGCCATAGTTTTAAGCAACAAAAAATGCAAGCTAGTGACCAATTTACTAAGAAGTATATAGAAATCAGTCCAAGTGTCCAAAACATGTATATTCAAGTCCCAAAGTAGTGTGGTGACAAGCCAATCGATTAAGTACTTGTTTCTTTCCAGTCTTCATCAGACCTGGGATAAATATTGATTCAATTATATAGATTCTTTACACAATTTTCAAAAAAGAGGGACGCAGAGCTTCTCCAGCAGCAATTTCACATCGGCTACAGCTCAGTATGTGCAGAAGAAGCCACATACTGAGCTGTAGTTGATGTGAAATTGCTGCTGGAGACGCTCTGCATCCTCTTTTTTGAAAATTGTGTAAAGAATCCATATAATTGAATCAACATTGGTCCCAGGTCTGATGAAGACTGGAAAGAAACGTGTACTTAATCGATTGGCTTGTCACCACACTACTTTGGGACTTGAATATACATGTTTTGGACATTTGTGCTGATTTCTATAGACTTCTTAGTAAATTGGTCACTAGCTTGTATTTTTTGTTGTGTTATCCATTATAGTGACCTCTCTCGGATTGTTTTCTATATAGTTTTAAGCAAGGCAGCTGTCAGCTGATCATTATTGTTCATTCAAGCTATAAAGTTGTTAGAGTTTCCTAATCACATCTTCAAGAGCTTTCACTGTTTATCTAATGTTCTGCAATTTGCTGTAATTTAGGCACTCCATTTTATCATAACTTCCTTTCTATGTGGCAGGCTACTAATTTGTATTTATTTATTTATTTTGTAAAATCTATATCATGGCTTTCTGCCCTCATAAGGGCCACTTAATTATTTGCTAAAATACACATAAAGACACAAAAACATATGCATAAAAACAATTTCTCTTCGAAACACAGTAAAACATGTCTAAGGAGGTCTAGTCTTAGATTCCTAATCCATTTCCTCATAACAAATACTTGACTCTACAATGAAGGAAGGCAAATGAAAAATCTGAGATGACAGTTGATTATAAAACAAACAAGGAAGTCAAAGAATAAGGTTTATAATTAAAAAGATATTTTGGTAATAATATAACCTTAAGTCCAATTTTTTGCAGCACATAAAGATAACAGGGAGATGTGGTACCTTCTGAAGAAATGTATGAGTAAGTTCCACTTTCATTTTCATGTCTTTCCCTGTTCCAGTAACTTCACCGCATTTATAAGATATATATGATATAAGTAATAATGGCAGTACATGGACCTAGTACATGGACCTGCAACCTGAGGTAGAACATGGACCAGCAGAACAGTTGGGATTTTGCATGCTAGCAGCCTCTTGCATGATTAGTCAACTATGAATCCATATGCTAGCAGTATGAATTGCACAACAGAGTTTAAGTCCAGTGGCACTTTTAAAATCAATGAAATTTTATTCAAGGTATAAGCTTTTGTGTTCATGCACACTTCTTCAAACATTGAATACATCTCAGTGATGATCACAGTCAAGAATAGTTAATAGCTGCAGCCCTATTAAATGTTACCCATGTATTGCACTGGTTTTAGTGGAATACAGACAGTATTTATTTCTCCTGCTACCATTAAGATGGGCTACTCATGTTTTTATCAATCATGTGATGTAGACAGTCAGGTTATACTATAGTTCAGCCTGGTGCTGCAGGGGTTTATTTTCTTGTGGTTACTTTAAAATTAAAGAAACTAATGGAAGAAATGGCTAATATCTACTGTTGTGACATTATTGCCTGAGACGCAAGGGAATCTATAGAAGGGGAGAATTGCAAACTTTATACACAATGAAAGAGAAGAAATTAGAAGGGAATGTCTTGAAAACAAATTGAATCTTCTATGATAAGCATAAATTCAATCACATTCTCAGTTAAAGATGGAGAAAGAAGCTGAAAGCTACAAAAGTACATAATATATATGAACATATGATTTATACAGAGCAGAGATTTTCAGAGCTATTCTAAACAGAGAAGCAATTAGTGACATCAGAAAGTGAGATAACTTAATGACAGCTAATGCTTCCCAGATAATCCAAGAATTTATGAAATATTATCAAAAACTGTACATGTCAGAAATCCAAATGATGGTGTTATAATTCCAAAGCCATTAGAAGAAGATATGAAATTCACAGATTGCCAATTTTCTTCCACTGTAAAAGAATTTAAAAAGTAAAAAAGCACCTGGTCCTAATGGGTCACTGATGAATGCTATCAATCTTGGATCACTCTGTTAGTAGAACCCTGATGTCCACATTCAATTATCCTTATATGCTTTTTGCTTGACCTAAATGCTGGAAAACACCCACCTCCAAGTATAAATCTCTATCATCCCAAAAATCTGCAGGACCAGCTTTATAAAATCTTAACATTAGTCTTGGCAACAGATGGGTAAAATTCTACTATTTTTGTGAATATGTGAATCTTGATCAACCCATGGTTATACCACATAAACATACATTTATAGATGTTTAAGAATGTTTCAAGAGATGGAATGCTGACTGCTGTGCTTTTTTCTTGTTGCTGAGAAAGCTTTTGATAGACTGGAGGGGAAACAATTATTCTCCTGTTTGAAAGCATTTGGATTTGTTGATTCTTTTTGGGCTGAATTAAAACAGTCTGTACCAGTGCATGGATGTGTTTTAATGGACATGCTTTTTTTAAAAAAACCTTTGAGTTATTGAGGGGTGCTCAGTAAGGATGCCCCTTTCTCAGTGCTCAGTAAGGATGCCCTGGGGGTGCTGTTGGAGCCTTCTCTGACGATGGAGGCTCAGATAGCGGCCACTGCCAAGTCCGCTTTTTTTCACCTTAGGCGGGCGAGACAGTTGGCCCCCTTCCTGGAACGCGACGACCTAGCAACAGTGATTCATGCTACGGTCACCTCGAGGCTGGACTACTGTAATGCCCTCTACATGGGGCTACCCTTGTGCCGGACCCGGAAACTGCAGTTGGTGCAGAACGCTGCTGCCCGGCTGCTATTAGGGCTCCCAAGATGGGAGCACATTCGGCCGGGGCTCCGGGATCTGCACTGGCTGCCAGTAACATTCCGAGTCCAGTACAAGGTGTTGGTCATTACCTTTAAAGCCCTGTATGGCCTAGGACCTGCCTACCTTAGGGACCGTCTCTCCCCACACGTTCCCCAGAGAGTACTACGTTCCGGCTCACAAAATCTGCTGGTAGTCCCTGGACCAAAGGAGGCCCGCCTAAAATCCACCAGGGATCGGGCCTTCTCAACAGCGGCACCTTACTGGTGGAACCAGCTGCCGGAGGAGGTGCGGGCCCTGCGGGACCTAGGGCAGTTCCGCAGGGCCTGCAAGACAGCCCTCTTCCGGCAGGCCTATAACACCTAACTGATATTTTGGATGGAACATCTTTGGATGGAACAAAATGCTCTTATAGACCGCTGCCTTTATTTTATCTTGTTTTATTAACTATGCTTTTATTGTATCTGTAAATGTTTTAAATGGAATTGTATGAATCATTGTGTTGTGAGCCGCCCTGAGACACTTCGGTGAGAAGGGCGGGATATAAGTCCATCAAATAAATAAATAAATAAATAAATATTCTTTTACTTGTAATTTTTTTTTAATTTCTGGGTTTTAGGAAGAGACTGTAAGAGGAAATGGAAGGTATTAGTTCTGGGGATCTGTTCAGTCTATCTTGAGCCTTTATGCTGATGATATGGTGATCTTTTAACTGGTACAGTTAGCTCTAATGAAATACTTATGAATATTCAGACAGAATATAGATCAGTGGAATAAAGCAAGTCACAAACTGAATACAGTAAATCTGAAATGCTTCTATACAGAATAAATATCCATTATTTACCTCTTGGACTGCAGTGCTCAGAGCCATTTTGACCTTGGGAGTTTGGGAATCTGGCTCCTCGGAAATTGTTTATCCTGTGAATTCAGTCTATGATTGATATTTGTTCTTTCTTATAACTTTTTAACTGCATGAATCTGTAGAATTATGATGATTCTCTTCATTGACTCTAAATGCACACCAGACAATAAGTGGGCAATACAGAGAGGGGGAAAGCAGTTGAAAGAGAAAACTGTAGCATTTGCGTACCAAGCAGACCGCCAACAAAATTACTGTGGGTGTATTTACACTACACCAAATAATGTTTTGTAGCTGGATTCTGTGGGTGTATTTACACTACACCAAATAATATGTTTTGTAGCTGGATTCTTGTTATTCTTACACAGTAAAAATCCAGTTTAAAAATGCATTATTTAATGTATTGTGAACCAGCATTGTGATTCTTTACTGTGTTCTAGAGATAAATAGTTTTTATTGTTTTTATGTATTTAATTTGTTTTGTGTTTTTGTATATTGTTTTAATGTTGCAGTTTTACTTTAAGTATGTTTTAATTTGTTAACCCTTGTGAGGGACAGAAAGCCATGATATAAAGTTTGTAAAATAAGTACAACTTAATAGCCTGCCACATAGAAAGAGGCAGCTGAAGGAAGTTATGCGAAAATACGGTACCTAAATTACAGCAAATTACAGAGTATTAGATAAAGCAGTAAAAGTTTTCAAATATATGATTAAAGAAGTGTTATAATTTTTTAGCTTGGTTGAAAATACTGGGTTATATGTTTATTACAGCTGTGCTCTTCTCATTGTTTTTGACATCTGTCCTTTTCTCATTGCAAATGTTTTCAAGTTAAATTCTGGTGTAATGGGCCTTTGAAACAAACTGTTTTTCTATGTCAAATGAGTTCAAACTGCACACCATGCCAAGACTTCAGGTGGAAATAGATATATTCCCAAAGCAACTCCATTCCCCATTCTAGGCAAAAGCAAACTGTTGCTCACATGCTTAATTTGGGCTTTTGGATAACTGGGGCAATGCCAACAACAAGAAGAGTTATTTTCCTGGTAATTAGTAGGCCCTTGTTTTGCTTAAGTCTGCTAGATGGGCTGATTTTTCAAAGAAGGCTCTTCATAGGCTGCAGATCTGAAACAGACACATATATTTAGAGCAATGTTGTTTTGGAAGCAAAAATTGGTACCATGAGAAAACAGCTGGGAGGCAGGTTTTCACATCCAGGGACAGTTATATAGTTGTGAGCATTGTCAGGTGGCACTTGTTTCTGTGGTCAAAGGTGGCCCACCCCATTGGCTTGTGAGCAAAACTACTATAAACAGTTCTTGCTGTTTCTTTTCTGACACTCAGCTTCAGCAATGTAAACAGAAAAGTTTCTGCAAATATTCCAGTGATCGATGTTTTGGGGGAATTGGAGCAGGTGGGGATACAACACGGGGCGTAGGGTTCTATATGTGCCTAAGCACTAAGGTTTTCTTGATACAAATCAAAAGCCCCATGTTAAATATTCCCTAGAAATGGCAGCATAGAAGATGCTCACACAAACAGACATGCCTGCTTGATTCCCATCATACTTTCTCATAAAGGGGTGGTGAATACTGTGCCAATGTTTCATTAGAAATACACCAGCTAGTTTTGCTCATTTAATTTTGTCTTCTTTTTTGTCTGGTACTGTTTGCCATGATATCTGCAGCTCCTCACCTTGGAAACCAAAATAGACCAGCCCAAACAGAAGGTGGCTTGTTCAGGAAGTGCAGGCCCTCCCATTTACTTGTATGACAAATGGTTTCTATAATTGAAACCTACAGCACACAGATGATGTCAATACCAAATAGCAAAGTTTGCAAATGTCTTTTGTTGGTAGGTGATTGGAGGAGAAGATGAGTCACAGGTGAATGCTCTTGTTGGAAGCACACCAGGGTTACCTAGACAACTTGATCTTTCTTCAAGGAGATGAGAAACTCACATTTGGCAGAGTACAGTCATGGGCAATTGGATTATTGATGGTATGAGATTGTGCTTCAGCATCAGAATTGTTGTAAGCAGGGCTTTTTTTTCTGGGGGAATGCAGCAGAACAGAGTTCCAGAGCCCTTTTTTGGAAACAAAAATGTTTAAAAGTTCATGAAGGGCACCCTTGTGTTTCTCCTTCATTTCCCTCTTTAGAGTTCTATGATTCTATGAGAGTTCCAGCACCTCTTTTTCCAGAAGAAAAGCCCTGGTTGTAAGCAAGCAAACAAAATATTTATTATATAAAGCCAAGGCCATTACAATTAGGACACACAGGAACAGAAGAAGAAGATATTGGATTTATATCCCACCCTCCACTCTGAAACTCAGAGTCTCAGAGCAGGTCACAATCTCTTTTACCTTCCTCCCCTGCAACAAACACCCTGTGAGGTGGGTGGGACTGAGAGAGCTCTCACAGAAGCTGCCTGTTCAAGGACAACTCTTGCAAGAGCTATGGCTGACCCAAGGCCATTCCAGCAGCTATAAGTGGAAGAGTGGGGAATCAAACCTGGTTCTCCCAGATAAGAGCCTGCACATTTAACCACTATTCCAAACTGGCTCTTTAAAGTTAAAAGCTCTTTAAAGACACAATTAAAAACAAGTGAACACCTTCACCTTCACAATATACAATTAAAACAGTTCAGCCTTTAGACACAGTTCTGGCCCATATTTTCTTATTTGTCAAGGCAAATTGTGCCACTCTATAAGAGCAGAACTATTGTAAATACATTGGAGAGTCCTTTTGTGTCATGAGCATATTATAAGGTCAGAGCTTACGATAGCAGATACATAGAGTGCATCTTAACTCTTTTCTGTCTGGCTGCAATCAAAAAATGATGGTAGAAGATTCCTGAATCTGTACCCTGGGATTCATCCTGTGGAATGCCTTGGTGCAATGCCTAGATGGCTGCCACTTTGCTGATATTCAGCAAGTTGTGGAAGATGGAGTTATCCATAGGGGCTTTTCTCATTGCCTCTTCATATTTAATTATTTTTAAAGACTTAAAAATAATTTAATTGTATATTGTATTTTATCATCATTGTGACTTGTCTTGAGTCTCATTTCAGAGAAAGATGGGTTAAAATGCTATAAATAAATAAATGGTCCAGAAAGTTGCGTTTGTATGCATGAAATTAAAAACAAATTGTACTAGATGTTAATGGAACAAACACAGGATGATTCTAGTGAAGCTCTTGGGGGACGTGGACTGCTCCCTCCCTGGTGCTTTATACAGATTCTCTTGCATACATTCATTTAAAAAAAAGACCTGGAGGAGGATTCAGACCACTTGTACATGTGCTGGACTGATAATTTTATCGTTAGCCAGCTTTTCCCCCTCTACTGCTCTAGAGCAGGGATAGCCAATGGTAGCTCTCCAGATGTTATTTGCCTACAACTCCCATCAGCCCCAGTTATTGGCCATGCTGGCTGGGGCTGATGGGAGTTGTAGGCAAAAAACATCTGGAGAGCTACATTGGCCACCCCTGCTCTAGAGGATTCACCAGTCATTTCAGTACTTTTACTGGAATTTCACTATTGTGTTTTAAATTTACAAAGCTAACGTTAACACTCAGAGTATCTTAACTACAATGTCTTAAGAAATTCATTACAGGATCAAATTGGGGTCCATACATTAAACAGCAATCTTTGCAAGAGTTCCCACAGCCTCCAGAACTGGGTTGTCCACTGGAAATGGCCCAGTGGAGTTCTTGTTGCTTGCTGCTAAGCTACTGTCCCTACAAGTTAAAAAGTCCATGTCCATCTCATGGTGAGCCCCCAGTTGAAGAGACTCGCCAATAATCATGCTCCTATGTGATAGTAGAGCCATCTCATAATTATTATGTTCCTCTATACTAGCCCCTCCAGACACTATCATTCCTGACACTTGAAGCAGAGACAACTTTCTGATGCTCCTTTTCCATTTGCAGTTTATTTATTTATTTATTTTATTTATTTAAGATTTGTATCCCGCCCTTCCCACAAGTGGCTCAGGGCGGCTTCCAATAGTAGATCCAACAAAATTACAATAGTTAAACATATAAAGGGATCCGTATTTAAAACAGATAAAACAGATAAAACAGATAAAACCTTAATTATTAATGCACATTAATAAATATTGCAACTGTATATAAAAGAAATCCAGCAAGTTACATTAAAATTCTCAAGCTAGTTATAGGCTAGCCGGAAGAGGGTCGTCTTACAGGCCCTGCGGAACTGAACAAGGTCCCGCAGGGCCCTCACCTCTTCCGGCAGCTGATTCCACCATGTAGGGGCCATAACAGAGAAAGCCCTTTCTCTGGTGGACTTCAAGCGGGCTTCCTTCGGCCCAGGGATGGTAAGGAGATTTTGTGTTCCCGACCTCAGTACTCTCTGGGGAACGTGCGGGGAAAGACGGTCCTTCAGGTAGACAGGTCCCAAGCCATATAGGGCTTTAAAGGTGATAACCAGCACCTTGTACCGGACTCGGTATATTACTGGAAGCCAGTGCAGGGTCCGAAGACCCGGCTGAATGTGTTCCCGCTTTGGGAGACCTAATAACAGCCGGGCCGCGGCATTCTGCACCAGCTGCAATTTCCGAGTTCGGGACAGGGGCAGCCCCATGTAGAGGGCATTACAGTAGTCTAACCTCGAGGTGACCGTGGCATGGATCACTGTTGCTAGGTCGTCGCGCTCCAAAAAGGGGGCCAACTGCCTTGCCCGCCTAAGATGAAAAAACGCGGACTTGGCAGCGGCTGCTATCTGAGCCTCCATCTTTAGGGAAGGCTCCAACAGCACCCCCAAGCTCCTGACCCTGTCCGCCGCTATCAGCGGCGCACCGTCAAAGGCTGGTAGGGGGATTCCCCCTTCCGGACCACGGCGACCCAAGCAAAGGACCTTTGTCTTCGCAGGATTAAGCTTCAGCCCGCTCAGTCTGAGCCATTCAGCCACGGCATATAATGCCCGGTCTAGATTTTCCGGGACGCAGGTCGGCTGGCCGTCCATCAATAGATAGAGCTGGGTGTCATCAGCATACTGATGACACCCTAGCCCGTACCTTCGGGCAATCTGGGCAAGAGGTCGCATATAGATGTTAAATAACATCGGGGAGGGAACCGCCCCTTGGGGCACACCACAGTCAAGTGTGCACCTCCGGGACAGCTCCCCCCCAACTGCGACCCTTTGTCCCCGACCTTCAAGGAAAGAGGAAAGCCACTGTAAAGCCAACCCCTGAATCCCTGCGTCGGCGAGGCGACCCTTCAGTAGCCGATGGTCGACCGTGTCGAACGCCGCCGACAGGTCCAGCAACATCAGCACCGCCGAGCCGCCCCGATCCAGATGCCGTTGAAGGTCATCCATTAGGGCGACCAGCACCGTCTCCGTCCCATGTCCCGGGCGAAAGCCGGACTGAAATGGGTCAAGGATGGAAGCATCCTCCAGGAAGGTCTGCAGCTGCATCGCCACTGCCCTCTCAATAAGTTTGCCCAAAAAGGGCAAATTTGAGACCGGCCGATAGTGTGCCAATTGGGCCGGGTCTAAAGATGGTTTCTTTAAGAGGGGACGGACCACGGCCTCTTTGAGTGGCGTTGGAAAGTGCCCTTCCCTCAGGGATCTATTTATGATATCCCGTATAGGATATCTAAGGTCACCCTGGCAAGATTTAATAAGCCAGGAAGGGCATGGGTCCAATTTACAGGTAGTTGGGCGAGCAGCTGAGAGTATCCTGTCAACTTCCTCCAGGCTGAGGGGGTCGAAGTCATCCTGCGTATAATCCGAAGACAGGCTCGGAGCCTCGGGTTCGCTAACTGTCTCAAAATTGGCAGAGGAGTCGGGGCGGAGTGACGCGATTTTATCCACAAAAAATTTCGCAAAAGCCTCACAGCCTATTTCCAATTCAATAGAATTTGGTCTGCCTTGCGGCAGTGTTGTAAGTCCTCTAATTATGTCGAACAATTGGGCCGGGCGCGAAGTTGCGGACGCAATCTTAGCCGCAAAGAACGCTTTCTTTGCGGCTTTGATTGCCATCTCATAGGCCTTCAAATTCTCTCTATAAGATGTTCGGGTCACTTCGTCTCGAGTACGCCGCCATTGCCTCTCTAGCCGTCTGAGTCCCCGCTTTTGTTGCCGCAGCCCCTGGTTGAACCAGGGCGATGGCTTCGGGCGGGAACGCAGAGGGCGCTTGGGTGCGACCTCCTCGATGGCCCTGGAGAGCCCATCGTTCCAGGACTCTACCAGATCATCCAGGGAGTCGCCAGCAGGCCAGGTGTCCCAAAGAGCCGTTAGGAACCGTTCCGGGTCCATCTGGCTCCGCGGGTGAGCTAAAATACACTCTCCGCCTAAACAGGTTTTGGGTGACACTCCCACACGAGCCTTAAGGGCAAAGTGATCTGACCATGGCACTGCTTCCATTGCAATATCAGTCACTGGTATTCCGGCCGCAAAGACCAGGTCTAACATGTGTCCCGCCTGATGAGTGGGCGTTGTAATAACCTGGGAGAGTCCTAGTGTCGCCATGGATGACACCAGGTCCGTCGCCTGGCTGGAGGCCGCGTCGTCAGCATGGACATTGAAGTCACCCAAGACCAAAAGCCTTGGGTGCTCCAACGCCCAGCCCGCCGCGGCCTCCACCAGGGACGGTAAGGCGCTGGCCGGTGCGTTAGGCGGTCGGTACACCAGCCAGATCGCCAACCCCTCCCCAACATCCCACATCAGGCCAACACATTCTATGCCTGGAATCTCTGGGGCCGGAAGTGCCCTAAAGGAGTAAGCCTCTCGTATGAGAAGAGCCACCCCTCCCCCCCGCCCGCTAGTCCGTGACTGGTGAAAGACCGAGTATCCCGGGGGAACGGTCTGGGAGAGAGCTACCGTCTCCCCTTCCCGCACCCAGGTCTCGGTCACGCAAGCCAGGTCCATGTCCTGTTCGGTCAGAAACTCTCGCAGGACAGAGGTCTTATTGTTAATGGACCTGGCGTTGCATAACACCAGTGACGGAGGCGAGTAATTCGGCCTGGTCCTACTACTTGTCACCGTCGGGATGGGACGGAGGCTGGAAGGGGGTCGAGCACTATTATGTCTCGATCTCCTTCCCTTATAACTCTGCCTCGTCCCACCGTCATATCTTCCCCTCCCCAGGAGTACTGGTATCCCTAGGCCAGTCATCTTGTCAATGATCCCTAGTCCGATGGAACCTTTAGAGCTACCCTCTTCTTCTCACCCCTCCTTCCAGCCAATCTATCTGTTTTTATAAATTAATTAAACCGATCTAATTAAACTAATCTGCCAATTACTATATAGCTATTTAATTAATTAGCTCCCTAACTTCTCAATCATTAGCCAAAATCCAATTAATTTAATCTAAAAGCTCATTAATTATAAAAACCCTTCCAATAAATATCTTCCTTAATTAATTTGCCACCAATCAATTTTTCTAGCTCGTTAATTATAGAACCCTCCCAATAATTTCTACCCTAATTAACTTGCTACTAATCAACTTTCAATTAGCTAATAATCCACCTCTTAAATAGCCTATAAAACCAAACCAATCTTGTCATTACATTGGCAGTTTAGATCTGCTGGGGTGGGGGATTAATATAAAGATGTAAACAATTGAGTAAAGTGCAGTAGTTTTTAAAGTGCTGAAGTCCATAAGGTGCATTGATCTTATTTCCGTGTCTTTGTCTTTATCTTCGGGCGTGCTGAGTTCCATGTGGAGCTTGTTCTTTAAAGTGGTGGGAGGGGAGGGGTTGCTGAGAGGTAGACAGCTCGGTAGGGGAGTCGTTGGGATGATCTTATGATGACTATATAGCTGGCCGATGGATTCGGGAGGCCCACTGCGCAATCTCGGGGTTGCTTTGGTCATTTTAGTAGCTCCAGCTGACCTAAGAAGTACTATTTTCTGATTATTTCCCTAAAATCTCACATCTGGGATGGCATAAAATGGGCTAGTATGAGGGAACGGATTAGTGAATGATTTTTAATATCCAAGCAAGCCACCTTGGTGTGTCCCTAGTCTTTATATAATTCATGGAAAAGTACTCCAAGCATAGAGTGACCCATGCTATCCAGATGTCATGTTAAAGTACCAGGCCCACACTGTGTAGAAGTTTAAGAATCCTTTTGATGAACTGTGTTTATTTGGTCACCAGAACAAGTATGGCCATGAAAACCTCCGGATAACTTGGAAGGCATGATATTGGCACCAACGGACCAAACACCTTCAGAATGGATATCAAAGAAGGTATTCTAGCGATGGGTTTTAAAATGTGTGTTTTGCTGGCATAAGCTAAGGATATGCCCATGTTCTGGCCCAAAAAGAGCAAGAATGAATCTTGACCAAGACTTTAAGAAAAACAAGAACTGTTTATACAACCCCAAAGAACATTCTCCATTTGACAAACCTAGACAGGAATGGGGTGGTCCTTGAGCAGGAGACAATGGCTACAGCACTTAAATTAGAGTTCCCATATTTAGAACATGCTGTTCCCCAAGAAACCCTGGGGAGATTTAGCAAAGAAGGAAAAAATTTCTAGCTTCAGTTCAGTAGACAAACAGCCAATTTCTTTTTATGTTTACTGTCTGGAACTGTTGCCATTCAGGAAGAGCCACGAAGGGCTAAAAGGTTATTGGGGTGGAATAGAAGGTTTTATCTTAGCATTGGATTCACTGAGGGATTTTTTCATTCCCCGAGGAAGCTTGTCACACTGTTGGATTGCATGTAGATTATATTTATGCAACAAATGAAGACATATTTCAAGTATCATGGCTCCCAACTGATGAACTCTCGGAACCCTAGTTATTTGAAAGGGCTATGGAGAGTGCTATTAGCATCTTCACAAAACTATGAACTGCAATTTAAAACTGAAGCTTCTAGGATTCCTCAGGGGCATGTATTTCCAATTCGTAGAAGTCTCTCTGCAATTTAAAATTGTGGCTTCTTTATATATCTGCAGATTATCCCTTGTACCTTCAGATATAACTTTCAATATCTGAATGCTCTCAATGTGAATCCATGTAGAGCCAAACATGCTGATTTTGTTTTGCTTTTCCTTGTGTGAATCACTTTCCAGCTCCACAGAGAATCTTTGTAGCTTCATTTCTTTGGGGTCTGATTCTGACATGTGACAAACAGCAGACCTGCAGAGACCTTATTTCTGCATATAAATTTCATTCTTGGGTCACAATACTTTACTTCCTTCAAATTATGTATTATGAAATATTGAAAAGACATGGCAAACTTGAATGACTTTAAGTTTTGTATGACTTTATTATTAGCATTTTGATAAACACAGATTCAAAACCTCAATGCAGTCATTATATACATAAACAAACATCAAATGCACACATCAAAGTACATGATGGAAAGTGCCCAAGTTAATTTATTTACATCACTCCAGCCTGATCTTGCAGGCACAGCATGTCTGCATTTCCTGCTGCTTGCAGACAATCCACAGTTGCAAATAATAAGCCAATAAATAGCAAGAAGAGATAGAGGAAGAAGAGTTTCCAAAGAGCATCAAAGAAAGCACTGATGGAGCAGATTCAGAAAGTCAAAGGGACAAGTTATTAGGCTCAGGGGAAAGGCACAATTACTACCTGATCCTAGGCCTATTCTGTGTAATAGGATTTACTCCTAAAAGCTACACACAGAGTAATTTAGAAATAACCCATTGGCTAGCAGCATCTTCCTGCATCCTTTTGTAACAGAGAAGGAAGGTGGGATGAAGGAAGACCAATGAGGCCAAGGCTGCAGTCCTAAGAATATGCCCCTGGGAGTAAGCCGCTTTGAATAAAATGGGACTCAATTTTGAGCAGGCTTGCTTAGGATTGCTGTCTAAGACAGAGTAATAACCAGGGGTTGTTTTGTAGAAAAATAGGTGGTGGAGCTCATCCAGGGATTGTTATGAGGCTGCACATACTATTCAATGGACAGGGAGGTGGAACTCTCAGAAGGAGGAGGAGGAACTCTCAGAAAGGTTCAGGAGCTGCGCTCCTGTGAGCTCCCACTGAATTTGAGGCCTGGTAATAACTATATTGGCTACATTAAGTTTATTGTAAGACTGGGAATAACCCAGCACTGCATTGATTTTCTGGTTCCTGCTCTTGGGGAAAGGGTGATGTCAGCTGTCTCTTTCATTCACAAGTTTCCTTTGGCTATGGCCAAGGTGATTTAACTTATTCTTTCCAGTTGCTTGGAAAGTCTTTTGTACTATTGCATATTCAACTGTTGCTAATGTCCTGCTGAGAAAAGATACTTTGGGTGACCCAAATCACCCTTTGAGGAAGCAGAAAACAACCAACCAACCGCCACCTAGCAATATACAGTACATCTTAAGAGCCAGTAGAGGCCTTATAGGAAATGGCTTCCTGAAACAGTTGGATCCCTGAGATGAAGAGCAACAGAGAGTTTGTCTGGGATTGGACTCATATTTCTTGGGTTCATACTATTTGGTTCTTCACCTTCTCAAATATCTGCATCACCTTGGCTGCTGGGACACATCCTTCTCTCAATATTGTGATACCACCTAGGAGAGAAGAAAAGGCAGATGAATGCAAGATGCCTGAGGAAAAGCTAAGGAACATGGGGAAAAGTCATCCAGGCTGCCTCACATTATTGTACAAAAGGACATTACTAAATCAGCTTCACGTCTAGCAAGTTACTGCGGTCCTTTCTTTAGCAGCCACCCATCATTCAGGTTTTTATAATTTTTTATTGATTTTAACGACAAAGGAGAAGAGTAAAAGCAAAGATACATAAAAAGGGGGGAAAAGGGCATTTACAGAGTGGGAAAAACCAAAACAGAGAAAAGTACAAATATATCAGTTATAATTCTACCTCCAAATAAAATACCCAGATCATTCTACCTGCAAGTATAAAGTTCTCCATATATTTTACCATCCTTGTCTTTCATTATAGAAAATTTTTACTGAAGTAATACTAGCAATACAAATCTAAACAATTCTTCTTGAACACAAATAGGTATATAAAAAAATTCAAAGCCATCTCAACACAAAGCTGCCTGATTTAGCTTAACTATGTTATAAGCACAAACTAATTTGTTGGTTTAACAATATCCTTATTAAAATAAGCACATCAAAATCATATCTTTATCCTCAACAAATTAAAAAAGATACAACATAATAATTTGTCTTTCTCAGTATAAAGAGTTTCTCCAAAGAAGCATATTAGAGACAAATCTACCAGATTACAAAATAATCGTGCTATCTGCCTTTTTAACAATTAATCCAACTCTTACATCAATATGAGCAATTTCACCAAATAAACATACAAAGAATAAATCTGCTATGTAAAAATAAATGTGTTGTCTGCACTAGCATTGATCCAAATTGACTGTATATTTAACTAAAATTTTAACAACACCCTTCCTTCCTTAGAATCTCTCTTGGTCTTTTAAAATCACATACCAGTTCATTATTAATAATTCCATATTTGTTTACCCCCAAGAAAAAACCAGAACTCAGGAATCCTTCATCCCAAAATTTAGAAACTTTAGTTTCTATATTCATATTACACCAGAGAAAACCAACTTAGTGTAACCCAGACATTACACTTTGCCTTTTAAAATCACATGTCAGTTCTTATTGAGAGTTCCATATCCAACTATCCACAAAAAGGGGAAAAGTTCAAGAGTCCTTTCTGAAAGATTTCCACATCTTAATTTGCTGGCCGGGATGCACCTTATCTCTTCTCAATGTGGCCTGCCCTCTCATTAATGGAAAGAAGAATTCAGCACCATTTCTTCCTCTCAGCATGACTTCACTCATTCTTGATTTCCGGTCTTGTTTTGTAACTGCGCCCTAAGGATCCATTTTGGTTTTCTTTTGTTCGTTTCGGAGTGGATCACTTTCCCATTCTAATTCCGCAGACGTCACCAGAATCTCCTGTAGATGTGAAAGTTCGCTAGCTTTCAGCATAAAAGCTCCCATTTGTTTTCTAATTAGCTGCATTAATGAGCCAAGATGCTGTTTCAGAGAAGTTATATTTCATAAGATATCTTTTTTATAAGACATTTTGCTTGGCAGTGCCATTTTTCTCTGTCAGCAAACTCAGTCTCTTAATCCAAGTTGAAAAGTAGCTTAAAGATCCTGTTAAATCGTCATTGCAGTCAGATGACACGAACAGATCTCTCTAGAATATATCTCATTTATGTTCAGATCATATTGCAGCCAAATAATAGTCTCTTTAACATATATTCAATTATAATCCGGGTCGATTTAAGTATTTATATTCAGTCCAATTCAAGTAATTACTGATACTTAAGATTGCTCGTAGACTTTTCGAGGCCTCATTCACAAGGGAAGTAGGCATATAATCAGCCTCTATCCCTTCCTTTGAGCTAGCCACTCGTTGTTATGTAAAATTACCCATTAGCCAGTGGTATTGAAAGCTCACTTACTTGCCAAGTAGAATTGTCACGCTAGAAGCAGAAAGGTGATTCACCAAAAGCTTACTGAAAAGAGCGAAAGAAAGCAGTCGGGTGTTCATCTTTTTCTGCTGCTGTGCCAGCTATCATGGTGGCAGAGCCTCAGGACATGCAAGAAGCACAGGAGCAGCTGCCGCTGTACCCCTAGCTCCCCGCAAAAGTCCAATGCTGAAGAAAACCCCCTCCAGGGTCTTCCTATGGAGGCGCCATGTCTGTGACGCCCCTCCAACCACCTGATTCAAAGGTGCCGCAGAAGGACGATCTGCGGACACCCCTGAAGGCAAGATGACGTAACCCAGAAGCTCCCATCATTCAAACTTGTAAATATTCCAAGCTGAGTTTGCGTTTTTACCATGTACCCTGACTTCTGTCCAAGCTCAAGACAGAGGTGTCAGTACTTGATCAGCCTCCACCAAAAATTTTAGGTAAATATAGGCAAGTTTTGGCAGTTGGGGTAAAAAGACTGAGAGCTGAATTAACTAGGAAAACTGCAGAGCAGCTACAGACATGCTGTTTGACTAAAACAGTGCCCTGAGCGTGACATAAGCCTGGTACTACCTGCATCTATCTTGGTGCAGTTGACCACTGTGGATGCCACCACTTCATTGGACTGCCCATCACAAAGAACTCCATCCAGCCAGTGTCCAAGGCGCCTGAAGGTGAAAAGAAGAGTAAATGTAAGCTGCGTCACTTAAAAACATGTGTCCCACTTCCCTGGGCTTGGCTCAGCATGCCTCCAAGATCCCTTTGCTTGGACACAAAGGCTATTCTATAACATTTGCTGGGAGGGGGCACTCACGAGATGACCATGTCATGGTGGGTGCTGTCACTTTCTCCACTGGGATTAGCTGAGGTTATTGCCAGGGGACCTGTCATGTCTATGAGATGGACAGTGACTGTCTGGTCAGGGACCCTGATCATGATGCTGTCTTTTGTTCCCACTTGGTCATATCCATCTCCAACCCCTGGAAGAAAAGAAAAGGGTCAGCAATGGCATCTGGATACCCAGATGTGCTGGACACTCAGAGTATGCACTGGTCTTATTATCTCATATCTTAGCTATGTTATCTATTTGTATACCTTAACTCTTAGCACACCGTACACATTGTGTATCTTGCTCCTCCTTCAAGGTGTTCCATTAGATTGATGCCCAAGGGATTCCCACAGCATTTATCCATTCAGAGTTTGTCTAGGACTAGACATGCTTAGAAATGGAACGGAACATGATAGGATCCAAATTGCTTCCTGGGATTGAAATCCCATAGATTGTTAAATTTATTGAAAGGAAAGGAGTACTGTGTGCAGTTCTGGTCGCCGCACCTCAAAAAGGATATTATAGCATTGGAGAAAGTCCAGAAAAGGGCAACTAGAATGATTAAAGGGCTGGAACACTTTCCCTATGAAGAAAGGTTGAAACGCTTGGGACTCTTTAGCTTGGAGAAACGTCGACTGCAGGGTGACATGATAGAGGTTTACAAGATAATGCATGGGATGGAGAAAGTAGAGAAAGAAGTACTTTTCTCCCTTTCTCACAATACAAGAACTCGTGGGCATTCGATGAAATTGCTGAGCAGACAGGTTAAAACGGATAAAAGGAAGTACTTCTTCACCCAAAGGGTGATTAACATGTGGAATTCACTGCCACAGGAGGTGGCGGCGACCACAAGCATAGCCACCTTCAAGAGGGGTTTAGATAAAAATATGGAGCAGCGGTCCATCAGTGGCTATTAGCCACAGTGTGTGTATATATATATAATTTTTTTTTTGCCACTGTGTGACACAGAGTGTTGGACTGGATGGGCCATTGGCCTGATCTAACATGGCTTCTCTTATGTTCTTATGTTCTTAATTATGACAATCTTGCCCCAAAGAAGAGAAACAGAGTGACTTCATGAGGCCGACCCATAACTTTGGCAGAGCTTTTTGTTTCTTGATAATTCAGTTGTTGGGGGGCTGGGGTAGGAAAAGGGCAGCAAAAACATCTGCAAGATGGTTTTGATTCCTGGCCTTTTTTCAAAATAATGAAATAAGCAGGGGGGGGGTTGTAGCAGGAACTCCTTTGGATATTAGGCCACACCCCCTGATGTAGCCAATCCCCCTGGAGCTTACAGTAGGCCCTGTACTAAGAGCCCTGTAAACGCCTGGAGGATTGGCTACATTGGGGTGTGTGTGGCTTAATATGAAAAGGGGATCCTGCTACAAGAAAAAGCCCTGGAAATAAGATTTTGCTGAAAGCAACAGAATATTATTATGTCTTTGTTGTTTTGAACAATTCCTGACACAGTATATTCAAGACAAAAAGCTTTTCCTGTGGACTGTGTCTCCAACTGGAAGCAGGAGCTGATGTCTCACCTCCTCATCATACTGTGTGCTGAACAAGGGATAAATGATGCAAAATTTCTAAAAGAAATATTGAAGCCCAACAAGGATGACTGACACTTTATGAAAAGCTAAACCAGATTTTTAGAGACATTCATTCAGACTTTGAAAGTAATAGATAGAACCTGCTCAGGATGTGCTTAACCACCCACAGGTTTCCCAAGTTGCTTTGACAATTTATTCTTCATTTCTGACATTTTTCCTGCCCTTTCTCCTGAGCTTATTGTGGCCTGCATGGTAACGTTGCAAGGCAGGTTAAGTTGAGTAATGATGACTGGCCCCTGGTTAGCCAGTGAGCATATCCCAAGGCACCTCTGGCATTGCAAAAGAAGAGATGGAAGTGATGGGATGCCCAGTCAACCCACCTAACGTCTTCAGCCACTTTCCTTTCTTGACAATGCAGCCAATACCTCCAGGGTAAACATTCTCCATAAATTCCCAGAGCAAAGGGCTGAAGGGTGCAGCAGCAGCCCGGAGCTGGTCTACATTGGAGATGAAGATACAGATGGGCTTCTCTTGAGGCCTGTCCTGTGAGGACAAGAGGCAACAGGTAACTCTGGGAATGGATAGGCAAGAAATCAGCACCACTGAAAGGGCTCTACCCTGCTGTTCTGGTCCAGCCCAAATGTCATGACTACTCCTGTGTCACCTTAGGTCTTGTTTTGGAGATGCCTGAGCTGCCAGCGCTGAGTGCTCAACCCATCAGGAATGTATTTATTTCATTTACCCTATCCCACTGATGGGGAACTCTGAACTTGGCACTTGGGGAAGAAACTAAAGAGAGGGTCTTTGTTAGGACCTGTGTTTAGGATTCCTGACTAGGAAACCTCTACCTTATTTTCCTCATAGCTAGGAAAGTGTTTAATAGAGGACAGTAAAGGGCAAATAAACATGGGGCTGAACTGCAGTGGCTGGATCTGGGTAATTTTCAGTTCCTTCAAAGTCTGGAGAAGATCTCATCTCTTGGATCAGCAAATTATTAGGGGAGGGGCTCAGATTTCTACAATGTGCTTTTGGATCCTGTTTTGTTTTCCAGATTATTTCTGTTTATCACAAATGTCTCCTTAATTGCTGAGGTTCTGCTCTGAAAGATGTTTGGTATATGCAGAAGAGGCGACAGAACTGGAAGCCAATGGACTTGTGTTGCACTTGGCAGAGTTTCAGGGATAATGGAAGCCTTCTGGTTTCCCAGCTATATACATTTGGAAACTCCACAGCAACTAATACAAAAACACAGAATTGCTGTTAAAATCTTGATCATTCCATACCTCCACTTTAAAGTAAGTTTCTAGTCCACAGGGATGTTTGATAATGTGATGGGAACAAAAATTGGCACAGTTGTGGAAATGGGAATCCATATTCATTCAGCTTTCCTACTACATATAATGTTAACACATGCATATGGATTCATAGTGGAACACACAGGTCCTGTGATTTGCTGCTGTTGTGTTCATTATGCATACCTTGATTCTGTAGATCTTCTCAATGGCTTCTGGGTGTCTGCAGGAGGCAGCTAGAGCATAAACTGTGTCAGTGGGAACTCCACAGACCCCTCCTGCATTCAACTTCTCAGCAATGGTCCTCAGGCCACTGGTTCGATGAGAACTGGGGCTGATGCAAGGAGGAGGGGTAGCTGCTTCCTTTACCACTGTCTCTGCCTGAGAATGATTGAGCATACAGTGTTTGTAGAACTAAAGGAGCATCCCAAGCAACCATGAATCATTCCTACTAGGCAGGAAAACAGTAGCTGGCAGGGCCTGGACAGGCTGATTTGGACATTATAGACTTCCTTGCAGTTTTCAAAATAGAAATAATCCCAGCTGATCTAACTGAAATGCAGAGTTCCCGAGGGATATCTCTTACCCTGAGAAGGGAAGGTCCCATCAGGATGAGCTCTTTGCCAAATATGCAGTTTGCAAGAGATGCTGTCGCTCCATAGATGCAAAGAATGCTGAAGATGGTCAACATAACAACTGTAGGAAAAAAGGACACATGTCAATGTCTTGTATGAGACACTCTTGGCATTCCTTGAGGCCAGCAAACATCAGGACTTACTCTCAAGAGGCACTGGGAGGCTTTCCAGTGTAAAGAGAAGGAAGCAAACAATCAGCACCTCCATCACAGCTGTCAAGCATAGGAGTACCAAGTTTGAGTAGGAGGCTGTGAGCAAAAGAGGAAGAGATGTACAGTTAGTGTTGTTGTGGGAGGGCCACAGAGCAGGCACAGTCCGGTATGAACTGATGTGTGAATGAGATTCTTCATTCTTCCCAGAATGCTCAGTGGGTTGGTAGGCTTTGATTTTCACAAGAACTAAGCATGGGAGTGGGAGAGCTAACAAGGGGAGCTGTGCAAAACAACTCTGTGTTTTGGCTGCAGGCTAGAGGGCTGGCCTTGGAGCTTTCCCTTTGAGCATCTGCAAGGGCCACAGCAATTTGTGGCCACCCAAGGAACCACAACTCTGCTGGCAGAAGATCAACAATTCCATATTGTACATTTGCTTACCTAAAATGATCAGAAACACATTGACAACCAAAAAGGCTACAGCTCCTGCTGTGAATCCCCCAACATTCCCTGGGCCAATGTTCAGTAAATTACCTAAAAAAAAAGAAAAAGAAAAGCAAAAAAGCTTGTTGGAACAAGCAGACGGAGGACAGTGTCAAAGGAAGTGAACAATGTATTGTGTTGTGCTGCCTTTTAGCAGGGAATTCAGAGCAGCTTCTGCAGAATGGATTTCCTTTGGGGGAGACTGGGTACAAGTGGTGGTTAAAATACTTGGTTTCCAAATTGGTTGGGCAGGTATTATGAAAGCACAGAAGCAAGGAGGCTGGAAGGCTGTATTAGTCCCAAAGCATCATCAGATCTGCAAAACCACTTCTCAAATGAGAAGCTTCCTAGCAGCTTTGCAAGCCACATCTGGACTCTGAAGGAGACTTTCAGGTTTCATAATGGCTGCACACACTTCCCTCTCCCAGAGCAAGTTCTAGTTTGCTTTTCAGCCTTCCTCCCAGGCATACATGTGTGACTCATATCCCACAAGTTAGAGGTGTCCAAACCTCAGTGGTAATGCCACAAACAACCTATAGCAATAGGACAGAATGCCTGCATTAAAACACCATCTGGAAACATGCCTTGTTAATATCTAATACAAGGACTCTATTGAATGATTTTGCCTATAGAACCTCCTGCACTGGACTTTCCTTGGTCAAATGTTTCACCCATCCAGAGGGGGACCAATACAGCTTGTGCTTTTAGAACCATTTAATTGTGGCCAGCACAGTCAAGAAAAATACAAATTCTGTAGGAAAGAGTGTTATTACCTGCAAATCGGAGCCAGGTCCAGGTTGCCCAAACAGCTGCATAGCAGAATGACAAGACTGACCCAAATCTTCTCCCCCTTTGCACTTGTATTCTGCACACATAGAGCTGGAATATGGCTCCTGGAATCAACACTGTGGGGATGCTGAGGTGCTGCCTGATGGGGTCATCTAGAGACCCTTGGAGGGCAGAGAAGGCAGCCAGGCCATTGCAAATGTAAAACAAGGCATTAGGAATATCTGAGGGAGTCAGGTTGGGGTTTTCTTCTGACTTGGATAGGCAGCTTTTGATGCTTGTCAATGCTTTCTGGAGCTTTGAACTGGACATAACTTGAACCCCTATTGGAATCAAAGCCTTCTCAGCAATTGAGTTTACCAGACTGGCAAAAGTGGCATAGAGAGAGGTGGCTGTGTAGATACTATAGGCAACCCCCCCAAATATATAGGCCCCTCTGACTGGAATCTGCTGAATGGTGGAAACGGTCAGAAGGACAAAAAGAGAATTGTGCACCACCTCAAGAACATCTCTATTGAAGGACATCAAGAGGATGACACAAGCAGTGGCCAAGAAGAACCAGTCACCGACCATCCCTGCCCGGCTCAGCTGCACATTCTTAGACTGGAAAAAAACAGTCAGTGTGAACTCTTGCCAGGACAGTACCACCCAAAAAAGGCTGTGGACACCTGACTTTGTGGTGTAATAGACATCACCTCGCAAGTAGCCATAATAGCTGGACAAAATCTGACTGATAGAGTTGATGCTCACCCACACAGCTCCAACATAGAAGTTGCACATGTAACCAAAACAATAGAAAGCAAAGATAAAGGAACTAATGGAGTCACACAGATTGCCTAGGGCAATGGGCTCAGCATACTTGGTGTTCTTCTTCTCTTCCCTGATATTCTTGGAAGAACTGCTGCTGGCTGACTCAAGCAAAAGGACATTGAAGAGAGGATTCCCAAAGCCTGGTAGAACGTATCGTTGGGTGATACCCTTGAAAAGGAGTGCTATTGCACCATACAACCCACAGATGACAATGGCCAGTTCCAAGACTGCAGAGACCACCAGGGCCCACTGGGCAAAGAGTCCCACTGCTTCAAACACCAATGTCAACGTGATGGCTCCAAAGACAAAGGGCATTATGTAGTTCACAGTGGCTGAACAGAAGGACAGAATGAAAGAAATGAAAATATAGGCCACCAAGCCTGCTACAGCACTATCCCTGGTGGAGAAACAAGCAGGGCCGAGTGATGGGAGGGCAGAGACATTGCTGGAACTGAGGGTTACATTCCCTGGCAAGATATATGCCTCAGAAATAATGCGTGTGGCTCCGTAACTGCTCCATAGGCCAGCAAAAGCCAAGAAAGCTGTGCCACTCAAGTGGTCATACTTCCTGAAGGTAAACAAGCCAGCTAAGAGTTGAGACAGGCCTCCAATCAGGATGAGGTGGACTCCTAGGGGACCAAACAGAGTTAACCAGCAATGAGAATGATTGTTACAGAAATGAGAAGGTTCATACAGTTAAGTTTCTGTGCACACCCTGAGTTATAACTGGGGCATTTGAGGAGCTTCCTCTGGACTTCTAATCAGGTAGCTAACATAGATATTGTGAGAGAAGAAAACATACTTTCTAGAAAATAAGCAGAAGGCCCTTGTCTCAAAAAGACTTGAAATTTCTAAATACTTCCATGGTATCCAAAGTTAGTGAGATCTTCCCTCTATTTTCCTGGTCCACCTTTATTTATGCCAATTACAAGGGAGCAATTTTGCACTAGAGAGGTTGGGGTAGCACCAGGTGATGGACCTCTGCATCTGAATACAGCACCCGCAGCAGAATGATGCCAGCGTGTTCATTGCTCTGCAGATGAACTGCATACCTGGTGTAGGTGAAGGGTGAGGCTGACTCTCTACTCACCAGCTAAGATGTTTTCCACTCCCCCAGGCTGGACATTGCTTTGAGCAGAGGAGAAATTCTGCAGGCACACAAGGAATGCACTGATGACATTTGCCAGAAGGCCCAGTACAGAGGGCTCACTATAGAAGACGGCTGCAAAGCCTTCGGTGCTTGCCATGGTCTTGAACCTTTCCAGATGGGGAAAAAAACCCACAGGCAGTGAGAGCAGAAGTCAGGGTGAGGAGAGGATTTGGGCATGAAAGGACAATTTTGAGACTGGAGCAAATGCCTCTAAAGTGGTGATTAATGAAGCCAGCAGGGCAATGATGAGAAGGTTGCTCCTTCTTAAATGAATGCACTTTGTACAGGGGCAGTGGGGTTGTGGTGCTCAGGAGCCATTAAACAGAACTAAAAGTGAAATTTGATAATCTATAAATTAGAAGCTCCTGTGCTCCAAAGGTTAAATTGATACATTGCATGAGAAGTGTGAGAGAACGCCACCCTAGCTCCTACTTGGCATTTTCAAACCTTTTCTCCTGTGCATTCCCCATGCATGTGAATGTGATTTTTAAAATGCACCACACAGTCTAAAATTTATTATACATTTCGAATAAGAGGCAGACTGGGCTTCTTTTTCTATCTTTCACTGGCTTGTTGGCAAACAGTTTTGCATTCTCCATTTGAGGCTAAAGAAAGCAGACACAACCCACTGGGAAATGAGTAGGAACTGTGTAAGACCTCTAATTGCCCCATTCTCTTTCAGTTCAGTTGTGCTTGCTAGTGAGATCTTGCTTGTGGATTGCACTCCTTGTCATTGCATAAAGTATAGATGAATCCAGATCTCCAAAAGCAAAATCTATGGGTGTCTGCAAAATGTGCATACATAAATGCTATCAAATTGTGACCAATTCAAGGGGCTTTCAAGTAAAGGGCTTTCAAGGCATGTAAGATGTAGAGGTGGGTTGTCATTGCCGTCTTCTTCTACAGAGTCTTCCTTGGCAGTTTTTCATCCAAGTATCAACCATGCTTAGTTTCCAAGGTCTGATGACACTGGGCAATACCATGCCACCTTCCCTCCACTTTGTCTGCAAAAGTACCATCTTAAAAGGACATAAGAAGAACCCTGTTGGTTCCAACCAAGGCTCCATCTAGTTCTTTGTAAAGTCAGTAGATAGAGTTGTGGCCAAAGGGTCAGATGGAGGGGGAAGACCTGGGTTCAAATTCCTACTCAAGCCATGTAGTGTCATGGTTAATCAAACTAACTTACTTCACATAGTTTTTGGGAGGATCAGACTGAGAAAAGAAAACCATGTAAGCTTCCTTGAGCTCCTTGGAGAAAGGGCAGCATAAAGAATGCAATAATCTAACAGTGGCCAGCCAGCTTTTAAAAAATCCTTCATGGGTTTAAAAATCTGAATGAAACTGGATTATTTGGGTTAATTTTTTTAAATGAGCCATGGATAGTATCTTTAAAATAGACTGAATTACATCAAAATGATGAGCAGTCATAGATGCTAAAGAGTTAAGGGCAATATTGCATGGATTTGAGAGGCTAGCAATTTACTCCCTGATTTTGTAGTATTTGACTCACACCAAATCTGCTGTTCCTGAAAGGGTCATTGTTGGTTCAACCCTCTCTCTTTTTTGGGATTTTCCAGCTCCACAACTCCATTTTGAAACTCAGGATTGTAAGGACAGTACTTCAAACCTCTAAAGTTCCACCCAGGTCTCGGCATTACAATTTTGTGCTTGCAGTTTTTTCCCTCCAGACTTTTTGTCAAACCACGAAATACTAAAATTAACACCAGACAGTTGATGATTGTTCTTTCAAAGCTGGCTGCTGGATGGTAAGGAAACAACAGATTTTCAGCTGCATCCAAAGATGCCTTTTGGGGGGGACAGCTGTGGTGGACAGGGAAAAGATTACACAGAAGCCTATAAAAGCTTCTCTGGGCATGAAATGAGATGTTGGCTAGGGAAACCTGGTCATGTTATTTCTTTATTTATTCAATTTCTATCCCTACCTCCATGTTGAAGCAGTCTCAGGGAAAGTTACAACATAAGGGTTTATACAGCAAACCATGTCTTTAAAAATATCTAAAATTAGGTTATACCTGAGCCCCAATTATTAAACAACCAAGCTGAGTGACTAGGTTCATCCTCAAAAACATAAGTAACTTTATAATTTGAATGGACTTTCAGGACATCTGAAAGACTTGCGCTTACAAATCTAAGGGAGTAAATCTAAGCAGGTCTACTCTGAAGTAAGTCCCATTTCATTCAGTGGGCCTTACCCTCAGGATCTCAGCTTAATCCCCACAGGATGTTCAGTTGGTTAGTATTTGGCATATGCTTGTAGACCTCAGGTGCTATGCATATAGTAATAATATTATCAAACAACGTCTTTATCATATTACATAGCCACACCTGGCTTCCCACAGATATTTTCCATTAATTCATTTGTTTAGAATCTATTTATATGCCACCTTTCCAATCTGAAGAACTGCTTGCATTTTCTCGGATTAAAAAGTACCTGGAGGTCACAAGGTACCATCTGGCCTCTGAGCTAAATCAGAAATATTCATGCCCAACCCTCTCCCTACAAATTATATGCCATCAATGCACATAATGTGCTACTAACAGTCAGCAAGTGTCCCCTCTGTTCCATAGGATGTGCGTGTGGGAAAATTTAAAGGAATAAATCAGATGGCTCAAACAGCACACCATGAGGGATGGCTAGCAAAAGAAATATCCCATTTTGTGTCCAGGGAGTATATGGGAGTCTTTATTGTTTGTTTAAAAGGTATCACCAAGGATTTATGTGACAGACAAGTTTTCAGTTTTCTCATGGCTGCTGAAATACTTATGAATAGGATAGCTATGAACCATTTTTCTGTGAATAGTTTTCCATAAGTCTGCCAACTTGGCAAAATTTTCAAAGGCGGATAGGTTCAAATAATACCTACTTGGCTCCATTCATCATAATATTTTTTTCACCACGTAGGATTTTTAAATGTATTCCTGGGGTTCCATTTTTTAAAGCAGCCCTTTATTTCCTTGTTTAGAATTTGGTCTAGCTGAGTAGCTAGCTGTTCCTTAACACAGTATGGCCTGTCTAGTTTGGCTCCCTCTCCCCCTCTCCTTTCTAACATGATTTCAAAGATCCCAGACAGATAGCAGCAAGCTGTATGGAAACACAAAGAGATACTGAACAGTTGCTGGGTTTACGATAAACCTGAGGTTCATCAGAGTCTGCGATCAAGCCCTCCAAAGCACCTGCCTTTTCCTGTCTCAACTAGATCTCTTGATAACAGCTCTCCTTATTTTGCAGTATGACTGAGGCTGTTGGTCACATAACTAGATTTTACATATTTGTATTTCAAGTTAATAATCTTTCCAGAGGATTCACATCTTAGTCATTCTTGTAGTTGTGCAAACTCCTGTCCAGAGTACAGTGCGACATCTCTTGAAAAAGCTGGTAAAGGCAAAAGGTGTGTCATGATTTGGACAAGCACTCATAAAAGCAACCTAACAAATTCAATACTCTAGAACTTTAGAGCCAAATCTGTTGTGAGAGCCAGACCCAAATTTGGGGAAAGTCATTTTGTTGCATTTATTTTTCATATTGTTTATTTAGAGAATTTCTACCCTGCTTTCCCATTGAAACAGATATTAAGGTAAATTATGAGTAAAGATATCAAAAACAAAATAGCTACAATGCATCACTTTTAAAAAGACAATTGTGGGAAGGGCGGGATATAAATTCTAAATAAATAAATAAATAAATAAAATTACATTTTCAGATTTTCATCTCTTTACCAAAGATTAGATGTAACACTTATCTGAAAGAACAGATGCTGGGTTGAATTAATACTTCATATAATATCTTTTTATATATTGATGGAAACATGTACACAATGTTCAATGTCATAACCAGATAGGGCACTGTGCAATAAATTAGTTTGATTGAGCAAAGATCAAGGCATATCACCATTACTAGAGCATAAATACAACATAGATTTGATCCCTCTTCATTTGATATAAAGGGATGAACCACCAGAAGAAAAAAAAAATCAAAGAATAACAGAGATACGAGTCATGTCAGCAAAAAATATATATCAACCTCAAGCAAGGGACAACAAACACCACAGAATGCAGGCAGAGGAATGTCTCTTCTGTGATAGTTATTACCTGATCTGGGAGATATTTTGAATGAGTGGCAGCTCTGTCTTCTCTGCCTATCATTTCCTGGTCCACAACAACTTTTATAATCATTCAGAGAAAATGGGAGGGGCTCAAAATATGTTTGGGGTTGTGCCACTTCTGGACATCTCTAGTATTTGCAATGTAGTTATGTTCCCTGAATTCTGTCCTCAGTATTGTTCTCACCTCTTCATTTAGCTTCCCTGAAACAGGAAAAACCAGCCTCTGGAGCCCCTACCCATACAATGTCTGATGTCATCACCTGAAACCCATTTGCAATGGAGATATAAACCCAGCTGTCCACAAGTCCTTCAGAGACATAGGTCCAACCTCTCTTTGGAACAAGGACATTGAAGAACCACGAACAGCCATCAGAATGGTCTATCTTACCCTGCAGGTAATGTCTGCCTCTTGGGAGAAAGCTGCTCAAGGTCTGTGACCAAAATCTCTCTTTCTTTTAAAAAATGTAGAGCTGCTTTCCAACCAAAATAGAATATTTGATCTCACTGGCAAGTTTGCATTTGTATCCTTTGTGGAGAAGATGAAGTCTCTTACACTACATATTTCTCTGTGTTGCTGCTTCTGACTTCAAACTCGGTTACCTTCCTTGACAGACAGCCAGGAATCTTGAAAAAAAAAATTCCCCGCTAGCTAAGCTTTTCCTCCCTACTTTGCTTATTCATACAGACTGTTTGCTTCCTCTCTGCTTCTTGATCTAGGAGTGTTTTTACAGCTATGAACTAAGAAAGCAACAGAGGATATGTTCATCCAAACCCATGCATTCAATTGTAGTGACCAACACCATCTCTTTCTGTTCCAGAAATCTCAGAAGATTTTTGCTGCATCCAGGCATGTGCACAAGGTGGCTGCTAAAGGTTTGTCTCTCTTTTGCAAAGATATTTAAATATTTCCAAACTAATGCATCACTTGTGTTCTCTGTCTCCTTAGGAAGTTTCAATTGGTGTAGAAATATCTCTCTCTCTATCTCTCTCTCTCTCTGTGGTGGGGTGGGGTTAGACATGCAGACTTGTCCTCAGGTTCCTCTCCCAGCTGGTGAAAGCCCTATGAGTTTGTGCCACTAATCAACAATATGAGGAAATGAGTCCATCCAATTCCATACATTCACATTGGTCCATAGCTTCAGTCTGAAGCCACTTGCTAGGGAGTGAGTCCCATTGAACTTGGGGTGCGGTCTCACACACACTATGTAATGCACTTTCAATCCACTTTTAAGCCACTTCCCAACTGGATTTTGCTGTGTGCAATGGCAAAATCCAAACAGTTTCTAAAGTGGACTGAAACTACATTATTTAGTACATGTGATCACACCCTTGGTGAGGCTTCTGAAAAACCAGGTTTAGGGTTGTGCTGTAAATTCGCAGAGATTCAGATTAGAACAGTGGGACAGGATTTGTGTCTGTTTACTGGAAAATCCATGGTATGAAGGTACAGGATAAAGTTCCCCTTCAGAAGCTAATGAGGTCTGACCCTCCTACTCTGTCATCTACTCCCTGGGACCCAGAAGCAAGCAGCTCTAAGCTCCTTGGAGAAAGAAGGGGAACAACATCTAAAGCAAGCTAATGTAAGAAATGTAAGATAATGTAATGCAAACTATATTTGCCACCTTATCTTTTCTCAGATGTGTAATTTATATAGTAGTTCTTTTTTTTTTAAAAAAAAAACAGCAATAGAGAGAACACTGTGAAATCCAAACAGTTGTTATTTCTGTCCCACACATTCCTATATAGGCAACAAATGACTGTCTATTTTTCCCCAAAAACAGACTTTGAGAAACATATGGAGTGTGGCAATTTGTACCAGATAGCTATATATTTTCTTTAGCACTCATATTAGTATGATGTAAGAGCTAGAGGTGTAATGGTTATGGGATCTAACTAGGACTGAGATCTGTCTCCAAACATGCACTTGGCCGTGAATTCCCCCGGGTGCCCAACCAGCCTCTAAGATTGTTCTAAGGATAAAATAGAGGAGAGGATACTCCTTAAATGAAGGCTGAGATAAAAACATAACAGATAAACGTGAATAAGTGCCAGTATGGTATAGTGGCTGAAGTGTCGAACTAGCATGTGGGAGACCTAGTTTTGAATCTCCACTCTACCATGAAAGTTTTCTGGGTTGGGACCTTGAGCTGGTCACACATTCTTAGCTTAACCTCCCTCACAGGACAATTGTGATGAGAAAACTGAGAAGAGGGGAACAATGTAAGTTGCTTGGGTCCCATTGGGGGAGAAAGGTGGGGTATAAATTAAATAAATAAATAACATATGAAGCCAGCTCATATTGACTTGGACCATTGGTCCATATCTTGAGTCCAAATGGGCTTCCCAAACTCTTCTTTAAATTGGAGATGTTGGGGATTGAACCAGACACTTTCAGCAAGTGATCAGCCATTGATATATGACCCTTTCCCAAAGATTTATGAACACATGAATCTATCATGTTGTGTTAAACCATTGGTCCCACTTCAGCAGTACTGTCTACTCTGAGTAGCATCAACCATCCAAGACCTTGGGCAGAGAAATGTCTTCCTCAGCTCTCCTAGCCAAGAGCCAATGACTCGAGGAGCTGGAAATGGAAACTTAGGCCCTCTGTGTGCAATACTGGTCCTGAGTTAGAGTTGCCAACCTCCAGTTGATACCTGAAGATTTCCTGCTATTACAATTGATCTTCAGACAACCAAGATCATTTCCCCTGGAGGGTAGACTCTATGGCATTATATTTTGCTAAGGTCTTTCCCCTCCCCTGGCTTCATTCTCAAAATCTCAAGCTATTTCCCAACCCAGAACTGGCGATCCTATCCTGAGCTATCGACCATCCTGGGAAACTGGGAGGGAATAAGTGATAAGTAAAATCTTCCTCAGTTCCACCACAGAGACTGCAAAGAGCATAGTGGTTGCTTGTTCCAGCCATGCCCCCTTCAGGTAACTTGCAGAGACCAAATGGTTGGTCACACTATCCCTTTTTTTCTCATGAGTTGGTGGTGAAAAACATGACCCTTTCCCTGTTGAACTTTTAGCTGCTCCATCTCAGCAGTCCTAACTTTTGTGATGTGTCACTGCACTGAAATAAGGCAGGCTTGTGTGGTACCACTCAGGGTGCCAGGCAGACCTCTAGGCATTGACCCAGCAAACATCTTCCCACTGGTAGACCTCTCTTTTATCATCTTCACAGTCTTGGAAAGGAGCACATCAGAGGAGACAGTCACTGGCAGCTTTGCATCCTTCATCCGTAACATCTGCCCTGATCACCTCTCTGACGTGGTTCGTCTTCGAAGCAAACGGATGATCCTTGACAGCATTGGAGTGGGGCTGGTGGGCAGCACGACCCATGTGTTTGATATTGCCCTGCGGTATTGTCAGGTAAGAATAGCACTGGATGGTGCGACTTGCTGTGGTAGTATTGTCAAAGATCTATGCAGAGACTATGAACTACCAGGCCAAGGACTGCCCTGAACAAGAAAGGAAGCCTGTCTTCTCCTACTTAAATTCAGTTATCTTCAGGCACTTTGACTTTCTTCCAGGCCACAATGATTGCAGTTGCCACTCATCTTAGACCAGGAATAGACAAGTTTGCACACTACATAAAAACTCAAATCTAGAGAGGGTCTAGATGACTTGGGTACTGTCAAAAGCAATACCTAGCAAAAACGTTTGTGCTGGATGAAACAGAATGTCTGGAAATACAGTGGGTTGCAGCGTACAGAGTTGTAGGGGTTTTCTGAGCTGCTTGGATTGAAACTGGCTTAGAAAAATATGTCCCAGGAAAGGGTGTACATATAGGTGGATGCAGAGAATTCAGCCCCACTTGGGATGTCTTGTAGAGCTTTGGGAAGTAACAGGAGGGCTCTGGTATTTGAGCTGAATAGCACAACCCAAAAAGAGGTGCCAGGAGAATGAAACAGCTGCTGGGCAGTGAAGGACGGTGAGCAATATCTGCCTAAGTTTATGTTGCTTTTCTAAACAGGAAGGAATGTCTTCAGTAAATCCTCAGTACCAGCTTCCTTTCCACTCTAGAGATCTCTAATCCCCTGTGTGTGTGTGTTTGTGTGTTCATAAGTGGGGCTGAACTTGCCCAGAGGCCTCAGGGCCTTGCATTTCTTACACTGGCTTCTTCATTTTTGTTGACAGGAAATGTACTCCTCCTCCTCCAGCCCGGTTAGTTCTGTCTATGGAAGGCAGGAACTGAAACTGTCTCCTCCTTTGGCAGCATTTGTTAATGGTGTAGCGGTAAGGAGTTCCCTCTGCTTTGCAAACCTTGCAGCTCTGTGCTTAAGAGAGTGGATTGTTTGAAGAGAGGAAGCAGGTGGGAAACACCTCTGGGGAAGGTGGGTTTTATTTGCACTGACTGAAGAGAGGATATAATTTTCTCCCATTTGAGTCCAAAATGAATTTAGAGTCAAGATTTCTAGCCTTTGACAGAAACATGTTCTTGAGTTGATTCTTATTACCATGGGGGCCAGAAACTTGTTATTTTCACAAAAGCAGGGTTCTGGCAGTGTCCTCATCAAGGCATATTCCTTGTAGTAGTGCCAAGTGTCAGAACAGGATCTGGGAGACCCAGGTTCGAATCCCCACTCTGCCATGGAAGCCTGCTGGTGACCTTGGCCAATCACACACACTCAGTCTAATCTTCCTCATAGGGTTGTTGTGAGAATAAAATGGAGAAAGGAAGGATGCTGTAAGCTATTTTGGGTTCCCACTGGGGAGGAAAAAAAGAAAAGAAACCGACAGTATCCCACAAATTGAAGTGAGGTTTGCTGGCAAACACTTCTGACTTCCTTTCCCTTCAGGTTCACTCAATGGACTTTGATGACACCTGGCATCCGGCCACTCATCCTTCGGGGGCTATCCTGCCTGCTCTCCTTGCAGTCTCCCAGATGGAACCTGCTGCGTCCAGACCTAATGGCCTGGACTTCCTGTTGGCATTTAATGTGGGCATTGAGGTGCAGGGGAGGCTGATGTGCTTCTCCAGTGAAGCTCACAACATTCCCAAGAGGTAAATGGTCTTTGGAACCTGCTTAGTAGACAAAGCTTTTGCTCTGTGGAAACCAGACAGTAAGAACATGGCTGGCTTCTGTTGGTGACTTTCGTGCTCCATGGAGGGCTTTGTCACCTGTCAGGTTGGCATCTGGTATGGGAAAGTAATAGATATGAAGGAAGAAAAGTCAGTAAAAACTCTGGCCCAGCCTATTGAGAAGAGCAGCAGCCAGCTGTAGACTTCTGTGTAACTCAAAAGCTTGTATATTTCTCAATCAGCATCTGGCCCAGTAAAATATATTGCTTCCTCTATTGCTGCCTCTTCTGAAATGTAATATAGTCTTGCCACTTCTGGAGGGGGATGACTCTAAGTTTTGCTTATTTGCATTTGTGAATGTATTTAGAATTGCTCCATGCCAGGCAAGGAGGCTGAGATTAACTCTCTGCTTGCAATCAAGATAGGGGCAGTCCCTCTGAACCTCATTACCATCCACAGACCTGCATTTTACCACATCTGGAGTACTCAGGGTGCCTTGTGCCATTAACAAAACAGGTAAAGATATTTTCCTAACTTCCTCTTGGATTTCCTTTCTAGGTTCCACCCTCCCTCTGTGGTCGGCACCATGGGCAGCGCTGCTGCCACAGCCAAGCTCCTCTCTCTGAATGCAACACAGTGTGGCCATGCCTTAGCGATTGCAGCCTCGCTGGCAGGGGCACCCATGGCAAATGCAGCAACCTTGGCCAAACCACTGCACATTGGCAATGCCACCCGCCTTGGCCTAGAGGCAACACTTCTAGCTGCTCGAGGGATGGAAGCCAGCCTCTTAATTCTGGATGACATCCCCGGCTGTGCCGGCTTCAATGCTTTCTATGGTGACTACCAGCCCAGCCCACTCAAACTATCAGCAAACAGCCATGAGTTTCTCCTGGAGAAGCAGGACATCGCATTCAAGAGCTTCCCAGCCCACCTGGGAATGCACTGGGTGGTGGAGGCTGCCCTCTCAGCCAGGAACCTTCTAATCAACCACTCTGGCCCTCTCTCCCCTTCTGCCATCCACACCATTGTTCTGAGGGTGCCAGTATCCAAGTACATCAACAGGCCCTTCCCTGAATCTGAACATGAGGCCAGGCACTCTTTCCAGTTCAATGCCTGCACTGCCCTCCTGGATGGCCAATTGAGCATTAGCTCCTTCAGCGATGACAATCTCCACCGTCATGAGCTCACACAGTTGCTCTCCAAGGTGATGGTGGAACATCCCAAAGACAACGTGGCCAATTTTGACAAGATGTATGCAGAGGTGGCACTGATCCTGCAGAATGGAGACATCCTGACAGGCCGGTGTGACACTTTCTATGGGCACTGGAGGAGACCTCTGAGCAGAGAGTCTCTTCTCAGGAAATTTCAAACCAATGCTTCTCAAGTCCTTCCAAAGGACAGCATAGATAACCTTATGAAAACAGTGGATAACCTGGAGACTCTCCCAGACTGTTCCGTGCTGGCTTCCTGTCTGTAAAGCTGATTAAGAAAATTCTAAACTACCATGATAACAAAAAATGGAGATTGTGTAGGACATTCTGCTGAATTCAAAACCAGCTTGCACACTTAGAATAACTGATTAATGTGATTATTTGTGATTTGTTCCACTGGACTCTTTGTTTTATTCTGCTTTTAAATTATTCAATTTGCTCTGCTGAGCAGAAGAATGCAGATCAATATGTATCACTGAGAAAAAACCCAAACACTGAGATCTTGGTTTCTGAATTTTAACTGATTTCTGTTATTGGTGAATGTTCAGTTTTAGGTGTGGATCTGGTACTTTGTGCTACAATTTTGGAAACTCTTTTGTTGTTGAGCAAACTGATTATCAAATGACTTTACTTGTTAATATTTTCAGGACCTGTACATATATAATACATGGATCCTTTCTCTCTATTGAAACTAAATTAATGAATTGGAAGTGATTTTCTAGGTATCCCAATATTTTAGCTAGTGCAGAAATATATTGAAGAAGAATCCTCATGCAAAATCTGAATTAATGGCATTTTAATGTATGCAAATTATATTTAGAAAAAGGAAATCCGTACATTAATTGCTAGATATTTAATTAATAGCTGGCCAAAAAGAGATTATCACTCTTGCATATGAATTAGCAATATGACTCAACCAAGAGAGCCAAAGGTACAAAGAAAGCATCCAGCTATGTTCAAGCAGATCACACAGAAACTCAGATAACTGACTAATGGGAGACTAGCTATCATAATTGTTTTCAGATAGGCATAACCCACCTTGGAAACAATTCTTCTGCTCTGGCATTTATGAAACTTATAATGTTAACTGCATCATAACAGTGTCCTCACAATCAAGTTGATCATTTGCCTCATAGCACAGGTGTTGGCTGGGTCTGATCTGATGCCTGAATTGACTCTGGGGAAATTCTTCAACTGTATTGAGGTTGGTCTTGATTGTTGCAAGGGTAATTTATTTATATGAAACATATAAACAAAAGATTTTAAGCAAATACCTGTTGTTGGAGTCTACCTTTCATGAAAAAGCCTGTTTTCACCATCAATATTTTGGGGCCAGGCAATGAGTCTTCTGACTCCTTCAGTCTTTTAGGTCACACTGAAGGATCCCAATGTCAAGTTCCAATTCAGACTTTTGCATCCCCCTTATCAATAGCTTTGTCTTCAGGTCTGAGTTGATCTCATATGAAGCTGCCTTATACTGAGTCAGACCTTTGGTCCATCAAAGTCAGTATTGTCTTCTCAGACTGGCAGCGGCTCTCCAGGGTCTCAAGCTGAGGTTTTTCACAACTATTTGCCTGGACCCTTTTTTGGAGATGCCGGGGATTGAACCTGGGACCTTCTGTTTACCAAGCAGATGCTCTACCACTGAGCCACTGTCCCTCCCCGCGGAGCTGCAATTAAATCCAAATACCATCTGTTCCAGCTGCACATTTGGGGAGTCAAATATTATTTTATTACATGGTAACCTCACAGACATTGTTTACATGACTGGCACTTGGATGCATCATCTATTTCCCCATAGCTTGGAGCAACCCATAGAATAAAACCACCAGACCATCTAAGGGTTCAGCATCATTCATTAATGTTTCAGGAACCAAGACTGTCTTAGGAAGAAATAGTATGGTCTGGGAAACAACTTTGGGGGATAGCTGAACCTTTTTGACACATGATCATAGTTAGATTAACTGGCATTCAGAAAACAGCTCTTTGCCTACCAATAGGGGTGAATAAGGATGAAATATGGGGCATTTGCTTTTCATTCTCTTCTCAGAGGTCTCAGTTGTGGGAAACAACATCTCCTTTACACAGCTACATCTATCAAAAGCCAAGGCCTTATTTCTTTCCTGGTCACACTTGCACAAGTTATTCTATTGACTAATAGTAAGCCATGTCAAATTATACCAATATGTCTCAGCCAGACTGTCCTGCTTTTGGAGACAACTGGAGACAACTTCTCATGATTCAAAAAACACATGTTAAAAGACCTCTTTTATGTAAGAATAAACACACAGCCTGTTTGTAGATTGTCAGAGGATAACAGAACACATATGTTCCCTACACTGATTGCATGTATGTCAGCTGCCTTTCATGAAGGGCTTTTGCAATTAATTTCTTCATCAAAGTTGCAATGAAACAAAAGGGAAAGCTGAAGGCTGGCCTTTGTCTCAGTACTGGGTGGCTGAGGAGAGGCGTGAAGGGACTGTCCATGGACCCTTCTTCTGCTATGGCAAAGTGTTAAGCGGGGCTTTTTTGGTAGAAAAAGCTCAGCAAGAACTCATTTGCATATTGGGCCACACCCCTGACATCAAGACAGCTGGAACTGTGTTCCTGTGCATTCCTGCTAAAAAAAAACCGCTCTGGTGTTAAGCATCCCTGACAAGTGTGCAAGTTCTCTCGGCATCACTTTTTTCATTGTAGGGAAAACCTGATTTCTGAAGTTGTAATCAGAACATAAGAACATAAGAACATAAGAGAAGCCATGTTAGATCAGGCCAATGGCCCATCCAGTCCAACATTCTGTGTCACACAGCGGCCAAATATATATATATATATATATATATATATATATATATATATATATATATATATATATATATATATATATATATATATATACACACACACACTGTGGCTAATAGCCACTGATGGACCTCTGCTCCATATTTTTATCTAACCCCTTCTTGAAGGTGGCTATGCTTGCGGACGCCACCACCTCCTGTGGCAGTGAATTCCACATGTTAATCACCCTTTGGGTGAAAAAGTACTTCCTTTTATCCGTTTTAACCTGTCTGCTCAGCAATTTCATCGAATGCCCACGAGTTCTCGTATTGTGAGAAAGGGAGAAAAGTACTTCTTTCTCTACTTTCTCCATCCCATGCATTATCTTGTAAACTTCTATCATGTCACCCCTCAGTCGACGTTTCTCCAAGCTAAAGAGCCCTAAGCGTTTCAACCTTTCTTCATAGGGAAGGTGTTCCAGCCCTTTAATCATTTTAGTTGCCCTTTTCAGTAATCCAAATCATAATTTTGCAGCTCTCAACTACTCAGGGAATGGTGCATGATTGACCACCTTGCCCAGAGCCTCCCCCTCTCCTTATTCCTTCTGCTGTGCTGAAGAGAAAACACTCCTGGGTTCAGATGGAGTCCACAGAGGCATGCCCTCCCTTCTTGGGAAGAAGCCCCATCTGCAGAGGTCTATTTGCTATCAGAGGGCACATTTGGACTGCACATTTATAGACTGCCACAAAGCAAGCATGTCAAATAATATTCCTTGGAAATTATGTCCCAGGGCATGGTGGCTATGAGCCCAGAAGCCTGTGGCACCTTTTGCCCTTGGAGCTGCAAGGGAAATCAATCTGTTTTGTGTTAGGGAAAAGCAACTGTTGATGCTAAAGCAAAGGGTCTGTTTTCCAAGAGAAATGAAGGCTTGAGACAGTCAGGTAAATAAAACCCCACCGTCTGGCTGACAGTGATGCCAGTAGGTATTGGGGCTTGACAAGCAACCCACCAAAGACCCTTGTTCACCATCATAAACAACTCCAAGAAAGGTGTCCTTGTTTTATAGGGCTCCAAGGTGAAAGAAACACAAAGACTTCCCTTGCAGATGTTTCCTTGCAAATAACATTCTAGCAGGAAGTCAGGAGCAGGGTTGTTGAATGCTGCCTGCATTCTGGCATGGCTCCTAACCCTTTTTAACAGCTGCATGGAAAAATCCAACATGGGCCAACTCTCTGAGACATGGATATCTCAGGCAGAGATTTAGGCCTTCAAGCAACTGAGAGAAGCAGAAGTGAATTTCTATACTTCTGGCTGAACAGTAGAAGCTGGAGAAGATGTAAAAGAGGCCTTCAGGGCAGCAAAGATATTTTTACTTGGAAACAAATGTTTTGATTTAAAGAAATAGTTTGAATAACAGGGAGTTACCAATCAGTTACAATTAGGTCTTGGGACCTATGTTATTGCCTGTTTCAGGTGGCATTTCTCAGTGCACAAGCCAAACGATTCACATGAATCTTTATAGTACCATTTAACTTCTCTCAGCACAGGAACTCCAGTTTCCAGCTGATTACTTCCCTCCAAAGATGGCCCCACTAGAAAGCACTGATTAGACTACTGCCCCTACCACTGATTTTTTTTTGGGGGGGGGCATGACAAGTGGAAGAGTGGAAGGACAAATATGACCCACAGCATTGAGTATAATGAGACGTTGTTTGGAAAACCCATTTAAATAAAAGCCTTGTAGTGCCCATAATGATGTCAGTGAGAATGTTGATTTTGATACAAATGGAAAATAAGCGTGATTCAGTTTGCTGGAAATACCAAGCTCTGTGGGCTTCATGTGAGTTCTGTTCATTTGAAGAGCAGTAGCAGAAACATATCAGACAGACCTGTATTGAGCTAAGTTCAGATCCCTGAGCTGACCCTGCTTAGCTTCTGAGATCTGATGGGACTGGGCTTGTCTGGGCTATCCAGATCAGGGTGGGAAAGAAACTGCTTTGGTGGGGAGGGCGGAATATAAATCAAATCAAATAAATAAATAAATAGTGGGTGGGAAACACAAATCATTGCTTGAGTTCTTTGGCCCCTGCATGATAAAACCACTAAGGAAGGAGTTAATCATATACAGGCTCAAAAGAGAAAGCAGCACACCACTTTGAGTTTGTTGGATGATGGTATCAAAAGAAAGAATCATTATGAAGCAGAGCAAATATTGGTCATTAGACCCATCACAAAAGGGACTTTGAATAGGTACCTGCACAAGGAAACTAGTTAAAGTTAGCATTTCAGATAGGTGGGGAAAGCAGCAGTTCTTCCTGGAACTCCCTTTCCCCCAAATAACACTGAAATGGAACAATCAGGCAGTATTGGAACAACCACATCTCCCCTCCACAAATCCAGTATCGATCAATGAAGTGTTTGGAGAGCAATGCGCACGCGCTAAAGACTCGGACGCCTTGTCTCCACTCTCCCTAAGAAAACAAAGTTACAAGCTTTAAAAGAATGTAATTAAAGGCGGGAGATACTGAAACAGACTACGAGACGTCTGGCATAATAAGAAGCAAAGTGAGAAGATAAGTGAGTTTAAAATAATAACAATATCAAAGGAAAGGAAGGGAGGTTTGGGGAAGCTGAGATAACATGGCGGTCACTGTGAAAAGCCTCTCGGAACAATTAGCACAGTTCCAGTCTTTAATGCTTGATTCTCAAGCTAAAATACATACTTCGTTGGCTGACTTAACAACAGAGATGAAGAATTTAGGCACAGAAATTAAGACAGTAGCTGGCATAGCGGTAGAAGCAAAGGCTCTCGTACAGCAAAACAAAGGGGAAATTGACCTATTGAAAAAACAATACATAGACCTCTCAGACCGAAACAGGAGAAGGAATATTATTTTCTTTGGTATTTCAGAAGAAGTTAAGACATGTGATTTAGAGCAAACACTAGTGGAACTGTTATTAGAGCAGGGGCTGGAAATAGGACTGGAAGAGATAGAACGTGCCCATAGACTTCAAATAAGAAGGAAGGGGGGGAGCCTCGTCCAGTAATAATGAAGCTGGTGAGAGAGAAACTGCAGCAGAGGATCTTAAAAAACACTTTAAAAAGCTAAAGAATTAACCTTTAAAGGCAGGAAAGTCTATGTGAAAGAAGGTTTTTGTAAAGAAACATTATATCAAAGGACACAAATGAAACCCTTTGCACAGAAACTTAATCAAAGTGGTATTAAATTTAGCTGGGCATATCCAGCATCCTTAGTTATTTATCAAGATGGAAAGAGACTTGGTGCATGGCACCCTGAAGAGGCACGAGAGTTAATAGAGACATTGGGAGCAGATGGGAGGAACAGTGAACCAACGCTAATGGAGGAACCTCATCAACTTCAGCCACAGGAACTGGACTCAGAAGAAGGACCATCCACCCGTTTGGATAAGAGGCCGAGACTGTCTCAAGAATAAGATATATTAAGGGAAGTATGCAAATGGAAACAAAACAGTTAAATAAGTAGTAATATAACCTGGGAGGGGGGGGGAGTGTGCTTGCTCAAAGGTGTAGAGAAGGGATGAGTGTTCATCCTCAGTTTATGGCTCTACACAAAGGGGGGGTAGAGATGGGGAAGGGGAGGGAAGAGGTATTTGGGAACGGGAAGGGGTACAAAAATAAACTAAGTATCTGGCCAGGGGGACAAAAGAATGGTAGTTTTAGGTTTAAATATGGATAAAACATTAAGGGTGCTGACGCTGAATGTCAATGGCTTAGGATCAGATTTAAAGAGGTACAAACTCTCTAGATTCCTTAAACAACAAAATATAGACATAGCTTGGCTCCAGGAAACTCATAAATCTAAAAGAGATAAAAGACCTTTGATTAGAGACCTAAACTGGGAGATTTTGGCAGAGGCACGGGGATCAAATAAAGCAAGGGGGGTGGCTATCCTAATTCATAAAAGAAATGATATAAGAACAATAGGGTAAATAAAAAGGTATCACAGAATGTAGAGGAAATAAAAGGAACATTTGAGAGCTTTTATAAAGATTTATATAGTGAAAAAGGAATGAGGGACTTTGAAGAAGAGACAGGAGTAAGGTTAACAGATACAGAACAGAGAGGATTAGAGGACAATATAACAAGACAAGAGATCGAAAGAGTGATAGACAGTCTAAAGATAGGGAAATCTCCCGGACTGGATGGATTTTCAGCTGAATTTTGCAAGGAAATGAGAGAAATATTAGTACCGGAATTACAAGAAGTATTTAACAATATACTTAAAGGGGGTATAGCTCCAGACACATGGAGAAAGGCAGAAATCACAGTGATTTTAAAACCTAAAAAGGACCCCCAAGAGGTAGGATCATATAGACCGATTAGCCTTTGAATCAGGATTATAAATTTTTTGCCAAAGTAATGGCTAATAGGCTCAAAAATATTATACAAAAAGTTATAAAAGAAGATCAATATGGTTTTATAGAAGGTAGGACTATCGCACACCCAGTGCGAAATGTAATCAACGTTTTGAGTCATAACCAGTCTGGGAAACTAGCATTGTTGAAGTTAGATGTTTATAAAGCTTTTGATACATTGTCACATCAATTTTTATGGACAGTTATGGATAAATATGGGATAAGCCAATCAATAATATGGGTATTTAAGGAGATATATAGAGAAGGTACGGCTGTAGTTAGACTTAATGGAGAACATACGGCACAACTTGCAATCCAGAGGGGAGTCAGGCAGGGGTGCCCCATCTCTCCTTTTTTTTAATATTGGCAATCGAACAGTTAGCCCAACGTCTTAGAAATTCGGGGAGAATTGAAGGGTGTCATTTAGGTAAGGAAGAAGTTAAGTTGAACTTATTTGCAGACAACCTGATTATAGTTATAGTTAATCCAAAAGAAGCAGTAAAAGAGATACAGATTATATTAAAGGATTTTGAATCAAACTCAGGATTAAAAATTAATATGGCAAAATCAGAAATAATGTATATTAATGTAAAAAAAGAGGAAAGGAAAGAGATTCACGAACGGACAGGGATAGGACGAGGGGTCAAGAAAATTGGATACTTAGGAATAGATATAGTTAAAAATGTTAAAAAGTTGGTAGAAAAGAAATTATAACAGGATATGGAGCACAATATTAAAAGATATGAAGAGATGGGGCAAGAAGACACTAAATATAACAGCTAAGATTAATGTAGCGAAAATGTTTTGGATTTCAAAATTATTATACTTATTTCAAACGATACCTTTAGAAATTAAAAAACAAAAACTTGATAGCTGGAATGCGAAAATAAAAGAATGGATATTTGGTAGCAAAAAAAGTAGAGTCCCAAGGCATTTTATGTACACGCATAATACAAACATGGGTTGGGGGCCCCCAGATCTGAGGAGTTATTATGAGGCATTTCAATTAAAAGCATTGATGGAAATAGGAGAGGAGATTGTAGGGGGGAGTGGCTTTGATCAATATCCGGTCAGGAGCCTTTGCCTAACGCTCTCCCAGCTGGCTCCAAAGTTATATCATTTTTTACCCCTTCAAATGATATTTTTGAACTTTTGAAAGATGCCTCCGAAAGGGGTGAAAAAGACCAAGCAGAAGGAAAAAAACTTTCAGCCTCTAACTAATTTCTTGGCACTGCCTTCCACCTCCCACGCAAGCTTGGAGAGATGTGAGGAACCACCTGCAGAAAGTCCTCTCACGGTGAATTTATTGTTTCAGGCAATGTCTAAACTAAGACAAGAAATACGAGAGGACATAACTTCTATGCTTCAACCAATGTGTCAGCGTCTGGATGAATTAGAGAATTCTTGTAAGCAGGCAACCCTGACGGCACAAGAAGCATTGAAAAAAGCTCAAGAGATAACAACAGATGCATGGACGAGGGAACGGGTTTTGGCAGTGGACTTTCGTAGCCGGGAGCTGTGCCTAAAATTTAGAGGCTTTAAATTGGATGTGGAAGCAGAAATGGACGTATATATATTCATGGCAAATTGGCTTGCTGAAGTAATCCACCTGGAGGTTGAGGTTCTTCCACTCATCCAAAAAGCATATCGTGTAGGCAAGGTATGTGAAGACAATTTGTCTTATACCAGAGATATTGTGGTGCAGTTTAAGGACTATCGAATGAGGCAAAGAGTCTTTGCAGAGGCTAGGGAGAGAGGAGGCTTTGACTACCAGGGCTTAAAGATTCAGGTCTTTCCAGATCTCCCTCCTGAATTTTTAAGAATCAGAAGAGACCTTAAGGACACAACTGCCAAATTGCGGGACTTAAAAATTAAATATAAATAGCTACAATCAGGCAAACTTTGTGTCCAAAAAGGCTCCACTTCGTTTACAGCATATGACGCAGCCTCGGGTGTGATACTATTATCCAAGTTAACTCCCTCCTCTCCAACATCAAGAGTTAATAAGAGAAAGGAATGCTCTCCTCTCATCCCTCCAAGGACAACCCGTGTATGTACTGAGGAAGTTGATGTTAATCTGGAAGAAAATATGGACTCTATTTAAAAGAAATTGGAGCAACAAGAAAAGGGAAAAGCTGAAGAAACTTATAATTTATAATTATTGATTTTCCTTTCAGAATTAAGAGCTGGGTGGGGACAGCTGGTGAGAGCACCTGGGTAATTTCCCTCCTTGTTTAATTCAGTCCAGGTGAAGAAGAAGAGTTTCTTTTTTTTTCTTTTTGACCTTAACTTTAAGGTCTCCGGGGACTGAGATATATTGTTAGAATTTATTCTTTATGGATTTTTTTTGAGAGTAGAAGGAATAATCAAGATATAGAAGAAGAAGTTATATTGAATGCGTGTGGCACTAAGTTTTAAAAAGCTGTTAGGGAAATTAGCATTGTTAAGCTTCATTATTCCTCTGCTATAAAAATATAGAAAATATAAATAGACATAAATATATATATATTAAGTGGTGTGGAATGGTAACACTTGAGATATTTTTAAATTGTGTTGTTTTTGATTTGTTATTATGGTACACCTACCTGTTGGAACAGGTAGTAATTGTAATGAGTCTATAATAAAAAAATTGAGTTAAACAAAATAGGAGAGGAAAGGGAGCGGAAATGGGTAAGAGTAGAGAATGAGGCAAACAACGGAATAGGAAAACTAGGGGTTTTTACAGGACGTAAGATTAAAGTCAACATATTAGAAACAGGACCGAGGAAAACAGCTTTGATGATTTGGAGAAAATGACAATTAAAATGGTTAAAGGGAATGTCTAAACAAACCCCATTAGAGGCTTTAGATGAGAAGAGTGAGGATAAGAGATGGTGGAGGCTACTCAGGCAAAAAGGGTATAGTAGGGTACAAGATGTGTTATGTGGGTGGACACTTAAACCATTGCAAATGTTATATGATCAAATAGGTAGGAAATATTGGTTGAAAATAGTAGGGTTATATAATAGAATTAGGAAGATAATAGAACATAGAATGGTGACTGAAGGAGAACCAATGGAGGAGCTGTTGAAAGGGATGATAAAAACAAAGAAGGGAATGGTAGGAAGGATATATAGGAAAATGATGACGGATAGGGAGGAGATAAAAATTTAGTTAAAAAAATGGAGTGCAGAAACTAATTTAGCAGATAAAGCATTTGACAATCTCAAGAAAGGTATACATGAGCTCAAAATGCATAAATTTAGAAAATTGGAGTTAAATTTTTTTATAAAATGGTATAGAACACCAGCAATGTTAGCCAATATGTTCCCAGGTCTGAATTAAAATTGTTGGCATTGTGGAAAGAAAAAAGGATGGTACTCCCACATGTGGTGGGAATGCTTAGAAGTCCAAGCTTTTTGGGAGAAGGTAATAGAGCACATTTATAAGTTTTTCGCTATAAGACCAAAGATAGATCTAGACTTAATGTTAGGGAGCATACTAAATAAACATGGAGTTAAAAAAGAAGATCTAGACTTATTCAAGGCAACGGTGTTAGCTGGTAAGGCAGTAATAGCCTTTGGCTGGAAGGACAAAACTAAATGGACGGAACAAAACTGGCATAATTATTTATTTGAATATATTCAATCAGATATTATAGTTATAATTAATCAAGATGAGCAATGGGAGTCAAAAATAAGAAGGATAAAGGAGAAATGGTATTCATATTTAAAGTGGTCACTAGAGGGTCAACGGCGGGACATTCGGTGGAAGCTCCTTAATTTGTGGCCCTGGCTAGAAAGATGAGTACCCAAGGGAGGGAGGGAGGGAGGGATCGGGGAAGAAATATAGAGTGATGATTGTAATGGAAGACAAAAATCTTAGGTACTAAAACATTCCCATATCTACTATTAGGACAGGAAGAGCCCGGCGGTGATAAGAAAAAGAAGATGAAGAGGAAAAGGATCTAATAAGGCCTAGAAGAAGAAGTAGAATAAAGATTGGCTGTATTCACTTGAAGGCTAGAAGGCCTCAATATGGACCGAAATACGAACATTTAGACTGAAAGGACTGAACAAGAATATTTAGTAAAAGGGGATGGAGGACTAGATGTATATTCTGTATGGGAAGAAGGATAAGTTTGATGTAAAGGATCAAACATAATAAAATATATTCATATATAAAAAAAAGATCAATGAAGTGTTTGCTCTGCCTTATAACAATCTTTCTTTCAGCACCATCATTTGAAGAGTGGTAGCATAAACATATGACCACCAGCATTTTTAAAGAACCAGACACCCTGTCAGTCCCATAGTTCACTGCTCATTGCAATCCACTGCCCACTTCTGTCTAAATTCCACCGCTTGTGCAGCCCTATGGATATTTAATGTCCATTCCTGAGGGATAAAGGTCTCCCATACCAAGGTCTGTACATCTGAAGGACTACATGATAACAGGAACAATGGATGGAAGCCTCCCTCTGTCCTGACACTTCTGAGAACGTTGTGGTCTGTAGCAGAGAACCAGTGGGAGCTGTCCATGGTTTTGAAGAGGGGGACTGGGATTTCTATATGTCACACAGCACCACCCACTATTTCAAATTCTGTATAATTCAGTGCCTTTCCCAATTCTGAGGATCACTGAAAACTTTTAAATCTCAGTTTCATGATTTCTACCAGGAGCACAGAAGTTTGCTTCAATACATCAAAAAATGTATAAAATAACACAGAACAAGGTTCCAGCAATATAATCAACCTAGCTTTCATGACATTGTCTGGTGGGCATTTTTCAAACTACCGTAGAAGAGTAAAGGAGCACTGCTTGCCTGAGAAGAGGCTTGTAGATCACTAGGGCATCTATTGGCCCCGCAGTCTGTTTCCAATAGTGGCTAGCCTGAGAAGCTCACAAGCCATGTCCTGGTTCTGATGTTTGTGTCTATCATCTATAGATGGCTGCTGTGTAATGCACAGGAGCAACTTTGGATCTCAGTAGCCAATCCTCTTTGCTGAACTCTAGCACAGCATTTTATAACACCATCTTGGGGGAGAGTGTGTGTGTGTTGTTTGTCCAAAAGAAATTGTTTGCAGGTAAGATTCACATCATACCTGGGCCAAGTTTCGGCTGAGGACCCCTCCCTCCAGCTTTTGTTAATTGTTCAGCCTTTCAAAATGTGAATAATGTTAAGAATGTGATGGGGAACATTTTCAGGGTTCCAACAAGGGGTTCAAGTAGAGGTTATGGACTTCAGTAGAAAAAAATTATATATTTTGTAGTTTAAACTACAGTGAGAGATCCTATCCAGATGCTGGATATAAGTTCTCCAAAGTTCTAACAGATGCACTGTGCATTATATAGTTTCATCTTTCATCTCCAGTTACTCTGTGACCTATTCAAATGTATTCACTATGTTTTCATTATCATATGCTACATTTACCATTTACATTTCTTTAACACACACATAATACAAAGGCACCCTAACCCCAAAGATAACGGGCATTTACTCAATGGTAGGCAACTGTTGTGGTCCATGTCTTCATGTTCTAACTTCTTATCTCTGAGGCTAGGGTCAGACCAGTCATCGCCAGGCACCTGCATATCTTACTGAGTACAGCACTAGACTTACTTCAAGCAGGTATGTCACATTTTTAATGCAATATCTCCTTTTTATGCCAGCAGTATTAATGACATTAGCAGAATTTGGGCAAAGTGTAGGAATTTAGAACATACAAAGATTGTAAGGTTTAAGGCACAACAAAATGGAGTTGCTTTTGTTTAATTTCTCTGTCAAATGCATCTTTTGAAAAGTGGTGCATGTATGTATCTATATCTATCTGTTCAATAAATAAATAATAGAAAAGAATAACTAATTCATGACTCTACTGCGGGTTCCATTGCTTAATATACTTGGGTCCCATTGCCTAGCACCATAGTTGAGTTTCAAAGAAAGGGTGAGTTGCAGGCGCGCTTTCATGTCATCCAGGAAGTAAGCCCGGAGGAAATGTCTTGAAAAATCTGTCCCCAAGCACTAAATATAGAAAATGAGTCACACTACCACTCACTGAAACTGGGAGTATGGTCAGGTGGATGGCATGCATGATGACCCAGGAGGTTACACCTCCTTGCAGACTAATAGACAGACACCCGACTTCCAGAAACAAGTTGACCTGTGGAGATGAAGTCTGAAGGCTTAGAATGTCACTCAGCTTATTCGCTTGTGCCCATAAAGTCAACCAAAACAGCTGGGGTTAAAGTGATGGGCAGCACAGCAGAGAAAACAGGAAGCACCTACTTGGGCTGCATATTGCAGAGATCTTCCCATAGGCACAACATAACTTTTGAAATCTGTATAATCTTGGATTTCCCTTTTACCCTCCAGCCTTTGTCTTCTCTATATGATGACTGGTTTCCCCAGAAAAGTTTGGCAATTTTGTCTATAACAGTGCTTCTTATTTTGTTTCTTTCTGCCCCAGGCTGATTCTGCACATATTTTTTCTGCGTCAGCCACCCAACTAGTGCTCTTTTGTTGTTATTGCTGTTGGTCCATGTAATTTTGTCCTCCAGAAACAGTGTCCTCCAGGAAACAATTATTCCCTGGATTGGACACTTCCTGCAAACTAAAAAATTTCATGGTGGAGATTGCTCTATTTTGTTATATAATTTCTGTACAGTTGCCAAACTGAGTTCCTTTTAGGGATGCATGACCTTTAGCTGTTAAATTAAGGAAAGGATATTGTTGAGGCGATCTTTTTCTTATTTTTGAAAGGGTAGGTATGTCTTATATTGGAATGAAAGGAAATGCCTTCTTACTCAGTTCACAGTGAACTGCCTGAGCTGTTTTAATTGGGTGGGGGTGTTAGGGCAATGTCATAGTGCATTTGCTAGCCATACAAACCTGGGGAGATTGGGCAGGAGGAAATCAGCATCAATACTTCCCCAGCCCAGCACTGAAATGGAATCCAAATATAGAGAGATGGAGTGAGGGATGCCAACCTCCTAGTCCCAAAATCACAGCTCATCTTCAGGCTACAGAAATCACTTCCCCCAGACAAAATGGATGCTTTGGAGGATGGACTCTGTGGTATTGTACCTCACAGGGGTTCCTGTCCTCCTCAGACTCCACTCCCAAATTCCCAAATTCAAGCTGGTAACTCTACCCGCCCCCTGCACTTGGCAACCCTAGATGGGGTGGAGGGAATTTTTCCTGGGAATGGTGGTCAGGGTAGCACCATTATTATAATAGAGCAATACAAAACCAAAGAAATTAAGGTGCAGAGGAGGGGGAGGGAATCAGGACCAGAGTCTTGTTCAGTGCTGCAGTGGAGTTCAGGTATATGTATGCACAAATTCATTAAAGTGAAATGGGGTGGGGAAAGGATCTGCCCCAGTATCTTGTTCAGTGCACAGGATTTTTTTTTAAATGGCTGTAGAATCACATTGTTCTTGAGTAGTGCTTTGCATGCACCATTTGTTAAAAGGATGGGTGGAAAATCAAGACAGCAGCATGACAGTGTTGGGGGGGATACAACATACAACTGGTGTGAAAGGGAAACCATGTTTAATCATGGTTTAAAAAAATCATCCCCAAATCTCTCTGGTATCCCTGTTGCGAGTGCAAATTGACCAACAATCACACTGATAACATGGCCACCTCAGAAAAAAATCACCTGTGGAATCAGTCACTTTCCTGTATGCATCCCAACCAGCAGTTATCAGATTATTCATGCTAGAATGGATGGGGCTGGGGTATGTATTGAATCATATAATCTGCTGTGTTTCACTGCCTAAATTCCTTTCTGCACAGAAGGATGCAGTTTATTACAGAGAGATTTCTGTGCAAAAGAAGTTTCACATTGTGCCCCCTCCTGGCTTTCATTATTGTAGCATCCTTCTTTTCTCACAATAACAAAGATTTACGCACCATATTTACTTGACAGAAAGACAACCCTGAATGTATGACGACCTCATTCAAAATGTCATGCTACTCAGATCAAAGGTTTGCTCAATTTGTTAATTTTACTATTCTGCCATTGTACCATTTTACATTCTAAACTACTGCCTACCAGACAATTTTACTTCACTGTCATTGGTTCTTAAATCTGTACCATGTTGCATTCTGGGCCACTGCCTACCAGCTATGTATGGCTCTGCTCAGCTATGTATGGCTTTGCTCACTGTGCTGGATTCCTCGTCTGATGAAGCATGCTTAAGAGCACCTGAAAGCTTACGTTCTAAATAAAAATCGGTTGGTCTTAAAGGTGCGACTTGACTCCTGCTTTGTTCATACAAAGAATGTGTAATTGGCTGTAATTACCACTTGTATGCACATGTAAGATACCCCCCATCCTTTTTGATGGCATAGCTGCTGGGGGGGGGGGGTGGACCTATGTTTTGCATTTCAGTAAATACTGAAGTCATTTTGCACTATACTAAAGCAATTTCTTGCTTATTCTCACTGAGCCACCTCATCAACTTTGATGGGTAATATGTTCCAGAAGAAGCAAAACCTAGATAACAACCCCAGTTCCTGATGCCTTTCAATGTCTCCTCTTCCATTTCAGCAAGCAGCAAAAATGTGTGGAATGCATCTGGGTCCAGTGGCACAATGTGTATCTGTTTATTACTGACATTTAACTCAATCCAACACATAAAGGTGACAGTAATGTCATTACAGAAGATAAATTCAGATTTTATTTTTAATTAAATACCCACACTTGCAGTTTCTGAAAGAAGAAGTTTTTTGCACAAGATCAGAACAGTAAGATGCACAAAATTTATCCACCCTTAGAGGCCATTGTACTCATTTCAACACCAAAAGCAATTTTTCTTGCTTGTAAGACAGGAAATGGTCCAAAGCCATAAATAAACAGGTTGATGTCTTCTGCACACCAGATGGAACAAGCACTATATTTTTATACATTATCACCATTTATTACAACATTATTAGTGAGCACTGCACATTGCAAAACATCAGAAGCAAAATGGCAAGTCCCTGTCCCAAGTCTATATTTCATAAGGGTAGGGGCAGGAAGGATCAGCTGCATGTACATGTGGGGGACTGCTCATAATTCAGGAGAAGAGCAGCCAACTTGCATGTGGATGATGCTGGGGCTGTTTTCTGCCATTTCTGGTTAAAGGAGCAGGTGCTGGGAAAGACCTTTCTCTGGCTGAGGTGCTGAGAGCCACTGCTGGTCAAAGTAGACATGACAGACCAGAGGTCTGCTGCAGAAGAAAGCAATTTCTTGCTTATTCTCATGAGCATCGGTCATATGATAGCTGTGGAACATGTGTCTGTGCCAGACAGTATTGTATAAGACCTGGCTTTCCTTGTCCACTGGGAAGCACTAGAAAACTGCCATAGGCTGGAGACTACCCCTTGCAGGCTTCATTTCCTTCCACAGCAGAGACCTGGTAGTTTCAGAGGGGAGCTGTGTGGAAAGACCCTTAGTAAAGGCTTTGGAGAGCTTGTCCCTCTTTAAGAAAGCAAGGCTGCCATCTAGTGGTGAATCCAAGGTCTGCTGTCTCCTTTCCTGAATTTTCAAGCAGGGCCAAAACAATTAGTCTGTGTCTATGAAAGCTTCTATAATTCTATGTAAGGGGGGGGGGGGCATGTATAGCACATTTTGCAGTGACAGGTCTCTCTAACTTCACATCTTGTTGCACCCCCTAAATGCACACATGAAAGAAATAAAGGCAACCCACCCTTGATGGACCCGCTGCACGCATATGAGCACCTGTGTACGGCAAGCCACCCCAGTCTTCTGAAAAGTGACTGCCTTTTGATCTTTTCCCCCAGAGGTCAGAATTTTGGATACAGAGACATCAGGGTGCTGAACCTTTCATTGCTGAAAAATCCACACGAGGACAGTTACTCTCTTCTAACATTGCTGTAGTTGCTGACCTCAATCAGGTTACGGTCTGGGTCTCGGAAGTAGACAGATGTGATTGGACCAACTGCGCCAGTTCTGACTACTGGGCCTTCTTCAATTTTCACCCCACAGGCCTGTAAGAAAGGGGTTGGGGGAGGGAATAAATGGGAAAAGCATAACATGCAGCAACCTCTATCCCTTCCCCATCTCCTTCCCCAACATTTTTTCATAGAACAGACACTGAGCTTGTGGTGCTGTACTGTACTGGATTCAATCTGACATCAGGCCTAGGATTGGGACAAAACACTTCTTGGATTGATTCTTCTAAACCTTTTCCGTATCTTCAACCGTGAAACCATTCTGCAATACTTTGCTCAACAAGGGGCCCCATTTGGAGGCAGGTTTACCCCTGGAGGGCAGAATTCAAAGGGCTGTGCTAAGATAATATTATTGCTTCTGGTAGTAGGAATGGTTGTGCTGGGTTTCACAGGCTTCCATTTGTTCCCCCATGAACTTTAATATCTGTGTGAAACTACTAGGGGAGAATATACAACAAGGTGGGATAGTGAGTCTTTTGGTGACATCCAACTCTGGATTTTCCCTTTTCATCAGATCCAGGTGAGGCAGCAGAATTCATGCATGTCTGACAACAGTAGATGTGGCTGAATAAACTTTAACCTCAGTCCTTACAGAGTGTATAATTATGTGTTGAAAAGTCTGCCGTGGATGGAGTCACCACCCTCATGGATTCACGACCTGTTAGAACCTCTGGGTTCTTCATTGTCCACATGAAGTGGTTGTGACCTACAGTGCCCTTTACAGCATTGGTTGAGAATCCAGTTGTGCCTACTAATCTTACTATATGACAGAGATCTACTTTGCTATTGACAGTCACACTTTGTGACTTCCAGACTGGACTGCTCTAATGGGCTCTACATGGGACTGGTGCTGTAGGGCTGGTGGAGGTGGGGGTTCCCCTGCTGCCAGGTTCCATCTCAAATTTACCTTGAAAGCAGGTAATTTACCTCAAAAAAAGAGAGATATCCATCTGACATACAGTGACATCTCTACATCACTGCCCACATGACTTGGAAATGTTGTCATAACATCTGGGCTGTTGGGGTGATGCTCTGGTATTTGGGCAAAAAACTTTATGGTAGAAGCCAAATTCACCAAAGAGTTTTTGCCCAAATACCAGAGTGTTGCCCTGACTTCCTGGGCATGATGATGTCACTTCCTGGTCACATGGGCAGTGATGTTTACACATCACTGTACATTAAATGGGCCTTCCTGCTGCTCCCTGCTTCCTGCTCCTCCTATTCTCTACTGGTTGTCAGGAGGGACCTGACAACCCTATGGTGCTGATAGGCATCATTTGATATTCTCACCAATTTTGAGACAGCTGACTGTCAATTTGGGACCCATTTCAAGGTCTTGGCTTTGACCTAAATAATCTGAGTCCCTTTCTCCCCATTGCTTAGTTAGGGTTGCCAGCCTCCAGGTGGGGCCTGGAGAACACCCACTTTTACAGCTGATCTCCCATTGGCAGAGTTCAGCTCCCCTGGAGAAAATGGCTGCTTTGAAGGGTGGGCTCTATGGCATTGTAGCCTGCTGAGGCTCCTCCCCTCTCCAAACCCGGCCCTCTTCCCCCAAACTTCCAGGTATTTTCCAACGTGTACCTGGGAACCCCACTACTTATAGGCACTTCAGATATGCCAGCAATTCCCTGCTAACACATGGAGGTTAGATAGACCTCAATGAGAAGTGAGGCTTTCTCTGTTGCAGCCTGGATGTTTTGGAATGTTCCCATCATGGCTTCCTCCCTGCTCCTTCTCTGGAGGCAAGTTGCTTTTTCAGCCTGCCTTTGGTGGCTAAATTAAGACCTTTCCAGGGGTTTCTGCTGCTGTTGTGAAGCATCTTTATTTACATCTAGTTTTTGTCAGTTTTAAAATGCTGTTAGTGTTGCTGCAGTTTGTTTAATATAATAGACTTTCATGCACAAATCTGCTGAAAAGCAGCATGCACAGAGGCATGCCTTCACATAGATATTTCCTGTTTAAACTGATGCCTCTGTCAAAACCAAGGATGGGAGGGGGCCTCCAGGATGCTGCCAAGGGCCTTTGTGAAGTGCAAGCTTTGAGGGAGGGACTCTCTAGAGTGGCCCCACCTTGGGCTTTGGCTTCTGGCAGCCACCATCTTGCAGCTTCTGACCTTCAAGTGCCCCATCAGCTGCTCCAGAGGTATCTCCGTTATAAGGCAGATGTCCAGGGAACCTGGAACTGGGTGGTGGGCCTTGGGCTCGAACTCCTTCCCTGCTTCATGAAGGTTGAATTTCTGGTTCCCAAAATGCAAGGCTTTGCGGTTTCCCTGTTAACAAAGGAAAGTTGAAGGAGAGTTTCAGCAAGGGAGGGCTTCCTAAAAGCAAAACTGTATGAAAATGAGGGGCTGGAGATACACCCAAAGGGCTTGTTTGCACTGGAAACAGAACAGAGTGGGCCTGTATTTAAATACAAGTTAAAATTAATTCTATGTCTAAGCTAATCCATATTTCTGCATAAAGAAAAGCTTGATGTCTGTGATCCCAACAAATTATGCACAATTGCAAATATTTGCATCTTTGATATAATTTATTCTGGTCTTGGTGGTTATGGGGAGTGGCAAAGAACTCCCAGAAATCCTACTTAGCCCATCTCTATCCTGGCCTGTAAATAGAAACAGGAGGTTTCTGCAGACTTTCAAGCCTATGAGTTGGATCCAGACTACTTCTCCAGCTAACAGAAAGTACTTCTTTCCCCCAGAATGCCTTCTCACTGAAGCCCACTGATCTCCCCAAAATGCTGCTCCTGGGGGAGAGGAGCAGTCTGGAATGTCATTAGAGGCAAATTAGAGGTAGATGTGGTGGTGGTCAGTGTTCCCTCTAAGCTGAGTTAGCGTGAGCTAGCTCACAGATTTTTAGCCTCCAACTCACACGTTTTTGTCTTAGCTCAGGAAGGATGACCCCAGAGTACAATAATTTCTGCAGTAGCTCACAACTTTAAGGCCAGTAACTCACAAAGTAGAATTTTTGCTCACAAGACTTTGCAGCTTAGAGGGAACATTGGTGGTGGGGGATTGGCAGAAATTACACTTCTTCCTATCAGCAGAAAATTTAGTCTGGATCCAGCATTATGAATAATATCTATACGGCAAGAAGCACTTACTTGAAAATGGTCATAGATCCAGAGGAGTTAGCTGTGTTGTCTGTTGCTGCAAATTAGTAAAGAGTCCAGTAGCACCTTTAAGACTAACAAATTAACAAAATGCCACAATAAATTTATTAGTCTTGAAGGTGCTCCTGGACCCTTTATTATTTAAAAATGAAAGCTGAAATCGTAAGGTAGTGGAATTTGGCAACCAGTGCTAAATTTGGCACTTTTTGTAGTATCATACACAGTGCAGTCAGAATATCTGCACAACGCCAGTATTTCTGATGAATTGGTGTCTTTTCCTTGACTATAGCATGATCTGATCTGCCTTGTCCTTAACTATACCAAGATCTGGTCGCTGGCTATAACAATAAATATTACTATTACCATGATGTTGTTTAGTTGCTCTACAGGAAGCAGTTCCTTGTATTTCTGTCCTCTCTGCAGAGGGGGTGGCAGCTGCACAGGGGGCAGGTAAATATTGTGACCTCTTGGTCAAGACAAGAAGGACTGAAAATGCAATGAGTTTGCAGACTCAAGGCAAGCACTCCTTTGCTTTGTGTCTTCATTTTGCATTCATATTTGAAGTTACCCCATATTTGAAGATGCCCCAATCTGCCACCTCTAGGGCCACTCCTAGCAGAAGCTAAGTCTTCCTTGTTCCTTTGGGATCCATAATAGAGCTGGCTGTGATCTGGAGGGCCAGTCCCTGCTCAAGCACCTTAAATGTTATGACTTCCATGCCAAGAACCTGGGAGTAGAAGGCTGCTGTGTCCTCAATGTTTTCCACAGTCATCACCAGGTGATCCAGGCCATAGATGCAGCCCCGAAGTGGTGCCACATCACTCTCCTTCCAAGACATTGCCTGAGAGTCAAGAACCTGAAAGGGCACAAGGAGGAAGCCTCTTTGGAGAACTGTGATTACACACAATCTTGGAAGCTTAGCAGGGCCAACTCTGGCAAGTACTTGGGTGGGAGACCTCCTTGGAATACCAGGACTGGGAGGCAGAGGCAGGCTGTATCAAGCCACTTCTCAGAACATCCTCCAGGCCCCAGTAGGGGTTGCCAGAAGTCACCATGACTTCCAGGCACTTGCATGCACACATGCACAAATACAAAAAGTAAGCAATACTGTATACAGCTACACCACTCAAAGGCAGGGAAATATTCAAGGAAACAAAATTCAAGGAAATAGATTTTCATTAAAAACAACAATACAAGACTGCAAAAGCAGCTTTGGAATTAGACCTGTTCAAGACTGGAAAAGCAGCTTTGGAATTGTGATAATTCCCATAGAGACACAGGTCACAAGGGTGGACTTACGTGGCCTGTCCAGTTCTTTGGCTGTAGCCAGCAGTGGAAGCAGAATCAAACTGTCTCCATACAAACACATCTTTCAGCTCAGAGAATTCATGTTAAACATATGGAGAGCATAGGTTTGCCAGGTCTGTGTTGAAAAATACCTGGAGACTTTGAGGGTGGATTCAGAAAAGTGCAGGGTTTGGGGAGGGGAGGGGCCTCTGCATGGTACAGTGCCACAGAGTCCACCCTTCAAAGCAGCCATTTTCTCCAGGGGAGCTGATCTCTGCCAGCTGAAGATCAGCTGTAAAAGCAGGAGATCTCCAGGCCCAACCTGGAGGCTGGCAACCTTAGGAGAGTGTGAGGGAGATGGCTTTTTGGCAGAAATCACTGGGGGCTGGAACAGGGCTGTCAACTCCATCTTGGGAGCCTCCTAGTGATTTGGGGGTGGTGCCTGGGGAGGGCAGTGTTTTGGGAAGGGAGGGAGACCAGCTGGCATATGATGCCATAGAGTCCAGGCTCTGAATCTGCCCTTTCCTCCAGGGGAACTGATCTCTGTAGTCTGGAGATCAGATGTCATTCCAGGAGAAATCCAATTCCAGGCCTCCCTCGGAGGTTGGTAAGCCTACTCTGCTTTGCCTGCCCATTTTCAATTCACTCCTAAGGTTACAAATATGCAGTCCTCAGACTGCAGCCAGGGCTGTCTTTGCTTTCTGAGCCACACCTCTTTGGAGAAATCGCCACTGCTTGGGACGTTCGCCCTTTGCCCACCTTGGATTTGACACTGCACAGTTGGTTCCTACAGCCCTTCTCCTCCCTTCTGGCAGATCTTGCACTCAGAGTTCATGTATAAATTGTTCCCCAAACCAAAGCTGGTGAGTGGAGTGCGAGCAAATACCTGTAAAGGCAGGCAGGAAACCCTGTACAGCTGTTTGGGTTGTCAGGAACTGAAGGCTTCTCCAGCTGAGCATTTCCTGAACTGAAGGTGGAGTCTCGCGCAAGTTTGTTTGCCACTACAGCACGGAAACCCCTCCCAGAGTCACCAGGCTTAGCTGTGTTACGCCTCTCTGGATATCAGACATTTGCTAAACCTTGATTATATCTGCTGGGGCACAGGATTGACTGTTACTGAAGAAAGGCCCTTCCTGTGGGAAAACGGAGCCCCCTTCTGAGTCCCGGAGCAGAAGGTATGTTTTCCTGACCTATCTGAGAGGAGAACCGCTTCAGGAATATTCATAGCCACAAGGTCACTTGCAAATAGCTCCTTTATTTTTAAGTGCTTCACACAGCAGAATCAATATGGAACACCTGAAATAGCAAAACTGGATGCGATCAGGGGCGGGGGCTGGGCAATGGCAAAAGCTTCTGAGTGGAGGACACACCAGGGTGGCAGAGGCTGAGCCAGGAAATGTGAGCTGCTGCCTGCAGAAGGTCCAGCTGCTGCTGGGATGTAAGGTGTGCTCTTCTTGCATGAGCCGATGAACCCTGATGCTGTCTCACAGCAGGGTGCAACTGCTGCAAAGCATCTTGGAACATCCAGCTCTGACTGCTGAATCTTCAGAGCCAGTTTGGTGTCGTGGTTAAGTGTGCAGAATCTTATCTGGGAGAACCTGGTTTCATTCCCCACTCCTCCACTTGCACCTGCTGGAATGGCCTTGGGTCAGCAATAGCTCAGGCAGAGGTTGTCCTTGAAAGGGCAGCTGCTTCAAGAGCCCTCTCCAGCCCCACCCACCTTACAAAGTGTCTGTTGTGGGGGAGGAAAATAAAGGAGTTTGTGAGCTGCTCTAAGACTCTGAGATTTGGAGTGGAGGGCAGAATATAAATCCAATATCTTCATCTTCTTCTTCTCCACAAGCCCCATTGACATGAATGGACAGAGGAGATAGAATCATAGAATCATAGAGTTGGAAGGAACCTCCAGGGTCATCTAGTTCAACCCCCTGCACATGCAGGAAACTCTCAAATACCTCCCCCACATGCCCCCAGTAACACCTGCTCCATGCCCAGAAGATGGCAAAAAACAACAAAACAAAACCCACCAGGATCCCTGCAGAAAAATTGCTGCCTGATCCCAAAGTAGTGTGTGCAAGAAAAGGCCCCAAGAACTGAGCACTGATGCAACCCTTCCCACCCTCCCAGATTCTACCCCAGTGAGCCCCAAGTAATTGCTGACAGCTGGGGCAGACATGAGCCCAAATAGAGCCATCCTGCCCAAATTGCTGTGGCAGACAGTGATGGGCTGCATCTGCTGGGTACATATTTTTAATCCCTAGCCATACATTACAAACATCGCTTACTTGTGCAGGTAAGTGTGACTCATATTTCCTGACTTGGCTTAAAAGCTTCAGCCATCACTCCTAATTAGCAATGGGGTGAATTGGGGAGAGGGGTGAGGTGGGAGGGGGGAAAAACTCCAGAAAACTAAGAGGAGCACATTGTATTTCTCAGAATTTTATAGGACTCCTCTTTCATTTTGTTTTAACAGGAAAACTGGAAATGCCACTTATAAAAGATTTTCTCCTTCGGAATGGAATCGATGCAAGCCCTCCTGCACAGCACTGTCATTGCTCTTAAACATTAAGTGTCGGTTTCCAACCTTTGGTAGAAGCCTGTTAATTTTTCTGAGCTCTTCCCAAATATGAATCTCTGGAGTGTGGGGATAAGGAGAGAAGGCTGTTCATCAGTCCAGACAACAAACATTCCATTTTGTTGACTGCAATGTTGACGCTTGCTGTTTTCAACTCTTTGTTTTATTTTTCTTGTTTCCCATGCCGGCAAAATCTAAGATGTACCTAGGTGATAAAGGTGCTATTTCGGTCCACAAAATTTCAGTAGACAGCACTAAATCAGTACATGTAAGTTTCCCTGGCAGGCAAACAGCAGGTCCCTGGGGCCATCTCAGGTCTAGAAAATACACACAGGGGAGATGCTTAAGCCCCTTCTCCCCCCCACATACACCATGATCCTGATCCAAATTGGGCCTGCACATGCCTGGGAATTAATTTCTGAGACAGCACTGAACTCCAACAGTGTGTCTAGTTCACAGCATCCGTGGGGAACCAAAGACTTTTGTGTGTGTGTGTGAATTTGCTCATAAAGGTTCAAACATGTGCTACTTCACTCAGAATATTTGGAGTAGTTGTCTGAATAAGACATTTACACTTGTCAATTTCATAAACCAACCAGGTACATTTTTATATACCAGGGCATACATAATGCATTCTATGTTCTTAACACAGCTTGGATAAGGAAACATGTATTGCTTATAGTTCAGTTTTTCCAGCTTTTCAATCCTTCCCCATTGGGGAAGAATGTTGGGGCTATCCTTGTCTCAAACCCGGAAGCTTCGACTAGTGCAGAACGCAGCAGCCAGGTTGTTAACGGGCCTTCCTTTACAGGAACACATTCAACCTGTGCTGAAAGCGCTGCACTGGTTGCCTATTGCATACCGGGTTCGTTTCAAGGTGTTGGTTCTCACCTTTAAGGCCCTATATGGCCAGGGGCCTGCATACCTTAGGGACTGCCTTTCCCCATATGTTCCCCGGAGAGCACTTCAGTCTGGATCACAAAATCTACTTACAATCCCCAGCCCTAAGGAGGCCAGGCTCATGACAACTAGAGCCAGAGCCTTCTCTGTAGTGGCTCCACGATGGAGGAATGAGTTGCCAGAAGAGGTCAGGGCCCTGCGAGAGCTCATACAGCTCCGCAGGGCCTGCAAGACGGCACTCTTTCACCAGGCATTTGTAAATTAGACTGCTGGCCACTACAGTCCTAGGTAACATATGAACCATCCCTTGAAATCCGCTGTACAGCAGCTGCAGAGAAGACAATTTAAGATCGGCTTACAGAGAATCAGAAACTAAGATTATAGTGCTGAAATGTTTTATGTATTTTATATTTTAATATTATTCTGTGGTTTATGGTTCTAATGTATTACTGTGTTTACTCATGCACATGCATGTCTATGTGAGCCACCCTGAGCCCACCTAGGCAAGGAGGGCGGGATACAAATGGAATAAAATAAATAAATAAATAAATAAAAATTTTCCCTGCCATGGCTTCAAAGTTTCCAGAAATGCTGTGTTCCTGCTCATGGTCACAGCCAGCCTGATTATGTGAAGCAACTGCAAGGAAGATAAAGATCCAGAGAGAAGCAAACTGGACAAATTGATTTGGGGATCAAATGCTAAGAAGTGGTGCCAGGGAGAAGAAAGATGGCTTCCTCCTGCCCTGCAAAAACCATTCAGAGAGCTTAAATCAGCCGTGGCACAAAAACTCTGCTCCTGCCATTTGGGTTGGGACAGTAAAGGAGAATTGCTGCTTGGCTTGCACATCCAATTCCCTTCCTCCTGCCTCTTGCTATTGCTGCCATCATAGGCTGTCAATTTTAGCCAGGACAAGAGAATAGGTCAAAGACGTGCCTGTGCTACTCATAAACCCTAAATTTTTTCCACCCTTCACTGGTGCAATAGAGAAAAGAGCCACTTAAGATAAAAGGGCAGTGAATTTTGATCAGAGAAAAGATCATTCTTCATGCAGCAGAATGTCACCCTACAGAATTCATTGCTGCAAGAGACAAAGGACCAGACAGGTTGTCGCACCAGGATCATTTGTTCCTTTACCGCAGTCAGCTGCAAGGAGAATTGCACCCTGGTTTCTACATCACACCAAAATGGTGCTGAATTCCCCATGAACCACCACCCTCCCCCAAATGCTCATCTCCATTGACAAAGTCCTATTGCATATTTACTCATAAGTCCTATTCACCAAAGGTGCTGCTTCTCCCTGCAGTTTTCTTTTGTTCAAAATTTTATTTGTTACATCTTGACGCTACATCCTGAATCAATGAAGAACACAACACCAACTCTCTGTGTATAAAGTATCAAAATAGATATAGGAGTTTATTGAGCAAATCTAAACAATTACTATATACCAAACAATATGAAAAATAAATGCAGTGAGTAAGCCATCTACTGTGCGCGATGCATAATTGGACTGGTTCTCCTGTTGGACTTTCATAAGAAGACTGCATCAGATTTGGACTCTTCGCATATATGGACAGTAGTTGCACCATAGATGGCTTACTCACTGTATTTATTTTTCACATTGTTTGGTATATAGTAATTGTTTAGATTTGCTCAGTAGTCTCCTATAATATATCTACTTTGATACTTTATACACGGAGAGTTGGTGTTGTGTTCTTCAGCTATTTTATCTCCGTGGTCCTGATATTTCGTGATTACATCCTGAAGCAATGGCTGACTGGCATTTTTATGTTTTGGGGTTGAGGCAGCAGTTTAAACACTTTTTTCCCCTTTGCAAACAAATCGACTGTAAATTTTTATTAACTTATTTTGTAATAATGCTATACTAATCTTCAAAAATAAATGGAGCATGGCTTTGGCTGCAAAGTGAAAAACAGCAAATGCTTATCTCCCCTCCCTCTCAATCATAGAGAACTGCTAAATAACAACTGAGTCATGATTACCCCAACCAACTGGACAAAGAAAACAGGAAGTAATAATAAATGAAACTGGAAGTAAACGATAAGGAGGAAAATGTAGAGTGTCCCTGAGAAAATGCAATAGCATTTTGAATGTCCACACTGGACAGCTTGGAGCTACAATTATTTTAACCCCATTAGAGAAAAAGGGTTAAATTGAATAAAATTTGAAATATTCCAGGATTGCATAGTGATATGATATAGTTTGACTCTGTGTTGTCAATAAGTTTGTTTTTCAAGACAAAAACTGGGCCTTTTTCAAATATTCTAGATGAGTTTACTTTGTCACTCAGCATTCCTAAAATAAAGGGCCATCCTCCTTAGGTCCTTCAGAGGCACCTGTCTTCCCTTCAAAGCACAGCAGGGCTTTTCTGTATTCTCATTTTCCTCACGTGCATGATCCTGTTGCTTTGAAGGTTTTTTTTTCTGGAGCCTTCTAGATTAAAAGAGAAGAACAAAAACTTTTGCCCCATTTACTATCTTGTTAACCCCCATTTAACCTCTTGGTGATGAATGCACCAAGTCTCATTAAGCGGTTATTAATACTGTCCCTTTTGCAACTAACTGGTGCTGGGAAGAATTAATTTCCTTGAATATTTTGCAATAAGGCAGCTTCCCTGATTAGAGGTTTGTATGTATTGATGTGCTGACTCAGGCTAGTGATCCATCCAGCCTGGTTTCAGGCAATGGTTGCTAGCAGGCCTGCGTGAAAGAGATCGTCGAAGGGTCTGAACAGATCCCCATTTCATTTGGTGTTAACACTGAATGGGTTCTGCAGTTGGAGGTCCAGGGTCCAATATTGCACTGGGAGTGTCCTCGGCTACCTTTTCCAATGTCCAGTCCACAGCAAAAGTGCTGTCTGGAGGGAGGGACAACAGGACCTGCTAGCTTTGGAGGGGTGGGAGTGACCCCCTCAACACTCCATTACTTCCTCCAATAGGCCTAGCTATAAACTAGTTGCTACTGAGTTGGGGGTGGGGGAGGCACAGGGCTAGAAAAAAGGAAATTGAAGAATGCCAAGTCCTGTTTGTGCTGATAACTTGGGGTAGATTATATTTCTTCACAGCTTGGGTGACTTTTCCCTTCTCAAAGTCATGGACTGGCTCTCATCATTCCAAAATGCTGGAGGAATAAATACCCATGAATTGACCCATCAGGATTTTAATTTCTACCAAGGCTGCTTGCCTAGGAGAAAAGCAAGCAGGGTATCTTTTCCATCTTTTACTGAAACACATATTCTCTTTACTCAGCTGAACTCTGCCCATTCCCTAGCCTTTCCTCTGTGTGCTGTGCCTCTTGACAGAATGTAAACCTGCTACAGAGACGGTCCATTGTTCATCCTGAAAGGTCTCTTTTTTTATTGGCCCTGTTTTGGAATCCTGCAACTGACCTGTTGGGCCAGTTCCAGCACAGGGTATGCATGTTCTCGGTCTGGTTAATACCACCTCTGCCTACACCTGATTTAGGCTAGGACCTGCCCGCTGTTCCAGGGCCCTACATGGCTGCACCAGGGTAGCACATCAACACCTAGTGAGCTCCGATTCAAGGGCCAGTGTGCCAACCTTTGTCCATGTTTTCCCCTTGCAGGGCAAGCTGTGGGCTTCATTTGTCCTGCGGACTTCATCCATACCTATTGCAGCTGCTTCATTAATGAAGAGTTAAATCATGCACAAAATATACATTAATATATATCTAAAGGAATCGAACGCTCTTTGCCTCAGGAAGCTGTAGACATTTGCCTCGACAGGACAGAGGAACTGTAATTGCTTGTTAAGCATTGCTGACAAGATCCATTAGAGATTAACTGCTCTCAAAATGCTAATTGCCTCCCATCCCCGCAGTGTAAGCTGCACACTGGATATCAAATCAGAGAATCAATCGACACAGACCTGGGAGCTTTGAGGTCTACAGTCTTCTATTTCTGTCTGCGTTAATGGGGTTTTTATTTTAATTTTTTTTAAAAATTGCTGAGGCTAATTACTACATTCACTGGTGGTCTTTTATTAAATAAAATGATGGCAGCAAAAGCAACTTCAGAGCCAGCCACTCAGGGCTTAGATTTTGAATGGGGGGAGGGAGGCTGTAATCCCTAGAACATGATGGGAGATTTCCCCTCAGAGAATCTGCTCTTGTTTGCTTGAGCAGCACATACGCTAAAATTGGAACAATACAAATTAGAAGCTGCTGTCACCACAAATGGTTCTTGTTGAAGAAAGTGAAGCTACAATTACAAGTCACTGTTTCAACCATATCCCAGTGGATGGTGTGGAAGCATTACAGGGCTGCCCCAGAATAAATTAACAAGACACTCAAAGCTTGCATGTTCTCTGTGTAGATTCTTTGATATGTATTCTATTGCTTAAAGGAACCAACAAAAAGATGACATACAATCATGTCCCATTTCTTAAATATGAGTGATCTGCTGTAGTGTAATGACTGTGGTGCCAGTTATCTCACTCACACCTTGAAATACACCATGACTTCACAGGGTGATGCCAATAGATGCTCAGGAGCAGGGCTTTTTTTGTAGCAGGAACTCCTTTGCATATTAGGCCACAAACCTCTGATGTAGCCAATCCTCCTGGAACTTACAGTAGGCCTTGTAACAGGTTACATCAGGGGTGTGTGGCCTAATATGCAAATGAGTTCCTGCTACAAAAAAGCCCTGAGGATATCATGCCATACAGCACACCAACAAGGTGCTGTATATGGAAATGACCTGACTTTCCAGCAGCAGCAATTTGGTGCTAGGGAAATGCAGTCTCTTGTAACTAGGAGAATCACAGATCAGGGGCATTGAACTCATTTGTTATGAGAGATGGACCAGGCCATGAGACCTTGTTGGGCCAGGCCATGTGTCATTAAATGTAATGCCAGGTAGTGGAGATTCTAAAGGACACAGACAAACGTGAAGATTTTGTTTAAACCCCTTAAAACATGCTTAAAACATTAGCATTCTTGCAATATCTTGCTTTAAATTATTGCATCAAAATCTGGAGACAATTTTTGTGCTGTATCTTGAGTTTGCTGTACAGGTGTTGTTCAGTTATGTATCTGTAAGTTGCAAGCCTACTTTTGATTTATTGACATTCATTACAGAAATCTCATGGTCAATGCTTTGAGTCTAAGACCCAGAGGAAAACATGAAATGGCTGGGCATTGCAAGCTTTTGTACGTAAGTTTCTTCTTGTGCTGGTCAAGAACATGTGAAGGCACCATGACACAGACTGAGGGCTATGTGTTTGACTACAAAATTATAGTCTTCCCCAGAGAAATAACTATAATTCCCATGAGGCAGTGCAAGATTAGAAAGACAGCAATGTATTGTGGCCAGTATCAGCTTAGTATCTGGGAAGTCTAGGTTCAAAACCCCCAGTCCACAAAGGAAATGTGCTGGGTGAACTTGGACTGGACACACATTTTCAATCTAATGCACCTCACTGGCTTGTTGTAATTCTTCATCTAGATGGTTCACATTGATTTCCTACTGAGAAAGATTGGATCATGAGAGCATAAATACAGTGGGAAAAGGAGGGGAACCCAGTTGCACCCAGGAGAGCCCTGGCATAATCAGCTTAACAAAATTCTCTCACACTGTAGCAAAGCAAAAAGCTCATACCTTGAATAAAACTTTGCTGGTCTTAAAGGTGCTTTCTTCATATCTCTGCTGTGCAATGGAAGGAACTGGGCAAAATAAGCTCTCCCTCTTTCCCTCCCTCCCCAGAGAACAAGGAGGGGGAGGACTCTCAGCCGGTGGAAGGAAGAGAGGCTTGGCTCAGTAGCTATGCTAGCTAATGAGACAGCCCGGCAAAGCAAGCTCTCTCCCTCCCCCCCCCTTTGCTCCCCAAGAGCGGAACCTCAGCCAGTGGAAGGAAGAGAGGTTTTGCTCTGTAACTCCTGTGAGATTAGGGTTGTCAATCCCAAGGTGGGGGCAGAGGATCCCCCGGTTTGGATCCCCCTCCTTAAGGGTCATCAGAAAGCGGGGGTGGGGGGGGGAATGTCTCCTGGGCACTCCATTATTCCCTGTGGAGATTGATTCCCATAGGGTATAATGGAGAATTGATTGGTAAGTATCTGGGGCTCTGGTGGGGCTGTTTTTTGAGGTAGAACCACCAAATTTTCTGCAAATCATCCAGTGCCTCTTCTCAAAACATCCTCCAAGTTTCATAAAGATTGGAACAGGGGGTTGAATTCTATGAGCCCCAAAAGAAGGTGCCCCTATCCTTCATTATTTCCCATGGAGGGAGGCATTTAAAAGGTCCCTTTAAATGTGATGGCCAGAACTCCCTTTGGAGTTCAATTGTGCTTGTCACAACCTTGCTCCTGGCTCCACCCCCAAAGTCTCCTGGCTCCACCCCCAAAATCCTCAGATATTTCTTGAAATGGACCTGGCAGCCCTATGTGAGATTGAGAGAGCCTGGCAAAGCAAGCTGTGAAGGAAAAGAAAGCAAAAGACAGGGAGAAGGAAGCAGGTGACAGCCAGTTGCTTGTGGGATACATACAAGCCCGGTGGGGGCCAGATCCATCTTGCAGACTGTACATTTGACATCCCTGTGCTAGATGCTCTCTTCCCCCAACTATCATGCTCTGGCCAGAAAAAACTTGTTTGTATTCTTGCATAAAGCAAAAGTGTACTTAAGACACGTTTTGATCTAACTGTGGTTGGATGTACATATTCTACTGGTGGCAGAAACATATGAACTCTTGCCCTTCTCAAGGACCATATGAGGCACCTGTGTAGGCACTTGAGCCAAGTTATTTTATTTATTTAAAATATTTTAATGCTGCCTTTCCACACAACTTTAGGGCCCCCAAGGTAGTGAACAGTCAAAACCATTAAAACAGCTTTTAAAATATATATTATAAAAACAATTCAAAACAACACTTAAACAAAGACATAAAACTGTTTTAAAAACAAGCAAACAGGAACAAGGGTCAGTGAGGGAGCACCAACTGAAACAGAAAAGTCTTCATCTGCTACCAAAAGACAATGAGGAGAGCAGATGAATCTTCCTGGGGAATAAATTCCATAATTTTGGCGTCATGACTGAGAAGGTCTTTTCTCTGGTTGCCACCCATACAGTCTTGGATGGTGAGAGCACCCAAAGAAGGGTCCCTGTAGATGATTGCAGTGGTTGGATAGGTTCATATGGGAGTAAGGTGTCCTTGACCTTTCGACTCCTTTGAGGTTCAGTGGGGCACATTTACACTATGAATGGGGTGTGGTGAACATTCCTGAAAGGATCAGGAGAGATGAACTTAATCAGTGGGTCTTTGAGAAACCTGTTCAACAGAAAGTCACACCCGTGTTCCTCTAGGATACCACTGGCAGCTGCACCACTGTTCTGGCCTTCTGCTTCTATCCCAGTCAGAGACAAAACATTAATTGTGCCCTTTTGATAAAAGTCAGTAGGATAAAACTGCTCTAGACTCTCTCTGGTGCATGAACTTCCTTGCTGAGTAGCTCCTAATTTTGCTGTGAGATCTTCTCTTTCTTTTTTTGTTCATTGTCAACTCTTGTCTACAACATGGAGAGATGGCTCAGACCCCTGGCCTGCCTCTCTGTACCATGCACTGCTTGCAGAAAGAGCTGCTGTGGCGCACTGATCTTCCCAATCAAGGACACCTAAAGCACTGGGGGCTTTATAGTTTAGAACAGGAACAACTAAAGGGCGACATGAAAGAATGTATGGAGAGATTTTTCTCCCTCTGTGGTAGCATTAGATTTCGAGGTCTTCAAAGGAAATGGATCGGCAGTAGGTTCAGAACAGACAAAGCAGGTTCAGTATAGAAGGGCTATTTCAGACTGTAGCTGCTGGTTTTCACTCAAGGCTTGCCTGTGCCATAGAACTAGCCAGAGCTGAGGCCTTCAGCAGGCTACAGAGTGGATGGCCCATCATCCTACCGGCATACTTACTCAGGGAGCCAGGTAATGCTTGCAACAATAGCTTTATTTACAGTCCAGTGTATAAGCAAAGTCTTGCTCAGGGTAGTTACATCACTCTCTGGAAGTGACTATGTAGGTTCCCTCACCTTCTCACATGCAGGCAAGACTGCCTTAATTGCTGCTGTATACTCTTGGAATGACTGCCATCACCCCAGCTCCTCAATGTGACTGTCTTAAGAACATAAGAGAAGCCATGTTGGATCAGGCCAATTGCCCATCCAGCCCAACACTGTGTCACACAATGGACCAAACACAGGTGCCGATAAAAACTGAGTTTCATGTTTAACATGGAAAGAGAAATTAATAGCAGTGGTGGAGAGGAAGGTCAATACGTACAGCACATGTGCTAAACTAATTCAGTGTATTGGTTACAGCTCTCCCGACCCCTCATCTCCCAGCAATTAGAATGGTTATGAGCATTCATGACATCACTGCAGGTCAGCCAATGGCTGGAGTTTGCTCTCAGGCTCATACATTGTAGAAAAAACCCACTGCGGTTGGAGATCAAGGGGCCAGCAGCAAAACCACTCTGGCAGATTAGCAGCATCGAGCCTGGAACATTCCGCCAGACCTGCTTCTTAATGAGATGTTGACTGCTGCAATTTTGCGCTGCATTAAAAAGTCTTTGGGGAGGGTTTGAAGCCTTCACTTATTGTTATCAACACTCATAAAATAATAGAGCCGGACGTGACGGCAATTGATTCAGTACCTGACATGATGCAGCTCCTTGTCTGAGCATCACAGAGTGATACATCAAGTCCCACCGCCTCTCAACAGCAACCCCCAGCTCAGCCTCAGAGAGAGCAGTCAGAATGGGATTTATGGCTGCTGCCTTTTATGGGATGCCTTATAGGGAGCTGTTAAAGAATGGGATGACCCTGTAATAGTTTCATAAATATTAATACAATTTTTGCTGAGGGAGCTAGATATCGAAGTCGGACCATTTCTGCAGTGTCAGGGCTCTAGAAGTGACAGGCAGGGCTGGGAAGGGTGTTTGTGTGGGGACAGCTGGTGGGATATGTGCCTGGAATAGGAGAGCAGGTGTGTGCCAGCAGCAACTCCCACTGTGGACATAACCCATTGCAAGCCATCCTGCAATGAATGGGAAACTGTATGCATCCTTGTTGTAGAGGCAGTTGGTCTAGGGGAACGGTTCTGACTTTGGGTAGGCTCAGGAAAGCCCCATGCAACTGGAAGCAAGAGAGCCAGTTTGGTGTAGTGGTTAAGTGTGCGGACTCTTATCTGGGAGAACCGGGTTTGATTCCCCACTCCTCCACTTGCACCTGCTGGAATGGCCTTGGGTCAGCCATAGCTCTGGCAGAGGTTGTCCTTGAAAGGGCAGCTGCTGTGAGAGCCCTCTCCAGCCCCACCCACCTCACAGGGTGTTTGTTGTGGGGGAGGAAGGTAAAGGAGATTGTGAGCCGCTCTGAGACTCTTCGGAGTGGAGGGCGGGATATAAATCCAATATCTTCTTCTTCTTCTTCTTCTTCTTCTTCTTCTTCTTCTTCTTCTTCTTCTTCTTCTTCTTCTTCTTCTTCTTCTTCAATATCTAGTGGGGTAATAGTTTTATGAAACTATTACAGGGTCATCCCTTTCTTTAACAGCTCCCTATAAGGCATCCCATAAAAGGCACTGCAAGGCTTTTTTTGTAGGAGGAACTCTTCTGCATATAAGGCCACACACCCCTGATGTAGCCAATCCTCCAAGAGCTTACAGGGCCTACTCTAAGCTCCAGGAGGATTGGCTACATCAGGGGGTGTGGCCTAATATGCAAAAGAGTTCCTGATACAAAAAAAAGCCCTGGTTACAACCAATAATTCAGGGGGAGAGCACTTGCTTTGGGTGCTAAATGTCTCAGGTGCAACCCCTGGCATCTCTGGTTAAAAGGACCTCAGGTTGCTGAGAAAGACTCCTCCACCCCCTGGAGAGTGCTGCTAGTCAGAAGAGTCAATGCAGAGAGATAAAGGGACTAAAAGTCTGGGTTGAGAAAAGCAGCTTCATTTTAGGAGCAGTTGTAGCTGAATGGAAAGGCCTTTGCTGGCAAAGGATCAGTTCTTGGTATCTCCAGTTAAAAGGTTCTCAGATGGCAGAACTGCTGGGAAAGTGTTCTCTCAGCCTGAGACCTCAGGGAGCAACTGGCAATTGAAGTAGCCAGTCCAGGGCTGTGTGGATCAGTGGTCTGGCTAAGGAGAGGGTGACTTCTCATGTTTGCATATGAGTAAACAGCCCACCAAGGCTAGGGTTTTAGCAAAGGATCTTCATTCACCATTTGGGAAGAGTTGCTATCCCCCTGGATTGTATCACTTCCTTTCCAGAATTGGCAAGCTGCCTTCTCAGCCACATCTGTTCTCAAATACTGCAGAATCTGATGATGGGCTTATGTAGATGACAGGCTCACAGCTTTGCCTCTGCAAAATCTCATCTTTACACAAGGGGGGGAGACTGCTGCAACCTCCCACTCCTGCTTTGTGCTCGAGGTCTTGAGACAAAGTGTGTGTCCAATCATGGGAGGTGAAAAGATTCAACCCTCTGCAGGGACAGGATCTCTCGGAATCTTAGAGGACAGCAGAAGTCTCAGAATCTTCCCCTCTGTCCTTTAACTCATGCAATGCAACATATCACATTATCCTAGATCTTTCTTTAATTAAAGCCATGGCTCAGCATGGGTCTTGATTCATAGTTAATCTTTACATGCATAAAAATAAATGGGAGTGCTATAGCACCTTAAACATTAATAAAAATGTATTCCAGAATAAGCTTTGGGGGACTAGAGCCTGAAAAAGATCCCCCCCCCCCAATTTCCATTGTTTTTGCCCAAAATGTGGCAGGAAATCTGCTTGCATGAGAGAGGGCTCTGGGGGCTTTCCCACAGTCCTCCCTTCTTCTCTCCTATCTTCCAGCACTCACCACCACTCAAGCTCTGCCCTTTTATTCTCTGCCCTTGCCTTGAGGCACAAATCAGGGCTCTCTCTCTTTGTGTCTCTCTGTGCGCATGCATGCGTGTGTGCACGTGTGTGTGTGTACTGCTTCACATACTCTTCTTCCTCTCTGGCCAGTCAACAGTCTGTAGCCCAGTCAGGAGCTTCTGGTCTATGGGTGGATGAAACAGCCAGGTATCCTGGGTAAGACTGTTGCCAACAGTCTGAGATCTTTAAAAGGAAAATATCTCCATGTACTAAAATATAATCTCAATTTACTATAGCACAAGAGTACTGAAAAACTGTATTAACACATTATAGAGTTTTATAGCACTAAGAAATAAAACATATGATGCTAACTTAGTCTCTGGCCCTCTCCCACGTGGAGACATGCCTTCTCCCTCATATTTCCACCAGGGAAGGAGATAGAGACTTGCCTTTTAAAGAATGAAAGCTGGGAATTCAGAGAATCTGCTTATATCGCCATTACACTATATCAATATAGCAAGCCTTAAAAAAAAAAAGGAAGTCTGTGCTGTGATGCCACTGATGACAACACTGATGGTGACAGCACCCTCCCTTGAAAATACTGATTAGTTAAGCCACTTCTGGAAGAAAGTAAACTGACTCCACAACAGCGAAAATGCAGAAGGAGGGCAGACATGCAGAAGAACCCTGCCCAAACCAATTCCAGTGCTTGTGGATTGACTCCCAAGGAAATCAGGAGTAAGTTAAGTGTGCAGAAAAGGCCTAAGTTATACAGTCAGTGGTGTTAACCTTGACATTCCCTTCCATGGAATGGACACAAGCCCATTGGAGCCTTGAAAAACAGAAGCTGATCAAGACAGATTTTATTCCCTCTCCCCGTTTCCCTGCCCTTGGCTTGTACACTTTTCACAGGATGTCCAGTCCTTTTAACCCTTCCTGGTCTTCTATGTGTTTTTTTATAATTGCTGTTTTATTTACATTGTAAACTGCCTTGAGTTTTGCTATGGGGAAAGGTAGCTGATAAATGTTTTAAATCAATAAATACATGCTGTTTCTTGCAGGATCTTAGATATTCCAACTACCCAGCCTGGTCTGATTTTAGGTGGGGAGAAAGGAAACAGACTGGGGATGCAAAACCAGAGCTGAGACTAGAAATGATTCTTCCTCCATCCCTCCATAGATCAGGACATTGATGCAGGAGCAGAATTAAATATGCTCCTTTGCATAAATTCATGGATGAGTAGTATAATCTTAAGGGTTACTGGTGCTCCACAGTGGCAGAACAATGCTGGGGGCCTGCACCAGTATAACCGGTCATTTTGCTGGTGTAACTCAAAGATATACTAGCATAAAGGTCAGTTGGATTTCCCTCCCTTTCCCAGGATTGCACTGTTAATTAATAGTCCCTCATATCCACTTACATGAGCCCCTGGCACAGAGTGTTAAAGCTGCAATACTGCAGTCCTAAGCTCTGCTCACGACCTGAGTTCGATCCCCGGCGGAAGCTGGGTTTTCAGGTAGCCAGCTTGAGGTTGACTCAGCCTTCCATCCTTCCGAGGTTGGTAAAACGAGTACCCAGCTTGCTGGGGGGAAAGTGTAGATGACTGGGGAAGGCAATGGCAAACCACCCCATAAAAAGTCTGCCGTGAAAACATGAAAGCAACGTCACCCCAGAGTCTGAAATGACTGGTGCTTGCACAGGGGACCTTTCCTTTTCCTTTTCCTTTCCATATCCACTTGGAAGGGAAAGCCCTCCCTCAACCCTGAGATCTGTCTGTGGGTTTCCTGCATCCCATTCCGTTACACCTTTGGTTTCAACTGGCCAACAAGTTCAACTAATGCATTCTCAAGGCTCCCTTGTGAGGGATGGAATTGATTTGGGATTTTTCACTGAGATTAGTTACACTTCCATTCCCACATCCCACCCCACCCCTTGCACAAGGCATATGCTGGTGAGACTCTGATAACTCTATTCCTTGAGGGGAAAGAGTCACATCAGAAGACAACAACCCACTGCAATTTGAACACTGGAGAAAATAAGGCATTCCTGGAAACATGATAGCCAAATCCCTTTCTGCAAGCAAGCAAGAGTGTTTCTGGAAAGGCAGAATGGAGGCCAGAGTAGGAGATGGTACAGCCAGTGAGCCCTGGAGGGCCTTGGCTCTATCTCCGGCACTGTTAGAGATAGGGGGAGAGAAGCAACTTTCGAGCCATCATAAATTTATTTTCTATCATGGGTGCTGCTGTATTTATTTAGCTATAAGGCAAGTGGTAGGAGGCAAATGAGAATCCATCCTTCTTGTTTTTATGTCTCTGCCTCCTTTCTTGCTCTGTGCTTGGTCCTCATCTGTGATTGGGAAATAATTCATCAGGGTCATAACCAGGATCAAGAACATAATTCCTCTCCCCTGCAGGATATCAGGAAGAGTTCCTCTTGGTGATTCTCTTGTGCACAGGAACTGGCTGTTGTCAGACATCTGGTAACCTCTCCACCCTTGGCTGTAAGCTGACAGACTTGAGCACTCTAGGGGGGAAACTCAGAGGTACTTCCAGCCTTCCTTCCTTTGCTTTCATCAGTTTTTATGCAAACATAGCCATTTTCTAGCATCTGTGGCATTTTCCTATCACCAGTGAAGTAATCGTTAGAAGCAATGCAACACATATGTTAGAAAAGGAGATAATATAAAGGGGATACAGAAAAGAAAAAAGGTTACATAACATAATGGTGTATATCAGAGATAATTATACCCGAGTATATTAAACAAAAAAAATATTTCTCCCCAACACCCCCCTCATCATAATTCTGGCAGCACATCCTTGTCCAGTTCCCACTTCCTGTGTCACTTTTTTTGGGGGGGGGGGGTGGTTTACAGTTAAAAAAAATAATTTCCTGATTTATCTAAAGATTAAACATTCTTTTACCACTTCAAATTCAAGCCACAAAACAGTAGGAATGCTATGTTTTGCTGTTCTATTTCTGTTGTCAACTGGCTCTATTACAAAAGCATAGTCATAACTATAGAACTGGGAAGGGGGGCACCCAATGAAACTGAATGGCAACACATTTGGGACCAACAAAAGAAAGTACTTTGCTTCATGAGTAATCAAAGCGTGGCATTCACCACCAGTAGTCACAATGATGGCCACAAGCATAAATGGCTTTAAATGGGGATTAGGCAGAGAGGTTCATTGGCTACTAGTCATGGTGGTTAAAGCAAACTCCCTATTCAGAGACAGGAAAGGAAACCTCTTAAGACCAGTGTGAGGAGGCACAACTGGGGGAAGGCTTTGGCATCTGTGCCCTGTTTGCCATCTGGGGCATAAGATACTGTGCCCTGTTTGCCATCTGGGGCATAATAAGAGGGTGCTGGACTAGATGGACTAGTGGCCTGATCCAGCAGTGCTCTTCTAACATTTTGTATATCATTTCCCTTGGGTGCCTTTGTCAGCCTGTAGGTTTGCCAGAGTGGACAACCCTCACAGCTGCTTCTTCATGAGGAGAGTGAAAGGAGAAAATATGAGACACAGAGAGGCTCCTGTTTGCTTGCTGTAAGTAGCCCAGGAGCCAGCAAAGCACCCCCCACACTGAACCCCCTGTGAGAAGGCAGCTTTTCCAGCAGACTTCCTCTGGCTTTTCATTCCCAACCTTTTCTGCACAACCGTCATCCATTCCCTTTTTGCCACTCCATCGTCCACAGCATTTCAATGAGCTCCTTCCCAGGCCGTTTCTAATGAGATTTGCCAACCAAGGCCTGAGTACCAGGCAGCGTGCATCTGCTATTGCTTCTGAGCGTGCGAAGGCATCTATCATTAACTTAATCACCAACCAAAGTGAAGCCTGGAATAGCTAAGCAGAGCCTGGCCCACCAGCTGCATCCAGCACCAGCTTTCTGTCATCCTGCAACTGACACTGCGGTTCTTTCAGATTTAATTGAAAAAACCCACGATCTCTCCCAAAGGCATTTGAACTTGTTCTCTGTCCAGAATGAAGGATTGAAGGCTTCTCTCCATTATCTTTATAGTATCCTGTGGAAATGTAACCCTCCAAAGAACATCGGAAGTCTGTGAAGGGAATTGACCCCTGTATGGCGACTGGATTCCCCACCTTCATTGCCACTGCATGAAATGGCTTTCCTGTGCACAGTATCTTAGTGGAAGCACCATGTCCTGCCCACAGGACAGCCAGCATTATGGAGTAGTTCAAGGGTTCTGGGAGACCAAGGATGGGATCCCCATATGGCCATGGAAGCTTGCTGGGGGACCTTGGGCCAGTCACTCTCTTTCAGCCTCCCTTCCACATAGAGTTGTTGTTATGAGGACAAAATGGAGGAGGAAAGAAAAATGCTAAGCCACTTTGTGTATGCTTTGGGGAGAACAGTGGAGTTGAAATATCCAAATAAAGGAACAGATTCTTCCTCTGTCATGGTGCTGCTCCCTGGTTCATCTAAATGAGCTGCTGGTGAATCCCAAACGGGAGTTTTTAACAGGAGGCCCAGCTAGGGTTGCCAGGCCTGACTCAAAAAATATCTGGAGACTTCGGGGGTAGAGCCAGGAGACTTTGGGGGTGGAGTCAGGAGCAAGGATATGACAAGCACAATTGAACTTCAAAGGGAGTTCTGGCCACCACATTTAAAGGGACCGCACACCTTTTAATTGCCTTCCCTCCATTTGGAAATAATGAAAGATGGGGGCACCTTCTTTTGGGGCTTAGAGAATTGGATGGACCCCCCTGGTCCAATCTTTTTGAAACTTCTAATAACCCTGAAGCAGGGGGAGGGCCTCCAAACTGGGGGAATCCCCTGCCCCCAACTGGGGATTGGCAACCCTAGGCCTAGCTTCCACCACTTTCATGCATGCTAAATAATGCAGTTTCTATCCACTTCAGCAAATGTTTGCAAGTGGATCTTGCCATTTCACACAGTGGGTGCATTCACACACACTAAGTCCGATTCTTTATTAGCAGTTGCTTCACCCCTGGGATTCAGCTTTCCCCAGCTCAAGTGATAAATTCCTCACCAGATGCTGCACAGGTGAATTTTGATCTGCAGCTCCCTCCAATTTCTCTTGCAGCTTCCTGACCTTGTTTTTTAGAGATCAGGAAGCTGCAAGGGAAACTGGAGGGAACCACAGATCAAAATGCACTCATGCAGCAACTGGTGGAGAATTGATCACTTGAGCCAGGGAAAGCAAAAGCCCAGGGGGAGAGCAACTGCTAGTGAGGAATCAATGCAAGTAACATACTTTGCGACTGGATTTTTACTGTGTAAGAACAGTAAAAACCACTTGCAAACAGTCACCGTGTGAAAACACCCAGTAAAATCCAGTTGTAAAATGCACTGAAATTATTTAGTGTGTGTGCAATCAGCCTTTTCTTCTGGAATCCCTCATCTGTTGCCAGATGTAGAGAGAGTGAAGGACAAGCTCAAAGGTACTGGCTTTCTTTGCATGCTCCAGGACTGGGAAGGGAAAGAGAAGCTGTGTTTTGTCTGAAGGGCTTTAGATGCCGGCTGCATTCAACCCTAATCTCAAGCTGCTGTTGTTCCATTTGATTGTTAGCACCCAGGGCTGTGCCAACCATTGGTAAATTTACAGAATCATAAAATAATGTGTGGCAATTTGATATTTGGAAATCTGCTTGGCTTGAAAAGAATGGGCGTTAGCCTGGAATCTACACGGATTCCTCACTTGTGATGGGTACAAGGCAGGATCTGTTGAGTGAAACAGAGCATGTGATTGAAGACAGCCAGAACCCTACAGGCCCTGTGCTCAGAGCCCCGGACAAGCCACATCTTCAGCTCACTTGCAAGGAGGCTATTACATGCACAGTGGAGTGTAAATTACTTAGGGCTGCAATCGCCCTGTGCGGCAAGAATGCATTAAGCCAGAGTGATTTACTGCAGGAGAGCAAGGCTGCTGCTGCAGGGCCCCTGCTCAGGATTTAATACTTCTCTCTTCAGTAAATCATTCCCCGCAGAGTGAGGCTCCACTTCTTGCAACTCAGGCCATATTCATGAGCTATTAGAATTAACAGGGAACCAAATCTCCACCCACACTAGAAAATAATAGTAAAAAAATCCCTGGGACAGTTTCAGTGGGCGAGCATGGAGAGAGGCAGATGTCCAAAGGGCTGTGCCCAAGGGCATCCGCTGTGCAGCCCTTGGCCATGCTGAGGGGCCAGGATGGCTTTTCTGGTGCTTTTTCAGCAAGAACAGGCAGGAGGGACCAAAGTAATTATCTCCTAAAAGGACAGCAGAGAAATGTTGAACTTCATAGGAACAATAAGAGGACTGCAGATTTATACCCCACCCTTCTCTCTGAATCAGAGACTCCGAGCGGCTTACAATCTCTTATATCTTCTCCCCCACAACAGACACCCTGTGAGGTGGGTGGGGCTGAGAGGGCTCTCACAGCAGCTGCACTTTCAAGTACAACTCCTGCGATAGCTATGGCTGACCCAAGGCCATTCCAGCAGCTGCAAGTGGAGGAGTGGGGAATCAAACCTGGTTCTCCCAGATAAGAGTCCGCACACTTAACCATTAGGCCAAACTGACTCTGATTCTCAGGCTACCCGTTGTATCCAAATGTGTAATACAAGTGTACAGAGATGGTTGTGAGGGTCATTTGTGACTTAGTAAATACCTCCCTTTCAATTTATCATGCTCTTTAAGAAGCTTGGGTCAGCTTATGTTGGGCTCCTAGTGGTCACTCATCCAGGCATTGAAGAACTCCACACTTGCATAGTTCCAATAACGCTACATTGGAAAGAAATGCATGGATCTGCAGTACCTAATAGCAGTTCAGCTTGCAGGTGGTTAAGCTACCTTAACAGGTCCACTGGAATCAATGGGATGCAAGTGCACACAAATAAATCATGGGGGTTTCATTGGTCAGGCATACTGGACACTAAATGTGCTTCCCAGGTGTAACAGCATCTGTGTTTTTATTTCTAGAGCTCTTTGGAGTCTTGTGCCTGGCAGCCAACAGGGCCCCCAGAAATCAGCCTGCTCATTGTCCTCTGGTGAATAATTCTCTTGCAAGAAGTAAAACAAGGTGACCTAATTTCATCTCACACATATTGGAGAGGATGCTCATGGAGAACCCTCCTCCCCTTTGCTGTACTACTAGAGTAAGATATCTTGCCGCAAGTGCTAAAAAGTGTATATACAGAGAGAGAGAGAGTGTCAATGGCAACACATTTATATGAATGCAAAGGCAGGAAATGCACCACTGAGCAAATGCTGCAAGACTGTGAATTGGTAGCAGTGGCTGGAGAGCCATCTGTTGCCACCCAAAGCCTCTCTCTACCTTTATCAGGCAGCTTTGTGACTGCAACGTGGTTACAAGGTAGGGATGATAAAGCTGGGGTGGAAGTGCTATTGGTGAGAAGGTTTGATGCAAAAGTTAAGGTGGTCCCTGCTCCAGATGAGGCTGCACTGCCCTTGAAGGAACTACTGGATAAGCAAGTGATAGCTGTGGCCAGGAGTGCCTTTTACCAGCTGCAACTAGTAAGGTAACTGTGGTTTTTCCTGAGTCAAAAAGATCTGGGCACTTTTTTTAGATGCCCTAGTTACATCTAGATTAGATTACTGCAATGCACTCTATGTAGGTCTGCCCTTGAAAAGTGTTCATAAACTAGGGCTGCCAACCCCCGGTCTGGGCGGGGGTTCCCCGTCCTGGGAGGTTCTCAACCCACCAGCCCACATTGGGCCAGCAGGGGGAACCTCCCCCAACGTCGTCGGAAGTGACGTCATCATGCCGGCAATGTCGCTCGTTGCTGCTTTAGGCATTTCTGGGAAAACTCTATGGTTTCCCTGGATGCTCTAGCCATTTGGGAGGGAAAACTCTATTATACAAAAGTCCCCTGCCAGGCACCGCTGGGGACTTGGCAACTCTATCATAAACTTCAATGCGGCACAAGAAGGAGGAGCCCTGGCTCAATGGTGGAGCATCTTCTTGGGATGCAGAAGGTCCCAGTTTTAAAACCTGGTATCTCCAGTTAAAAGAAAGACCTCTGCCTGAGACCCTGGAAAGTTACTACCTGTCAGAGTAGACGATACTGACCTTGATAGACTAATGGACCAGTTTAGCATAAGGCAGCTTCATGTGTTCAAAGCCAGAAGTAGGTTATAGGGACCATATAACTCCAATCTTGGTCTATTTATACTGGCTACCAATTTGTTTCCAGGCACAATTCAAGGTGCTGGTGTTGACCTTTAAAGTCCTCTATGGCTTGGGACCAACATATGTGAAAGACTGCCTGTCCCCTTATGAACCTACCCAACCACTGTGGTCATCTTCTGCGACTCCTGCCTTCTGAGATTAGATGAGTGGCAACCCAGGGCAGGGTCTTCTCGGTTGTAGCACTAGAACTCTCTCCCTGGGAAGACTCTTCTGTTGCCATCTTCCACCAGTGGGTGAAAACTGTTTTGTTTCTTCTGGCTTTGTCTTAGTAATCTTCTCAGTGATCCTTATGTTTTAATGGTTGTTTTTATATTTACGTATTTTACCTTTGATTTCAATGTGTTTTCATTTGGTTTCAAGGGTTTAAAGGCACATTTTTATAATGAATGTTTTAAATCTGTGAGCAGAAAAGCAGAGTATAAATTTTATAATCTATAGACATAAAATTTGTGTTGGGAAATTTCAGCTTCCTCATTTGTTGGGACTGGGTGGGACTTCACTGCATCAGCTATTGGCTGACTTTCTGTCTGTCACCACTTCCCACTGCCATTGGGTAGCCTTGCTGTTACCTGCCTATTGCCGGCCCTGCCAGGCCAGAACCATATCATAAGGCCACTGACCTTTGAGCAAGACAGTTCTCTACTGAGAGGTTCTCCTGGAGCTTTTCTGATTACTGCTCCCTCTCCTCAGGACCTGTTGTAAGAAGTCCAGGATAGTCTGTCCCCCCCACTAACAATGCTGCTGCGAAGCAAAAAGTGAAGCAAACAGTAAACTGTGAGAGACATGTTCCTTTGCCCCACCTACTCAGGCTTGGAAATGTTAACGGTCTTACCTCAGAGATAGCAAACTCTTCTCTGTGTCCTCTCTTTCAACCAGTCTCAGAAAAGGCTACAGAGCTACTGTGGCCCTATGAAAGGCCTCCCAGCACACACAGCTTCCAAAGGCCACACAAATAGCCAGGGAGGCAAAGCCCCACTTATATTCCCCCTGGGAAGTGCTAGCCAGAACCTGTTAGACAACCCAGGCTGCTTTTCTCAGTAGAGGCCTTAGGTGACTAGAATAGCATACAGTCCACCCTCCAATAGGGTTCCTAATCCCCAGTTGGGGGCAGGGAATCCCCCGGTTTGGAGGCCCTCCCCGCACTTCAGGGTCATCAGAAAGTGGGGGGGGGGGGAGGAAAAGTATTCTTTATGGAGACCAATTCCCATTGGATATAATGGAGAATTGATCTGAGGGTATCTGGATCTCTGGAGAGGCTGTTTTTCAGTCAGTCAGTCAGTCACATTTTATTTGTATTCTGCCCTCCCTGCCAAAGCGACTCAGGGCGGCTAACAGCAAGAACTCAATACATACATTGTACAATAAATAGCATTTAACTACAATTAATTAAAATCCTAAAAACATTAATACATTTAGTGCTATAATCGCTGGCAAGTTTACTTGGTAGTTTAGTAGTTTCAGCTGGTGAAGGCTGTTTGGAACAAGATGGTCTTGCAGGCCCTGCGGAACTGTTCAAAGTCCCGCAGGGCCCGCATTTCTTCTGGAAGCTGATTCCACAGCTGTGGAGCCATAACAGAGAAAGCCCAAGTACGGGTACTCTGGAGTCTTACCTCTTTTGGCCCGGGGATAGTCAGCAGGTTCTTCCCTGCTGACCTCAGTGCTCTCTGGGGTTCATACGGGGAGAGACAGTCCCTAAGGTAGGCAGGTCCTCGGCCATATAGGGCTTTAAAGGTTATAACCAGCACTTTGTAACGAATCCGGTATATAACTGGCAGCCAGTGCAGTTCACGCAGCCCCGGCTGTATGTGTTCCCGCTTTGGGAGCCCCAGCAACAGCCTGGCAGCTGCGTTTTGCACTAGCTGCAGCTTCCGGGTTTGGCACAAAGGCAGCCCCATGTAGAGGGCATTACAGTAATCCAGTCTCGAGGTGACCGTTGCGTGTATCACTGTTGCCAGGTCCCGACGCTCTAGGAAGGGGGCCAACTGCCTTGCCCGCCTCAGATGAAAAAAGGCTGACTTGGCAGTGGCTGCTATCTGAGCCTCCATTGATAATGAAGGCTCCAGTAGGACTCCCAGGCTTCTGACTCGGCGCGCTGCTTTCAGTGGCGCCCCGTCAAAGACCGGGAGAGGTATTTCCCCTCCCAGAGCGCCCCAACCCAAGCAAAGGACCTCTGTCTTCGCCGGATTCAGTTTCAGCCCGCTCAGCCTTAACCAAGTTTCCACGGCATGCAGTGCCAGGTCTAAGTTCTCTGGGGCGCAGCCAGGCCGGCCGTCCATTAGCAGATAGAGCTGGGTGTCATCTGCATACTGGTGACACCCAAGCCCATACCTCCTGGGAATCTGGGCAAGGGGGCGCGTATAGATATTAAATAGCATCAGCGAGAGAACTGCTCCCTGAGGCACCCCACAATGTAGTGTACGTCTCTGGGAGAGCTCACTCCTGATTGCCACCCTTTGTCCCCGATCCTCAAGGAAGGAGGAAAGCCATTGTAAGGCCGACCCCCTAACCCCAATATCGGCAAGGCGGCGGGTCAGCAGCTGATGGTCGACCATGTCGAACGCGACCGACAGGTCTAACAACATCAGCACCGCCACACCGCCTCGATCCAGATGCCGCTGGAGGTCATCCACCAAGGCGACCAGCACTGTCTCTGTCCCATGACCCGGGTAGATGCACCAAATTTACAGCATAGCATCTGGTGCCACTCTCAAAACAACCTCCAAGTTTCAAAAGGATTGGACCAGGGGGTCCAATTCTGTGAGCCCCAAAAGAAGGTGCCCCTATCCTTCATTATTTCCAATGGAGGGAAGGCATTTAAAAGGTGTGTGGTCTCTTTAAATGAGATTGCCAGAACTCCCTTTGGAGTTTAATTATGTTTTTCACAAACTTGCTACTGGCTCCACCTCCAATGTCTCTTGGCTCCACCCCCAAAGCCCCCAGATATTTCTTGAATTGGACTTGGCAACCCTACCTTCTAAAGCAATTATTTTCTCCAGGATGGGGAGAGAAATCTGTTGTCTGGAATTCAGTTCTGATCACAGGAGATCTTCAGGCTCCAAGTGGGGATTGGCTACCCTAGGCCTGGCAGCACCCTCTGGATGACTAGATGTCACCCAGCTGGCATGACTTAACTAGGCCCAGCTGCTTGCTCCTGTTCAGCACCACTCCATCTATGACAGCTAATGTGATTTTTTTTTGTCTGGCTTGGTTGCCACAAGCTCATGCTGATGCTAAACACCACAAGGAAAAGGTGGCAACAATGCACTGCAAACAAAAGGAATGATGTGCTTCAGTGTCTGTGTGACCGTCATCATGCTCCCCCTGCACTCCTCCCCCATTATTCTTCTTTCTCAGCATTCTGGACCTGATTCAGGGCTTTAAGCCACCACAGACACTGGGAAACACTCACACACATGCTGGTGGGGATGTGTGGAATGGAAAGCTGGTGTCTGTTTCAGCTGCAGGGTGGGTGGGAAGACAGCAAGGGTGAGGAGCAGTGTTCCCTCTAAGCTGAGTTAGCATGAGCTAGCTCACAGATTTTTAGCCTCCAGCTCACACCTTTTTGTCTTAGCTCAGGAAAAATGGCCCCAGAGCACAATAATTTATGCAGTAGCTCACAACTTTAATGCCAGTAGCTCACAAAGTAGAATTTTTGCTCACAATCTGCAGCTTAGAGGGAACATTGGTGATGAAGTGAGTGAAAGCCAAGGTTGCGGGGGGGGGGGGGGGCTGGCTTCAGAGTGGGGTCTGCCAGACCAAGGTTTTTGCTGTGGAAGCTGACAATGATTTTAGGCCAGTCACAGACTTTGTCTAACCTAACTTACAAGGTTATGCAGATCAAAGTGGGGAGAGAAGAATGATGTAAGCTGCTTTGGTCTCCCCCACCCAGTGTGAAGAAAGATTGTCCTTTTCCTATATAGAAGGTGCATACTGCATAGAGGGGGAAGACAATGGAAAGCTGAAAGAGGGACAGATAAAAGGAAGGAGATATGGCAGCCAACTCCAGGTTAGGAAATTCCTGGAGATTTAAGGGGTGGGGTTTGAGAAGGGATGAAACCTCCAACAGATGCAATGCCATTTTCTCCTGGGGAACCACTGTTGCCAATCTCCAGGTGAGGGCTGGAGATCATTCAGAATTAAAATTGCTCTCCAGATGACAGACATCAGCTCCCCTTCAGGTGTGTGTGGGGGGAAAGTGCATGCCTTCACTTGGGTGGGTGGAAGACAGCAAGGGTGGGGAGGTATTTTTTGTCACAACGGGCCTTACTCCTAGTTATAAATAAACAAATACACACATATATACAATAGACAGGCAAGTGTCCAGGGCTGGTCTTGGGCAGCTAGCTCTTGAGGAGAGCCCTTGCAGCCTCGTTCTGCTGAGAAGACTCGTTCTGAATACAGGGAAGAAATTGCATTGGGCTTAGGTTGATGTCTTTAATTGATGTCATTTATAGCCTGTCTTTCTTGCTGAGACTCAATGGGGGTTACACAGTGAACACAGTCAACAGGATACAGGATTGTCAGGTGAGATCTTGTTACCTTCGGGTGGACTTACCTGTGGCAGAGCCCTCACTGACAATGTAATGATGTGGCTGTTGACACACTGACGCCATTCCCCCTATGCCCAGAAGGAATCTCAAGGCATCACTGGGGGATGCTGAGAAGGTCTGGCATTTGGGAAAAACTCTTACCATAGAGTTCTACTGAGTCCCAGAGTGTCCCCAGAGTCCCCCAGCAACGTGATAATGTCACTTCTGGGGCACATGGGGAGTAATGCCAGCATATCAGGATGCCCCTAGGCACTGCAGCCTAGTGGGATGGATGAGAGCAGGTGGGAGACATCCTGCTTTGCTTTCTGCACCTGAGGCAGTCAATTGGTGTCACCTGTTTGGTTCCATTCCCCCTCCCCCATATCTACTTGTAAAGTTCTAAATGCATACACCTAGCTTGCTTGCGAGTTTGGTGTAGTGGTTAAGTGTGCGGACTCTTATCTGGGAGAACCGGGTTTGATTCCCCACTCCTCCACTTGCACCTGCTAGCATGGCCTTGGGTCAGCCATAGCTCTGGCAGAGGTTGTCCTTGAAAGGGCAGCTGCTGTGAGAACCCTCTCCAGCCCCACCCACCTCACAGGGTGTCTGTTGTGGGGGAGGG